>NC_073744.1:66719864-67038046 GCF_029784135.1 Toxorhynchites rutilus septentrionalis
AAATATGTATGATCTGAGATAAATTTCGGCGATTATTCAGAGACTATGCTTTTTCCATCGTCACCACACTTTGTTTTCTATCACACATACAACCGCGTAGATAACAATAAAAGCAAAACAGACGTAGCACAAACTTGTCTGTTCATGTTGAGCTAGCTCTTCGAAAAAAGAAATAATCCTCTTCAAGTTAATAATTAGATTGATTCAAATTTCAGCAAACTCCACTCGATTTATTTTCATTAACAAAAAACTTTCGCTGTAACACTGAAACACTTTTTTTTTTTGAATGTCAAAAATTGAAGAATTCTAAGAAATGACACAGTTAAGACGGCGCCAGTGGTTGTATGGTTAGCGTAACAGCCTCACAATCCGATCGGCCTGGGTTCAATCCCAGCTGGCGTCGTTGGGATTTTCTGAGGCGAAAAATCTCTGGTTACGTCTTCCTTCGGAGCGGAAGTAAAAGAAGTTGGCCCGGCTCATGAGTTGTTGAGTCTGATAGGTAGGAACAGGTGGAGTCGCCTCCCTGATGTCGGTGATTGGCACTAAAGTGGCGGAAATAGGCCGACGAAAAATAAGCGAAGATAAAAAAAAAAAAAAAAAAAAAAATGACACAGAGCACAAACGCACACGTCTGTCTTCTATCGCAGCTCAATCCAAACTCCCCCTTTAATGAAAGACGTAGTTCTACGTAAAAAGTTGGAGAGTTGTGTCCGTAGAGTTGAAAATTCTTTGGATGTTGATTTTAAATATTTTTGAAAAATCTCATAAGTGAACTCAATATTTTGTACTTCATGAACTATATTGACTGATAGTAGAGCAATTCCACGCCAAATAAGCCAAGCGCTATCTCGATATTTTCCATATTTTTTCATATTTTAGGGGGTCTTCACAGCCATATTGGTTGCGCGTTCGCTTAGTAAGCCATCGTTGGTGGATTCAAAGCTCAGGGCCCTCAATTGACCATCTTTGAGTTATTATAGAATAACAACACCCACGAAACAATCATCAGCGATGGAGATCGATCCACGGTTGAATGGAGATCGATTCATCCATACAAGCTTTGCTTGAAATTGCTCTGCTCTACAAGAAACATCCGGGCTGTTGTGCTATCAATAACACAACAATGATCATATCAACTGTTTTTTTTGTCTGTAGTGGTCCAACTGAATAATGGAAGGACAGAAGGAATACTCTTACACCCTACGCCTACTGTGTAATGTAAAATTTATAGATACGATATAACATATAACATGTACACTAAGGTGGCAGCGAAAATGGTCATGTCAAATTTCAAAAACCGACCATATACATTTTGTTTATTGGCTCAAAAAAATGAACTGTGCAAAGTTTCAGATCAATCGGACATGATTTAGAGGTGCCTCAAAGCGCTCAAAGTTTTGTTTTCTTGATCCTCGAAAATCTTCCTATGGGAGAGTAAAGGAAAGTTGGAAAAATGAATTTTTGTTTTCGATGCCAAATGATTTTAAAATGCATAAAACGTCGAGATCTGTTGTTATCTCGAAAAAAAATGTTTGGCCGAAAATCGACCTTTTGGGACTTAGCCTGAGAGGCAATGAAGGTATGGAAAAAAATTTCATCATCGAATTTCAAAAATCGACCATGTACATTTTGTTTATTGGCCCAAAAAAATGATATGTGTTTCAGATCAATCGGACTTGACTTAGGGGTGCCTCAAAGCACTCAAAGTTTTGATCTTCCAGCTTTAGAAAACTGAAATTTTCGTTTCGATGCCAAATGTCTTAAAAATGCATAAAACGAGATCCGGTCGAGATCTGGTGTTATATCTAAAAAAAATTGGTGGTCGAAAATCGACTTTTTGGGACTTGGATGTTTAAAAAATCAAAACTTTGAGTGCTTTGAGACACCCCTAAATCATGTCCGATTGGGCTGAAATTTTGCACAGGTCATTTTTTGGTCCAATAAACAAAATGTACATGGTCGGTTCATTAAACTCGATAATTTTTTTTTTTCATGCTTTCATTGACTCTCAGGCTAAGTCCCAAAAGGTCGATATTTGGCCAAAATTTTTTTCGAGATTACACCAGATCTCGACGTTTCATGCAGTTTTAAGCCATTTGGAACCGAAAAAAAATCGATTTTCCTAATTTCCTTTACTCCCCCCTTGGAAGATTTTCGAGGATCAAAACATCAAAATTTGAGAGCTTCTAGGTACCCCTAAATAATATCAGATTGAGCTGAAACTTTGCACAGATCATTTTTTGAGCCTTAAACAAAATGTACATGTTCGGTTTTTGGTATTCGATGATCATTTTTTTTCCATACAAGCATTGCCACCCTAATGTACACGATTAAAATCTGGCTCTGTTACAGCCAAAATGCTAATAAGGCTAAATAAATAAATAAATGGGATAAATTAAAAAAAGAGTTGGGTGGGTTTGGTCTGGAGCCAAGTTTGTTGGCTGTTACTCGCTGTGCTGGTCGGGTCAGTGAGTCGTTGGATTGCGCGATTTCACCATCATTTAGCTAACACACATACACACACAGTAACACGAACAACTGACATTTCGGGGTTTGACAATTAGAGGCATTCTACAAAAGAACACTGATTCAAATCACCATCTCAGTGCTCAAAACAAAATTGCAGAAAATAGATACATGGTCAGTTCGTTGCACGAGTGTTTAATTTTCTTACTGATGATTATTTACTTGAATAATAATAATTTATGTAAGCGACCCAGTTATTACAAAAGCCTTGCCGGAATCAGCTGACTGATTGAAATATGGAGTTCGACAAAGTTATTTGTAAATACAGGCCGGACTCGATTATCCGGAATTTTAGACTGGATTATCCGGAGTATTTTTGTTTTCTGGGAAATTTTGAATAAATTGTATAATAATTCTATATTGAATAGCTAATATGGGTATCAAAAGAAAGGGCTTGATTAGTAGAATGCAGTTATTTATGAAAAATGCAAATCCAAGATGGCGGCCACTACAAAATGGCGGATTACATATTTTCTCAGAACCCCATCAATATGGGTATCTAATGAAAGGGCTTCACTAGTAGAATACAGTTAAATTATTATGAAAAATTCTAATTCAAAAAGGCCACTACCACAAAATGGCGCTATATATATTTTTTTCACAACCCCATCAATATGGGTATCAAATGAAAGGGCTTGACTAGTACAATACAGTTATTTATGAAAAATGCAAATCTAAGATGGCGGCTACTACAAAATGGCGGATTACCTATTTTCTCAGAACCCCATCAATATGGGTATCAAATACAGAAAATAATAGAATACAGTACAGGTCAGACTCGATTATATGTGATTCGATTATATACAATTTTGGACTCGATTATATTCAGTTTGGAATTTTTTTTTGTATATTTCAAATATGGCTTATTTATTGAAGAAATGTAACCTCTCAACGTTAAGGTGAAGTTTAAGTGGCTATTACACGTACAGTGGGCCAAAAATCGTGATTTTTGAAGATTTTGCTTGAATTTTCACCAGGAATTGTTTATATCGATATTGCAGCCAAATTAAGAAAGATAGAAGTTGTGCGTCAAAGCACAAATTGTGGAGCGATTAAAGAAATTCATTTTAATTGATAGAAACAATCTAGTCTAATATAAATTTTTAGGATAAAATTAATAATAACACATTAGAAAATATTACCTTTTAAGTGTTTCACTTCCAAAATGTTATTAAAATTCACTAATTTAGTTGTTCTATATCCTGTACTAAATTTTCTCATCTTTCAAATGAAAGCATCAGAATCGTCTTCCGCAGCGTACTTTTTAATGTAGAGCCAGTTTGAAGCAACAGAGTCCGAAACAAAAAAAAAGTTCTGTAACTCTGTCATTGTTGAAATTCGAACATATGCGTAGGAGGATTTTTTTCATCAAATATGATCGTCTATCACCTTCTGAGAGAATCTCGATAAATTATTTTTTTTCATGTGAAAAAGGTGTTTTCTGGTGGATGAATCAAAAATCAAATTCTTCTTTTATTTTCAAAAAATGAAAAATACATGCAAAAAAAAACAAACAAAGAAAAATATTGTTTTGACTCGATTATCCGGAGGATTCGATTATCCGGAGTGAAAAAAAAATCAATACTCCGGATAATCGAGTCCGACCTGTAATGAACATTCTGGGAAATTGATATGTGGAATATACAGGTAAGAAACTTCCTCCAAATTTTAATTGATATTTAATACTTTAGATGTTAAAGTATTATCTGTATATATTTATTAGAATATTATTCCAATTTAACAAAGTTTGACATATAGTGATGTCGTGCTAGAATCATGAAATATCGAAATGGAGATATTTAATTATTAAAGTTCAATACCCACCGAAATCAGAACCACTATTAGGATAAAGCAATGAAAAGTTTTTCATGCAGATTTGCATGTGGATTAAATTGAATGATTGGGATTTCGCAAAGTATAGGGCGGACTCGATTTTACGAAGCCGGTCCGATAAGTACTTAGCCTCATCGCTCGATGGTGTCAGCATTGCAAGAGAGATTATTTATCGTGTAGTATATTCTCGTAAACGTCTACTGTCAAAATTTCAGTCGAATCGGACTCGTAGTTTTGTTTTGACCGTGTGTGGAAGCGGGCGTGTCGGTGGATTTTAGAAAAATGGAAATTCCGCCGTCGCCATGGCCAAATTGGTCGAATTGCACTACGAACTGCTGCCCCATGCACCGTATTCTCTAGATTTGGCCCCGTGCGACTTTTTTTATTTCCAAACTTAAAAAAGGCACTCGCCGGGCAGAAATTTGAGTCGAATGAGGAGGTCATCGCCGCCACGGAGGCCTACTTTGCAGACCTCTCGAGAACGTATTTTTCAGATGGATTAAAGAAGTTGGAGCATCGCTGGGTCAAGCGTATCGAGCTAAAAGGAGACTATGTTGAGAAATAAATCGCCACTTTTCCAAAATTTTTGTTTTTTTTTTGTAGGCTAAGTACTTATTGGACTGACCTCGTATACAGTCTTCGATTTATTTTCACTGTATATATTCGAATCCTGTAAATAATCGAGACAAAAAAAACGTTTTTATATGTTTATTATACATATATTTTTCGTTTTTTGAAAATAAAAGAAGAATTTAATTTTTGATTCGTCCCCTTAAAGTCTAAAAATGTCTCTATCATATAAAAAATTGTTTCAGAAGGTGATAGAGGATCATATTTGATGAAAAAATCGTGCTACGCATATGTTCGAATTTCTACAATGACATAGTTATTGAACTTTTTCTCTGTATCGGGCCCTGTTTACCTTCAACTGGCTCTAATTAAAAAATTACGCTACGTACGACAATTTTGTTGCTTTTATTTGAAAGATGGTTGGATTGTTTGGAGACACAGAAGTTCTTATAATTAAATTGAATTTTTGAGCGCTTTTTTAACGATATATTTGAAACGTTAATTTTAATAGAAATTTCGTTGACTTTCCAACAACTTTATCGAACACCATGTTTTAATCAGAACGCTAGATTATATGATAGGATTTTAGAAAAAAGGGGGTATGACCTTATAAAACATTGTTCGTAATGAAACCTGGTCATGGAATGATGAAAATTGTGAACATGGGTAGCTGAAATCTCATGTGAAAGGTTTAAAAAACGGATAGGGTCAGACAGCTTGCTTGATGGTGTTGAAATGCTCGAAAACCAAAAAAAAAGTATCTCCATCATGGTAACATCAATAAATTGAATTGATAGATCGAATCATGTGCAGAAACGATATTTCAAATGCAATGAAAAAATAACGATCGACAAGCGGCTTAGTCCACTCATTTCATGAAGGAGTATATTTTGAAGAATAATGAACTTATTTCAATGACAAATTACTGTTCTTTCATCATCGTGATAAAAATATAAACAAAAGAAACCATCGTATTCGCAAGTTTGAGAGTTATGCAATAATCTCTTGTGGATTGCACAACCGACGATTGTTCACTCTCAAAGTTGTAACGAGACTGAATGAACAGTTTACAGACGGATCTCACTTTCCCACAGCATTTATTTTCTCTAATTTCGCGTAACATTCGCCACCATCGTAAAATGACCTACCCAACACTGAATTCCCATAGTTAATGACCACTGAAATTTCACGCTCCTTTGAGGTAAAATACGCAATGTTTTTTTTCTGCGGTCATGCGGCAAAGTATAAATCATCAATAACAACTTGACGCCCGCTAGTTGGCTCGTTGGGTGAAGTGAAAATGGAAACTGTGTCCCCTCTTCGAGGGAGGAGAACTATTAAATCAAAGCACTTGTTTGATTTTGCACCGCTCCCGCGCTAAATAGAGCACAAGCTCATGTGAGTTTCTTTCTGTACTGAACCCAATTTCTGTTCCGTTTTCCCGCTCTTCTGAATGCTGAGCAAATGCAGTTTGGTTTAATTACTTCCAATAAGATTCAACGCCCGTAGTAAATTAACAGACTCACTGATTTGTAATTTTCTGGCACAAAATATAGAGTAATATGTTGGTTGTAGCCAGTTTTGAGTCGAACCGTGATTTAATCATGAATTTAATAGAGTGTACGCGGGGAATCAGCGTGGAATATGTCCCAAGTTGGCACTAGATTTTCTATTGTCTCCCCGGAAAAGGGCTGCTTCTCGTGCTGTGAATTGTCAGTTAGACGTTAATTACCTGAGATTCTTCGGCTTTGATACAGGGTGTGTGAAAAAACCGCGAGCGGAGAAAATCTGATTACTGGCGTTTCCCATTGAATTGATTTTTAAAACAGAGTATCTTTTATGCCAACCTTGTTATGATTGCCGGAGAAACCATTGGAGTCATCCAGTAGAGAATTCAGGAATGTTTGCAATAACAAAGCGACGAACCTTCTATAAATCGTTTATTATCCTCGCAGCTTATTTCATTCGAGGTAACGGCAACCAAATGAAGATTGACCTTCATACTCATCTCGCCCCTTGGCGATCGCCGCATGATTTAGCACTCTGTCCGCGCAGCATGCATTTTCTCAGCATACGGAGCATACCGAGGAGATGCAAGCGACAGTGGCTGACGATAATGGCAGTCACGTTCTTTCGCACGACAGCATTGCCATTTGTCCCCGGCCAATGATGGATGGCTGCGAGTGATTGAAGAGTGAAATCAAGCGCACTCTCATCTGCGGAAGAAATTCCTTTCACTCGACGTGGAGAATTTTCATCGGAAAATTTGATCGGATTGCTTTATCGGCATTCGCGCATATGCAACGCCCCAAAGGCATAAAAGATAAAAGCATTCCAATGAAACACAATTTGTTGGGTAAGAGCACGTAATCGACGAGAATTAAACAAACACGATTACGGAGAAGATAATTCCTGCATTTTCATGCACTTCCAGTTTGGTCGACTGGTTGCTGAGCGGAAAGTGAGAGTTCAGTGAATCGTTCGAGTGTTAGAGATTTTCACCTTTGCGTTGGGTCAATGTGGCGGGGAAGAAACCAGAAGTTGCGGTGGATTGTTTTTACATTCGAAGTATTTAGTTTTATTGTTTGGAAAGGTATATCCACCTTGGCATTTCCTTAATGTGGAAAAAGGGGAATGATACTTGAGGTCGAAGCCGGGGTTCAAAGTCAGTGGGAGGCCTTATTAGAGCTAATGAGTATAGTTGCGCTTCGAATGTTCAACAAAAATAAAAACGATTTGGAACATTTTTTAATTGAATCATTTCGATAATTTCGCTTGAATAATGTTCCCAATTACAGTTCATTGCTTTTTTGTTGTATATAAACGGAGAGGGTGTGATTTTGGACGAAAAAGAGAGTTTCAATTGAACGCTCGCTGCTCACGAATCGTAATTACACCGTAGAAAGAGTAATGTAATGTGAGTTGTTGTAAAGGATGTGTCACATCAAATTGCATCACGGAAAAAACGCTGTAGAAATTCGCCCAGTAGACCGATCCTTTTGAAAATTTTAGACAGTAAAATACAAACTATTAAACAACTTTTGGCATTTTCTTCTTATTCATACTACGAGCCCAAGCCCGTATGCTCGCACCTTCCTCTTTACCCCGTCCATAACATCAGGTTGTAGTTTTTTTTGAACAGAAATCCATTTTCTCTTGAAGTGCGCCTCCGATTTGACAACTTTTGGGTTCTTCCGGAGGGCCTGCTTCATAATCGCCCAATATTTGTCTATTGGGCGAAGCTCCGGCGCGTTGGGCGGGTTCATTTCCTTTGGCACGAAGGTGACCCCGTTGGCTTCGTACCACTCCAACACGTCCTTTGAATAGTGGCACGAAGCGAGATCCGTCCAGAAGATGGTCGGGCTCTCGTGCTGCTTCAATAGTGGTAGTAAGCGCTTCTGTAGGCACTCCTTAAGGTAAACCTGCCCGTTTACCGTGCCGGTCATCACGAAGGGGGCGCTCCGCTTTCCGCAAGAGCAGATCGCTTGCCACACCATGTACTTTTTGGCAAACTTGGATAGTTTCTGCTTGCGAATCTCCTCCGGAACGCTGAATTTGTCCTCTGCGGAGAAGAACAACAGGCCCGGCAGCTGACGAAAGTCCGCTTTGACGTAGGTTTCGTCGTCCATTATCAGGCAATGCGGCTTCGTCAGCATTTCGGTGTACAGCTTCCGGGCTTGCGTCTTCCCCACCATGTTTTGCTCCGGATTCTCGAAATGAGTGCGCACGACGCTCTTTTTCGTTCGACGACATTTTTCCAAATTTACGAAAAATTGACAGTGAAGCATGGCCAACGTGATCTATACACTCTTATCTGATTATAAGCGAAAGCTGAAGATATAATTCCTAAAAATTAAATTTCTACAGCGTTTTTTCCGTGATGCAATTTGATGTGACACACCCTTTAATGATTCCATTTAAGTAATATATTGAATATTCCCAAAGCCTGACACTATTAATTTTCGTGGTTTGAGTTGTTTACACTCTGTCCAACTTCTATAAGACCAGGTGATGATCTTGCTGCTTTGTGTCATTGTAAACAAACAATGCTTCAAATTATATTCTAGTGTGTAGGGATTGGTGACTACCATACACTGCATGATTTTCATATGTGTGTGTGTGCAAGCGCTGAGCGTAAACGAATGTTTTTGTATTTTCCAAGTGTCAAGTTTCTATAAGACCAGTTACATTTTCCGTTGTTTTAATTGTTTTGATCAATTAAATCTGGAAAATGCCGAATGGAAAAGTGCACAAGGAGAGAGAAGAAAGACAAGTGGATGAATTTCACCAAGAGAATGTTGGTATCAGAGAAATTGCTCGTCGGATTGGACGATCCCATCAAGTATTGTTCAATTATTTGGCGAATCCTCAAGAATACGGTAAGAAGGAGAGAGCTTAAAAGGTTGAAGCTTCTTATCTTACACCTACGCACATCGGGAGACGTCTGAGTTTTGCCAAAGCTCACACGAACCGACTGTTGTGACAAAGAATGTTTCCAAAAGAATACATTTTGCTATATACCATAACGAACTGACGAAAAAAAGTTCCATTTGGATGGTCCTGATGGTTCCAACGAGTACTGGCGTTATTTACGGAAGAAGGAACAGTGTTTTTCAACCAGGAATTTCGGTGGAGGCTCGTGCATGGTTTGGGCGTGATTCTGTGCAACCGGAAAGCTCAAGACAGCTTTCGAATCAGTCATGGATTACATACATGTTCTGTAATCCTCTCTTCTACCGTTTTTGCGTGGATATCGTTACAAAAAATTCAGCGTTGGCAGAAAACATTTCATCTTTGGCAAAAATGATGCCATTTCGTGTGCTGGAGAGTCAAATGCGCAAATAATGAGCTGTTTTAAAAGCCTCAAAATGGTTTGTATGTATGCGAACAAACATCTCTTTCTGTTTTCTTTTTTCATTTCATTTGGGATTGTGCAAAAAAAAAAGTTAATACGACGTCAACGGTGATCGAACCAAGGCTGGCTGGGATGCAAAGCTATTTCACACGACAGCGCTATCCATATAGCTGCCAGCGCTGTTATATTGAAGCGTGATAATATTACACCTCATCATAAAATGAAGTTGGAAAGTGTTTTAGAGGATAAAGAAGACCATGAACGAGAATATATCTTTCTCTGTCTGGGTCATGTATTTGGCAAACTATACGAAAAGCTTTCATATGCTTTCATTTAAATGTGTCTCCTGTTTCGCTCACTCATATTGGCTCTAGCAAATATATTATACAAATGATATACATGTATTGGGGAGTAGAGCATTTTCCGTTATTTTTCATCTCATTTAATGTAATAAATCGGGATGCCATAACTTGTGCTAAAATTAACTTTAAGTGTACCATTCATACCATCAAGGAAACTAAGCAATGGATTAAGGATCAAAAACTAATTTTTTTTGGACTGGTCGGCTCGTTCTTCAGACTTGAATCCTGTTGAAAATCTTGAAATCAGCAATCCTGCAATCCTTGAAATCAGCAATCCTCAACTCAGCAACTCTTTGGAACGAAATTGACGTTAAATATACTTTATTCTAAGCATTCAACAATGTATGAATGTATCTTGTTGAATTTCTAACTATTTGTGTTGCAACGAAATAGAATCAGGGTGGTTTAATAAAAGTTGAACGTAGTGTATTTGAAAATATACTCGAAAAAAACAACAAAGGAACAGAATAGGAAGTCGAAATTTTAAAGTGATTTTTGAAATTCTGTAACTTGTGTGAAATCGATGCATTAAAAGGGATATACATAAATTTAAAGCTTCGACTTTCAAGTTTTGGAATATTCAAAGTTTTTGTGGACTAACACAATTTTTTTCTTACTAAGTCAACAGCATCTTATCAACCAGCTTTTGTTTGATTCAAAGAACGTTCTTATAGAACCAGTGTTTGGATTTCGATCAATATCTAATGATACACAATGTGTCATGCAAGTAACCTCTCACAAATATATAACCAGACATGAGTGGATCGCAGGGTACGTATATGGAAAGGTAGTCTGGACTGACTAGTGCATCAATAGTAGTGAGCCTGTGACATGTTAGCTTTGCAAGTATCATGGAGCGGTATAATAAATTTGTGTAAATAAGTTTATATCTATTATATTTTAGCCTAATGTATATTTTTATTCATTGTAGCATAAAGATAATCTATTTAGATTCAAAACCTTATCATAACATAGGGTAAATTGTGGTTCGGTAATTCGGATTTTAGTTTCCTGAAGCTCTCTGAAGCTCTTCGATATCTCCTGCCGCAGTGCTTGAATTAAGCCATCAGAAGCCGGCCGAATCGCTAGGTTTTTCATTAGAGATGTTGATGATGCTACTCCCGATTTCCTTTGACGGAATATCCCTCGGGATAGTCTTGTTTAGTCCCATTAGAAAGCTGGGCCGATTCTGTTCTTCCAAGCCATCGATATGCACGCAACAATATGGACTGAAGTGAAGTGAGCAAATGTACATGTTTTTAGTATTGCTGTTTAGGTCCTGTCAGAAGAATCGAAGCCATTTCTTTCGAACGGTCATATCCATCGGGAATCGATGAAATAATAATTTGTGGGATATGTATTCATAATTCAAGTTGGACTCGAGCCGGGTGCCACTCATCGAGCAATAGGGTTGTCTGAAAATGGAAATATTATATAAATATATTCCTTCGCAGTCGAGCCGCCGTATAAAGACCAGTTTAAAAAAGTAGCACAGAAACAACACATTCAGGGTACTAATTCCGAAAAGCCTTTAACGTTAATAGTTCACTAACTTCTCTACCTCACGTATTATTGACGTATTTTCAAAAAAAAAAAATAGCGAAACACGTAATATTTGCAACAAAAAAAACACTTGTTATGAATTGCTTTGCGATCGCTGCTTTTCGTCAAAGCTAAAATGTCATAGTTGAGAGTGTATAAGTGAATCCTGTCCTACACACTTCGAGTCCAGGTTACCTTGTCATAAACGTACCCTGAGTGGAGTATGAATGACAGTAATCACTTGTGTAACACTAAATGATTAAACAAAGAGATGAACGAAGACTGTTGAATGCATATCCCTGGCCTGCATACAAGTTTGAACCGCATATATCGTCCCGCGAAAACCACTGCACAGAAAAGTGCAGAGCGAGAAGTGATACAAAAAAATTACGTCATCATTCGGTCACCATTTGCGGAAAGCAGCGAATGGAAAAAAACCCTAAAACGAGAGAGTTTTTGTTTCTCACTGGAACGGTGTTGCTAGTAAAACTATGCGGTCTATATGAATACATATATTTTAAGAGATAGGAGCATCAAAAATAAATAATATGATCTGACTACCCTTCTCTTAGCCTCTTTCTACCTAAATAATTATATAGTTTGCACTCTCTGAGACTTGTCGATCAGGATCTGCTACATTAGTTGAATATGAATCATTCGCTTTGCGTAGTCCGTATGATCCTGCTGTTTAATGATGCATTAGGAGGGGGAAGGGGTCTCGAACTATCATGACCACATTCCCCGGTCCCAAAAACCCCTACATACCAATTTTCATGTCGATCGGTTTAGCAATTTCCGAGTCCATAACAAACAGACAGACAGAAATCCATTTTTATAGATGTAGATTGTTTTATTGAATTATGCCTCTACACTATAATACCCTCTCGAAATTCAGAGGGTTTATATACAGTCTATCGAATCTCAAAAAAATTATATATTTCAATTTAATTAAAAAATTAATTAATTTAAATTTTTTAAATTTAATTTAAAAAATTTAAATTAATTAATTCAAAATTTATTTATTCGTTAAAAAATATTCATATATTTCAAATATGACTCATTTCAAGAAAAAATGTAATACTTCAACGTTAAAGTGAAATTTGATTGGCCATTATAAGTACAGAGGAGTAAAAATCGTGATTTTTGAAGATTTTGATTGCATTCTAACCAGGAATGTTAAAAATTATATTGCAGCGAAGTTAAATAAGGTAGAAGTCGGGTGTCAGAAAAAAATGTAAAACGGTTAGAGAGCTTTAATCTGATTAATGAAAACAATTAAGTTTATTATAAATTTTTGGGACAAAATTCATAACACATTTATACATCATTATATGTTTAAATATTTGAAAGCTTTTTTTTGCACATGTTTTTCAAATCTGCATTTTAGGGCGATTTCATTTGGAATTGCTCCATACATTTTTGTTCTTTGTCCACTCACCTCGTTTTTAAATGTTTGTTTGTGTACTGCTTTCCTTTTTTAATTAGATTTTCAATATTCCAATCATTCAGAGGTTCTGGAGCGTATAGAAACTATCCGTGATCTAGGGGTCACGGTTGATAGCAAACTCCGGTTCAACGAACATGTAAGCGCGACAACCGCAAAGACCTTTGCCGCCCTTGGATTTATCCGACGCAATGCATGTGGCTTCACCGATGCATACGCTCTAAAGGCACTATACTGTTCGATTGTCCGCAGCATCATGGAGTATGATGCTCCCGTATGGTTACCTTATCATGCAATCCAGAGTATTCGAATGGAAAGGGTTCAACGCAGCTTCATACGGTATGCTCTTCGACAACTTCCGTGGAATGATCCAACAAATCTGCTGGACTATCGAAATCGCTGTAGACTCATTCATCTTGAAACTCTAGCCGATAGACGCAGCAACCTTCAGAGACTGTTTATATTTGACCTCATCATTGGAAACATAGACTGTCCTCCTCTTTAGCAAAATATCAACTTGTACGCACCTTTCCGTCAACTTCATGAGCGTGATTTATTTGTAGTTAACCGTCATAGAACAATGTTTGGGTACAACAATCCTTTTGATAACTGTGTTGGATCGTTCAATGATGTAAGTGCTGTTTTTGATTTTAATCTGTCTAAATACGTGTTCAAAAGTAGATTAAGGAACTTAGACTAAGATTCAGTCTGTGGAGTTTTCAAAACTCGAGACCAAGTAAATAAATAAATAATAATTGTAGCTCAACTCTAGGATTTCTAGGAGGAAGTGTCGATTCTGGGAAATGAGAAAGCGGACTCGCTAGCTAAGGTGGGCGCATCAGAAGGCACACTTTTTGAAAGGCAAATTGCTTATAATGATTTTTCCCACATTCCTCGTCAGCACACACTTGTAACTTGGCAGCGCATGTGGAGTAAAGATGAGTTCGGTCGTTGGTTACATACGATTATCCATAAAGTCTCAACGAGTGCATGGTTCAAGGGTTCCACTAGGCTAAAAATTTACAGCAAACATTAGGACTTAGTGCGATGTTTGCAAATTTACAGAAGATTTTTTAAATATTTCGAAAAACGTTTATTTTATTATTTTTTTCGTCATAGCAATAAGTTAGTCTGTAAAGAATTTTTTGGATTTAAAAAAACTCCAAACGATATGCGGTGCCATCATTATTTACTGAATTATTCGTCATCAAAGACGAAGGGATAATTTTTCATCCAAACAGAAATATCACTGTATAAAAAGGTCATTCAGGATCGTTCTAGGAATGAAATGGAAGCTGTTTGTTAAGGTTAATTGAAGTTGCTATTGAGTTGGTTTGCAGGAAGCTGTGTTGGTCTACAAAAGGTTTGAAGAAACAGAATGAAACTGATTTTTTTCTTTCTTCCTGTCATTTTTGTCCTGTACATTCACACATATCGAGGTAAGAATATGTTCTTAAATATGCATAAATATATAATTTCTATATAAATATGCTAGAAAATTGAAGCTTCAAAATTAGCTGTATTCCATCATCATTCATTGATTTTTCACTAAGTTACAGCATTTAAAAAAAACACCTAAAAATTTCGACAACGCACTCTGTTCATCTAAAGTTTTTTGTCGAGTATATTTCGAGCAAATCGAATGAACGAATTATGTTCAAAATCAAAATAAATCAAAAAATTGACCTATATATTTCAGTTTTAACTATCCATATATAAATCGAATACCAAGAGAGGCTTTTTATTCACTATAACATCACACTTGCTTCATAAATCACACCAATTCAACTCAAACGAACGATTGCCAGCAATTATTACAATCGAACCTTCCGTGGTGGGTACTTATTAAGATAAATTCCTCTCCAATCTCTATATGATCTGTCAATAAAATCCGTTCGTACAAGGTATCATTAATTCTACAAGTGACGAACCCAAATCTAGGAAACGACAAATTGATGGCGAGCGTTTCTCCGGCGACCATAAAATTATTACCAAAAGACTCTTCCGATCACACGTACGTACGAACGGATACATCCTCGTACATTGGATCACAGTATAGTCCGACGTCTCGTCTAAAAAGAAAGAGAAAAAAAGGTTGATTCACGCTTCTCGCAACCACGACCGCGGCCCGAGAATTATAGTGACCTCCCCGAGGGCAGCAGGGCCTCACCTTATTTCAAATTACATTAACAATTTTATTAGGCTCACTTTCTCGCTCACTTGAACCCCGGAGCACTTTCATACGACCCCGCCGCCGCCGAGCTGTATCATTCATAGACTTGTGGCACTGTTTCCTTGGACTTGACGAGCCGCGGAACCGTCATCGCAGCAACGGCTGCTGCTGCCCGTCCGGCGAATAGTTTCCATTGAAAATGCAAGTTTTCGTGGACATCCGCTATTAGATAGACCCTGGGGAAGGTGGGAACATTCCATCGGACTTTTTTCCCCCCTCGTTGGCATCTTCCGCCAACGAATTTCCGTCGTTGATTTGCACCCAGTAATGAACACTCGGTGGGAAGACAGTTGTATAATAAATTTCATCTACTTTTATTATTTCTGTGCTCTTTTCTAAGGTTAAGTTTTCACTACCCAGATTAGATATGTGAGTGTTGTGTGTATTTTAATGCCAGAAAAAAGTAGCGTGTGATAAAATTAGAAACTTGCTTTGTTTTATGGCAATGCCGTGCGAATGGCGGCCTTAATATTAGCTGCGAATTTGACAACGCCATTTGACAAACACCCAACAAGAGGTGCTGGCGTTGAACCGTCATAGGACCAGTGTGAAATGATAAACTGTTATGAGATTTTCTGGGTCCAAACGAGTTTTGATCCTGGCTATATTCGTAATAACACTGGTGAAATCGCAAGGTCAACTATCAGAGTTCAGCGTTTCTCCGCCAATGGAGACAGTGCTGCCATCCCAACCACTCATCAAAGAGGGGAGGATACGAACGCTAGCATCCACCTCACTCTGACCGATGACCCGATAGCACAGGTTTATGATCGCCGATTGGAATAATGCGGTGCAATTAAACTGCCTTCATACGAGGAGTAAGCACCTGCTATGACCAGTGCAGCTGGCTGCATGTATGAGCCCCAGGGCGTTGCAGAGTGAAAACAAAACGACACTCGTTTTCACTCTCTTGATGACGCCTCGAGGAATGGTCGATATGCGATTCCTTTAAACAACATTCCGGAACAATGATAATTTTGCATTCTGTCTGTTTATTAAGACGCGTCCACATTACGCCAATCGGCCTTGGCCGCCCGGTAAAGCCGACTAAATGTGGACGTACCGCCCGGGCTTGCCGAAGTGCCGAAACCCGACTCGAATCAAACCGAACCCAACCCGAAACAAGTGGGTCCGGTTCGAGAAAGTCGAACCAAAACAAAACGAAGTAAATTAGCGTTGTGCTTCGTGTGTCCGTGACGATGGGACTTCGGCTTCGTGCACCCGATGCACCCACATTACATAACGAACCGAATATGCCGCCTGGTACAGGCCGATCGGCATCATTCGGCATAATGTGGACGCGCCTTTAGATTTAATTGTCTCTAGATAGAATTTACCGATAAATAGGGAAAAATTGTAGGCATTCTGAAAACAATTGTACCCCAATCAAAAAAAAATATTTGTGTTATATAAAAACATATATAAACACCTTAAATTGAATATTACAAAAAATAAGTATATTATTTCTCAAATTGGATGGCAAAACCTCATTACGTGTAGCAACTAAAATTTTGGAATTTCTTCGAGGCCCCCTAGACTCAACAACAAACGAGCTCAGAGAGAAATGAGAATGTTATGTGCTACCTCTCTCTCTTCTTTCTGTTAGTATTTTGACGTAGGACTACGTCTTTCATTTCTATACCGGGGTGTAAAATCAAAGTTTCGTAAACGAAAGCGTTACGCCGGAGACCGAGATTTTGAGCGTTAATAGCTCCTAAACAACTGAACGAAATGGTATTATAAACACTTCATTCGAAAGATAAAATGTGTACGCGTTAAATACTTGCTACTTTTTGATCCAAAAACTTTTTTCAATAGCCTTAAAATTGCTTTCAAAACAGGCTATTGAAATCACCAATCGGTATATAAGCGAGCGCCGCTCGGAAATCCACTCAGTTATGATTGAACAGCGATTGAGGTACCATCGCAGGAATGATTGGTGGTTCCCTAACACAGACTTCAATACCATGGAGCCAGGGGGAATCGGAATTGCAAAATAGATACAAGCAGCGGGTACTTTTGTACTGGTTTTCGTTTCTGCAGATCGTAATGTTTCCCTAACACAGACTTCAAAACCAAGGAGCCAGGGGAAATCGGCATTGCAAAGTAGATGCA
Source organism: Toxorhynchites rutilus septentrionalis (assembly GCF_029784135.1). Lineage (NCBI taxonomy): Eukaryota > Metazoa > Arthropoda > Insecta > Diptera > Culicidae > Toxorhynchites > Toxorhynchites rutilus. The sequence goes on from NC_073744.1 coordinate 66,737,345, forward strand.
AGCAGCGGATACTTTCGTACTCGTTCGCGCTTTTGCAAATCGGAATGTTTCCCTAACACAGACTTCAAAACCATGGAGCCAGGGGAAATCGGCATTGCAAAGTAGATGCAAGCAGCGGATACTTTCGTACTCGTTCGCGCTTTTGCAAATCGCAATGTTTCCCTAACACAGACTTCAAAACCATGGAGCCTGGGGAAATCGGCATTGCAAAATAGATGCCAGCAGCTGGTACTTTTGTACTCGTTTGCGCTTTTGCAAATTTGAATGTTTCTCTAACACAGACTTCAAAACCATGGAGCCAAGGGAAATCGGCATTTCAAAATAGATACAAGCACGGGTACTTCAGTACTCGTTTGCGTTCTTGCAAATCGGAATGTTTCCCTAACACAGACTTCGAAACCATGGAGACAGGGGAAATTGGCATTGCACAGATTCCTAAACCAATAAATTGGGAAAATCGGTATTCCAGATCACGGCAGTACTTTTTATACCCCCATGCATTTTTACACTCCGGAATTCGTTTTGCTAAAACGGTCTACAAAAGCGGGTACAAATGCAACGCTTTGGCTCGGTTATTCAAGACTGCATGCCCTTCATGTCGCCAGCTCACTGAACTTCTAGGCATACCGTTTTATGATTAGGCAAAATGTTGATAACTATTTGCTGCGATAACCACTACCATAATGCATGAATTGACCTAAATTGGGATTTGTTTGCAATTAAATTCGTAAATTCTTTCATTAATTCACTAGTTTAATAAATAATTTAATCAACAACTCTGCGCAGCGGCGATATCGTACCCAATCAGGAGCATTCCAAGTGCGATTATTGCTAATTGAAAAAACACAAATGATTACTAAGCCAACGGCAGTCCTACGACAACCTTGCGGTTATATCATAGGTATTACCCGTCCATAGTTTTTTGTTTTGTTTATGATTGCTCAAAATTTTAAAAGCGAAAATGTTGCGGCTTCGACTGTTTACCATATCCTAAGTTTACAATATCCTCAACAACTACTTGCAAGCAGGGTGGTGAAAGACCAGCCGAAATAATGGACGCAAAAGGACTTCGCTCTCTTGCTCGTGCCTTCAACAACGAGGATTTACCGAACCAACGGGATGCCACAAGAAAGTTCAGCTGTTCTCACAAGCAGTGTTGCCATATTTTTATCTGTGCCAGAGGAGTTAAAAATCTTTCTCATCTGTACTTTTTCTTCCAAATATCTGTACCATCGAAAATATTCGCTGTAGAGAAAAATCTATTTTATTAGCATGAAAAACTGCTCATTTATTTACTAGAAATACTACATTTACATTTGCAAGTCATTCGTGTGTTTGATGATGCTTATACATAGTTTTTCTGAATCTAGATTGCATACTTTCATTAATTAAAATTCTCGAGCTGCCGCCACGGTGTTTAATCAAAGCTTTTGATCTCAAAAATAGATTTTGAAGCTTGGTTTTGTTCTGATTATACTCAGAAAAAATCGCTCGACAGTTGCCAAGGCATCCTGATGCCGAAAATGCGAGCGAGGCATAAATTTTTTTAGACATCCAAAAAATCTGTACCAATCAGTACTTTTTCACGAAAATCTGTATTCTGTACCGTACAGATTTTGTACCAAAAATAACGAAAAAATCGGTACCTTTCCAGATAAATCTATACGTGTGGTAATACTGCTCACAAGTACATCTGCAAAACATCGAAAAAAAATCAGAATAAAGTGCAGAAAGAAGACAAGAGCCCCAGAATACACTGAGAAACAGATTTAGATGCTGAAATCCTAATGCCGCTGGTTGATAAAAAAAAAGTATTCCGGTAAATGTTTTGTTTTGGACGACGAAAGTTACTTCCCTCTTTCGAAGACGCACATTCCCAGAAACAATCGATACTATTCCATGGATAATTCTAATGCATCTCCGAGCATAACATAAAAGTTTAAACATAAGTTAGCACAGAAAGTCATGACAATCATTTATAATTGTCATTTCCGAGAGAGGTATTTCTAAGCCATGATTTGAGCCCTTTGGTTGGTCAATCAAGATGTGTACCAGAACGAATGTTTGAAGAAAATGTTGAACCCGTTACAACAAAACATCATGCAGATGGACTATACGTGTTTTGTCCGAATAAAGACAATCATTCCTGAGTACCCATTCGATCCCATTTGTGCCCAAAAATCTCACCCTGGAAAATCTGCCTCAGTGTCGCCCAATTGGGATTTTTAGCTCCTTGGTGTACAAAAATAACTGGAGAGCCACTGGAGAATTGCAAACAGTTGATTGGTAGAATCAAAAGATGCATTCGCATAGTTGACATGAAGGCCGTGCAATGCTCCTGTTCCGACGTCAAACGGTGGATAATGATCTGAAAAGGCTGACCTCCGTGACTGAAATTTCGAAGGCTAAACCAAACAAATTATGAGTTGTCGTTGCTGATCGGAAGCACGCAAACCAGGTTGTTGTTGACCATCATTTTGCAGTTGAGTATCACGTTTACATTGCCGCTCACGTAGTTCAAATTGAGGGTGTGATAACCGAAACAGGTCTGACGTTCGAACACCTTACGAGAAAAGGTGCTAACCATTTGCCAGTATTTTTTGAAAAAAATGTTATGCTAGCGAAAAACTTGGATTTCATTTTCGTGATTATTGATTTTATTTGTTTTTCTAGTTTACATGGTGAAAACAAATGTGAGCTATTTTTTTTTCACATTAATTTATTTGTAAGGCTCAATCGCATGAGCTTTGCGGAGCCACTAATTCATGATTTGTTTTTACAGAATTTCAACTTAAATCTATGTTTAGTAGGTTTCGACCGATTACTCGCGGTTTACTCGAGGTAAGAGGGGCAACAATTTTGGTGGGATGGATCAGATTAGGGATATGGATATGAGGTATCGTTGTCTCAACCGAGAGTTGCCGCACGCAGAAATGTGAGCTATATTTGTATTATATTTTTTCTTGGAGGGTTTTTTTTACATAACCTATCCAAAAATCAGAGAGGCGTATTTTTTTCATTTTTGAGTTATGATTTTTCAAAGTTAACCGATGATTGAAAAAAACGTGAGAAAGGAATGAGAAAGGAATATTCGGATTTGAGCTGTCTTCATTTTATTATATTTTCTGTAACAAACATGTATTCCATGTAACGGAGAAACATGTTATTTACAAGTAATTGAAGAATCTTCAACTAGAATTTGTCTGAAAAAAAAATTATATTATAATAAGTTTTGGTAGGGGGTCTCCGTAGCCACATTGGTTGCGCGTTCGCTTAGAAAGCGATCGATCGTGAGTTCAAAACTCAGGGCCCTCATTGACCATCTTTGTGTTGTTACAGAATAGCTACGTCCACGCAACAATCATCAGCGATGGAGATCGATCCACGGTCGAAATAAGATCGATTCATCCATACAACTGCTCTGCTCTGCAAGACACATCGGGCTGCTGTTCTATAAATAACTCAACAATGATCAAACAACTGTCTCCGCTGTCCGGTGGTCCAACTGGATAATGGAAGAACAGAAAGAATACTCTTACGCCTAAATGGCTACTGTGTGAATGTACCATATGTAATGGTATAGAAGGAATACTGGCGAATGGCAACTGTGTAATGTGCTAATTATAGATATGATAACCATGTGACATGTACACGATTAAAATTCGGCTCTGTTACAGCTAAAATGCTAATGAGCCTTAAATAAATAAATGGGATAAAAAAAAATAAGTTTTGGTAAAAGTACTAGGAAATTTATAGTAAAAGGAAATTTTAAAGGGTCAATTAGAAGATCAATCAATGAATAGTTCTGCGAATGGATCCATCAACGGTCGCTTCATAAGAAAAACGTGAATGTTTCGTCATAAAGATCTTCGATGTGAGTGGAGCGGAGTAGAATTCTGCCAACTGTAAAAGAAGAATATAATTTTGGGGAGTAGAGGAACTAAATGCCGACGAAATCAAAAAGCTGGTTGAATTGCGAAAATTTAAAACAAAAACAGGAAATATACAGGAAAAACTGGAAGGTTGGTATCTTTGGCTGAGCCGAAAAATGTGACCCGAAGCGAGTCCGATGGAATATACATTTGTTCGTGGCGACATTGGTAGATTTTTTTTTCCAAAATATATATTTTTATCAAGGCTCATATGGCGTTAGCCTGACGGGGCCGGAGTTCAATATTTTGACAGTTTTTCTTATTGTCTATGTTAGTAATATGTAACCGATTACTCGCGGTCGGCTCGAGGTTAGTATTACAAGTGTTCTCGTAATTGGGATGTTGCTGTCTCCAATGCTCTGTACGTGTGCCCGACACGGGATACTTTCTATTGGGATGCAGCTGACCATTAATCAGCAACGCCCCCCTAGTATGTACCCCATATCTAGCGTGGTGCGTCTTCTCGACTCGAGGAATCCAGGATAGAATGGTCACTAGCCGGCGCAATCATCAGCTCGTGTAGAGTTGTCATGAGCGGTACAGCCCTTGGCTCTTGTTGAATCATCAGTGGACTGCACAACCTTTGGCCCGTGTATCTGTAAAGAGTGTGTGTATGTATTGCCGCGACTAAGTAAAAGTTTATAAATCGGATAGGAGGAATATGGAACAGGGACACAACGAAGGGAACATCATTAAACGTTGACATCGGCGTTTCTAAGGAACAGGTATAAATGAAGCAGAAGATCAGGATCACGGCTACCTAAGATATCCCGGACGGGGAGCTGAGAGCGAGCAGCATGGAACCGGATACACGACCAGACAACATGCTCGATGTCGTGGTAGCCATCGCCCCAATCACAAAGATTGTTTGCTGCGAACCCAATGCGATAGAGATGCGCGTTTAGGTTGTAGTGATTGGACATGAGCCGAGATATCACGCGAATGAAATCACGACCTACATTCAATCCCTTAAACCAAGCACTCGTCGAAACCTTAGGGATAATCGTGTGTAACCAACGACCGAACTCATCTTCACTCCACATGCGCTGCCAACTAACGAGTGTGTCCTGACGAGGAATGTGAAAAAATTCATTATAGGCAATTTGCCTTTCAAAAAGTGTGCCTTCTGAAGCGCCCACCTTAGCTAGCGAGTCCGTTTTCTCATTCCCCGGAATCGAGCAATGAGAGGGAACCCATGCTAAGGTAATCTTGAATAATTTTTCGACCAAAACACTCAATAGATGTCTTATTCTTGTTAGGAAATAAGATGAGCTTTTATCAACTTTCATTGAGCGGATGGCCTCTATTGAGCACCCATTTCTGCGACATACACGGAACAAGGATCTTTGAGTTTGAAAGAGGCACTGGAATTTTCATTGAAGATGCCGAAGCCAGTGGACCCGTTTATGTATGAACCGTCAGTAAAGAACATTTTATCCAACTTCCCCATATTTTTCCGAAAATATTGACGGAATAACATTGGAGCGTAGGTGATCTGGGATTCCATGGATTTTTTGTCGCATGGACAGATCAAAAATGACAGAGGAATTGCAGAAGTAAGGGAAGCAAAATTGGTTGGAGATGCCTGGTGAAGGGTTCACGTCGTGGGTAAGGTACTCATGGTATAAAGACATAAAACTTGACTGAGGAGTCAGTTGTAGTAGATTTTCGAAGTTATCAATCACCAATGGATTCATGATCTTGCAACGGATGAGAAATCTGTAGGATAATTCTGTGAACCGAAGAGTAAGCGGGGGTACTCCTGCCAAAACTTCGAGACTCATCGTATGTGTCGAATGCAAACACCCCATGGCTATACGCAAACAACGATATTGTATCCTCTCCAGCTTGAGAATATGAATCCTGGCAGCTGATCGGAAGCAAAAACTGCCATATTCTAACACTGACAATATCGTTGTTTTGTACAACTGAATGAGGTCTCCTGGATGGGCACCCCACCATGTTCCGGTTATTGTTTGGAGAAAATTGATTCTTTGCTGGCTATCTGTTTCAAATACGCAATATGTCTCCCCCAGGTACATTTAGAATCAAAATATACACCCAGGTATTTGAAAAACATAGAGTGTTGGATCGTTTTGCCGGATAGGTAAAGCTGGAATTGGGCGGGTTCGTGCTTCCTAGAAAAAACGACCATTTCAGTTTTCTCCGTAGAGAATTCGATACCCAGCTTGAGGGCCCACGTGAACAGATTGTTCATGGTATCTTGCAACGACTTTTGCAGAGCGACGGGATTTGTACCCGTGATGGAAATAACTCCATCGTCTGCAAGTTGTCTCAGCGTGCAGTCTCTAGTTAGACAATCATCCATATCATTGACGTAAAAACTGTACAAGAGGGGGCTTAGGCAGGAGCCTTGCGGTAGGCCCATCAAACAGTAACGAGAAGATTTAGAGTTGCCATGAGAGAAATTCATGTGCTTTTCTGACAGTAAATTGTACAGGAAATTATTGAGAATTGGTGAAAGTCCACGATTATGAAGCTTCTCTGAGAGAATTTCCATGGAAACTGAATCAAATGCCCCTTTGATATCGAGGAAAACGGAAGCCATTTGTTCTTTGCGAGCAAATGCGATTTGGATTTCAGAAGATAGCAGCGCGAGACAATCATTCGTCCCTTTGCCTCGGCGGAAGCCAAACTGCGTATTTGACAGCAAATTGTTCATTTCGACCAACTTGTCCAAACGAAGTAGAATCATTTTCTCTAACAATTTGCGAATACAGGATAACATTGCAATCGGCCTATACGAGTTGTGATCGCAAGCCGGCTTGTTGGATTTTCGTATGGCTATCACTCTCACTTATCTCCAGTCATGCGGGACAATATTCAGCTCCAGAAACTTATTGAACAAGTTCAGCAAACGCTGTTTTGCCAAGTCGGGAAGATACGGAATGTAATTTCTCGCATTCCAAGATCTTCACCGACTTGAAGCGACCTTCTCTTGCATTATGCAAGTTAAGACCGGAGGGGTCAATTCGGATTTTTAAAAAAAACTGAAGTGTTTCCTTTGACGGTCGAAACAGAAGTAAAGTTCTTTATTCTCTCTTAATTCTAGGTTTACATAAATTGCTTATGCTAGCATTCGCGCGCCTATCGCGGGTCTGATTCCTTGAAATATAAACAAAAACAATCACGCGCTGTTGACGGGCTGGTTTCCTGGAAATCGAACGCTGTGTTTGGATATCGTTATACCGCATGATTCGTTTGGTGTGGCAAATGATGATTCGGATGTTAACTTGCATTCATCCGTGAGACCTGGTTCAGTGATCACTCCGTCGATCTCAACTTCTCGACAGGGAATATAGGCACGGTAGTAATTTTCAAAGTCTTCAGTTCTAACAATTTAATTTTCTTGGGCAAGTATAACGACAACTACACGCAGTTTGTCTCGATTTACCTTACTAATCTCGATATAGACTATGTTATTTTTTCATCTTAGATCGAACGTGAGGAAGCAGGACTTCAGGTTAAAATAAATATGACTGAGAGAGATAGCTAGAACATTATTAACAAGCCATGAATAGTATTGGAGTTTATTTTTAAAAATCTGTAAAATCTGTATGAAATACGAAAACAGTAACTACAGGTTCTTGATTCTAAAAAGTCTGGAAAATCTGTAGAAATACAGATTTTTCTATACGTATGGTAATTTTGGATTGGCAATGAGATTTCCTGCATCAAAACAGTTAGTTCGGTCCTTAAAAAATTTTCACTTTATATCCTTTATAGCTGTGCCATGTGTCAAATTGTATTATTTTTCCATCCAAATACAATATCGTTGTGCTATAAAACTATCGATCTTATATTGTAATCTGTAGCTTTTATCTAGAACCTGAAAATTGCTATTCAAAACCCAGAACACCTTATTTCAATTAATTACAAGTGTGCCCATACTTACTGATACGGTTTATAGCGTATGCTATGAGCATGAGAATATACATAGGAACAATTCGCAACAAGTGATTTCTGGTTCCGTTTCATTGTTAAATCAACAATAACTAGATTATTAAAAATAATGAAAACTTTTTCTTCGCAATGTAGACGTTAAAGGAAGTAGGAAAATCAAATCTCGCCTAAAGTACCCAAATAATTTCACTTAAATAAAAGTAATTAATTTGAATTATAAAACACACATACACAGAGGAACGTACCTATGTTTTGCACTTTCGCTTCCGATCTTGATTCCAGCGAACGAACTTTATGCACGAAACAACTTGTGCTATGTAAATTTGCAATCTTTTCAATCAAAACATGAATAGTTCCCGCCCGTAACCTTCGCGCACTTCGGAGGGACGTATTTTGTCTTCCTGGCCTAGCCGACCCGTGAGTGATTCATCTTCACGCGCTTTCCTCCCTCCTATTGTCTTCCGGAGGTGAGATGCCTTCTGGCGTTTTTCCTGTACGACTTTAAGACCGTCACCATCAAGACTACGCATATGTGCCCACACCATCCCACTACCGTCTCATGCCGCGGAAAGCGAAAACCGCGAAAAGTCCTATGACAGACCACTGTTTGCCCTCTGGGGGTGGTAGGGGTAGATAGGAGCAGCAGAAAAAAAATTCGTGTGGCAAGTGCACTTGTCTCTCCGGGGTCGACTGCACGGTGAGAAAGAGACCGCGCAGTGGTCCAAAACTGTGGGGCTTATCGAGGCTCCATCGCGCACCGCTCTCGTGCTCTCTCGCTTGCGCTCTTCAGCGCGGGCGCGATTTGCGCGCGCAAAGTCATGGCCATGGTGGAAAATGAAAAACTAACGTGCGCCTCATATAAATATGACGTTGTTTTTTAAACTCAGCATCAGTGATCTTCCAGCTGTGATCCGGTGTGCTTCCCGAGAAGAAAAATCCTTGCCTGCTCCGCGAGAAAAGACAGGAACTGTTTGGCGTGTTGGGTGGTGTTGTGCAATTTGACTTGCTGTTGCTGGAGGGTTTCGTGGTTGTGTGACACCGACAGTTTGGCTGACAAAAAAGGACATTGTGGATTCAAGTCAAACGTCTTAAGAACTAACGAAAAACAAGAAAAATGCATTCAGTGTTACGATTTGTGTGTGCCACCGTGGTGTTGAGTACCGTCGTTTTGGGCTCCACCGAGGAGTACCAGAGTCCCGGATTACGTGCCATTTCGCGGGTGTACGACGAGTGCTCGAAGGCAGAGAATGGGTTCACACCGTGTCTCAAGAAACGAGCCCTCACCTTCATCGATCGGTTGAGTCGCGTGGACTCGCTATCACTGGGTGACATGAAGATTGTTCGCAACGAGCGGGCCGCACCCATCGAGAGCAAACCCCTGACGGATAACGAGCTCGAGCAGAGCCTGCCACGAGGACTGGAAGCACGGGACGAAGCACTGAACAACATGCTGTTGGATAAGATCGCCGGAGTGTTCAGCAGCCGAACGGTACAGATCAGCCTGCCCAAGTTGTCGAGCGATGAGCTAGGACGCGGATTGGAAGAAGGTACGTTCCCGCGGGATGTTGGTTTTTGGTAACTGTGAAGTGTCTGTCAGAGGCTGTCTGAAGTAATTTAGTTGGAGCCTTGTTAAAAGTGGTTTGAGTTCCCCAGTTAATGTTAAAAACAAGTTGGTCCATTGCTCAAAACAAAATGATGTGTGCACACGGTACACAGTGTTTTACATATTTCGAAACAGACATGTGAAAATCGTTGGCTATTGTATTCAGCATCTCTTATTTATCGCATCGATATGTGTTTCAGCACTCAATATTCTGTATATTTTCTGCTTTCAAATAATCAGCATGTTCGGTAATCTGATATTGTGCTCTTCAATCCAAAGTCCTCCAATTATTCATTTCAAAATACCGCTGTCGCTTCCAAACCTACTTCCTTCCGTTGTTGAACGGAACGGATGCCAACATTATTTTGTGTAGATTCGTGAACTTCCAGAATTTATGGATTCTAATTTATTGCAATACATCGAATAAAAAGTCATATTTCGCATAAATTATTAAACCGTAGAATACTTTGATGTAGAATGGCTTTCCATACGAACATTAGTTTTTAACAATGTGTACAAAATGCTCTGATACACAGATCTTTTGTTTCGTTTCGTTTCGTTTTCCACCTCTCTTTTGCGAAGAATAACGGGAAACAATGAAACTTTGTAGGATAAATTCAGCTACAATTTGATATAAACCCCAGGAAAGCAATGATTTTTGATTGACTTAGAAAAAAAAAATGAATTAAGCTAAAATTTTGCTATTTTTTATTAATGTCATTTTCACCTGTATTTTTTGAACACAGCTGAAATTCAAATGGACGAGTGATTCAAACTTTTAAAAAATCAATTTTAATTTTAATTGAATTTTTGAACCTCTGCTTGGAAAAATGAGCCAAGAACAGCTAAAATGTACCTAAAGCTGATCTTTAATTAAAGTTTTATTGAAATTTAACCAAAATGTAGTTTCACAAAAAAAATGCAGACCTGACAGTTTCATAGTTCTCTGACTTCTTTAATCTGTGCAGAATCTGCACCAAAGAATCCGCACCAAAAATATCGAAAATATATGTACCTTTTCCAGATAAATCTAAACGCGTGGCAACACTGGCCATACCTTTGAATTTTCGTGATAAAATAGAATCGTGAATAGAATCCGTAGCAGACATTGCTTCGACAGTTTATTATGTTCAGTTGGTGGCGAGTAATAAAATAAACAACACTAGTCCTGAGATTTCTTGCCGGAATAAAACTTGAAACATGTAATATTTATTATACATCAGCATGTTTATATATTTGTTTCGTTTTCTTATATTGACGTGAGACTATGTAAACCGGAATATACAGCCAATCGCAAAATTGAGTGTACAAATGCTACTTGACGATGCTTTTCATTTTTTTGGTATAAAATATTTTGAATACATTGATTCTTTTGATGTATATTGATTATTTACAGATTTAACTAGCTGTACGTGCAATAAAATTCCGCGAAAAGTATTTTGCTAATTGTTTATTCCTAAAGGCATCGCAAAATTGAGTGTTCACCTCTAATTTCTCAGAACAAATTAGTCTTGTAAGTAAGATCTTTGCGAATTAGCGTACTTTTTTTTCGTCAGTGATTGATGGCAACACTGGTTTTTTTTTATTGATGTTTGAAAAAGTTTTTATCAAAATGGCAAGTTAGAGGGAAAAATATATATTGTTACGCGTACAATGATAAAAAGAATGAATTGTTGTGGAAAGACATTGCAGGAAATAGCAGCTATACTCAGAAGAATCCACTATACAGAAAAAAAAACTTAAACAAGTGGAAATACGAAGGAATCATGGAAAATCTTCCGAGTAGAAGTCACAAACGAATCCTGTCTTCTGATGATGAACGAGTAATTGTGCGAACACTTCGAAAGAACCCTAAAACAAACAATCCTAAATTGACTACCGAAGCAGCCGGCACCATTGGAAGACTTATCAGCACAGACACTGTCCGGAGTGAAGCATACAGGAACAATCTGAGAGGTCGTATTGGCCGTGAAAAGTCTTTCATCTCAAAGGTGAATATGAAAAACGACTCCAGTTTGTTAAGGCATATGTAAACAGACCTAAGGAGTTCTGGAACAAGGTCCTTTATACGGATGAGATGAAAACCAACATCTTTGAATCGGATGGCGGACAGATGGTGTGAAGGAAACCAGGATCGATGCTCCAGATTCAGCATTTGATTCCCACAGTAAAACACGGCGGGGGCAGTCAGATGATGTATGGTACGATGACGGCTTCTGGAACTGGAACCATGGAGTTTATCGAATCGGCGATGGACAAAATGGCTTCATTGAACATCCTGAAACGTATCCTCTAGTATCCCGTGCAGAAATTGGGTCTCTTTCGTGATTACTACATTCGACAGGATAGTGACCCGAAGCAAACTGATCTCATTGTGCGGGAGTGCCTACTCTATAATTTCCCAATCAACTCAAAACACCTCCGCAATCACCGGATTTGAACACTATTGAGCATCTATGGTTGGGAATCAAGAAATGTCTGAAGAATAGAAATCCAGAGAACGAAGCAGAACTCGAAACGACGATTAAGGAGATCTGGGAGAGCATTCCGTTTACGATGACCAAAAATCTCGCCTCGGCGCTTGCAGACAGTGCTGGACTATCAAATACTAGGAGATTGATATTTGTCATCTGTTAACATTTCTGAACTGATCTCAATTTTCTTTTCAAGAGAAACTTGAACTGTACACTCAATTTTGCAACGTCTGAATTGAATATTTCTTGTTTGTTTTTTTTTTTGTTTAATATGAAGTAGAAATGTGATCATTTAATTTTTTTTTCTTATCACTACATGAGAGTGAAAAGGATAAATCTAACGATGTATATGAGTCGCTGTTAAATTATTTACTTTCTAACCCCGAAAAATTCTAAAAAAATAAATCAACACGGGTGTGAACTTATGCCTGGGTGAAACCGCTTTGCAAACACATGCAAGTAGGATGAATTTTTGTTCCCATCGGAGTATGCTCCCTAACACAGCCATCAAAACAAGGTGCCTCGGAAAATTGGCATTGCTAATACATGCAAGTTAGGGGGAACTTTTGTTCCCACCGAAATGTGTTCCGTAACACAGCCATCAAAACCAAGGTGCCTCACATTACATGGCATTTTTTCAAATTCTTTACTTACACAGCAAATATTTTTAATTCAATTGAATTCCAAAAATGTTTTATTCAATCAATTGTTTAATCCATACAAACAAATGATTACTAGCCAAATGGTAGTCCCACATCAATCTTGCGGTTATATCATAGATATAACCCACCCATTCTTTAGAGAATTTAATTTTCTTTTTCTTGTTCGTCTAGGAATGTGAAATCATGCATTCATGAATGCCGTATATCTGCTAATTGAAGTTAACTTTTGTCCGCAGTGTGTCTGCACTTTCAAAAAAAAGGAGCAGGTTTTGACCAATGTTCGATTCCAATCCAACAGTTATTTTCCGGAAAACGAAAAACCAAAATTACACCAAGGGCTTTCGTCAAAAAATATTTTCTATAGCTTGGCCGTTAATGGGTTAATGGTCTTTACGAAGCTTGTGAAATTCTTGTTAAAATACAGACAATTTTTGTGTATTCAAGCTGAAAACGGTGACGAGTTTAAATATAAGAATTTTATTACTACTTTTTGCAATGAGTACCAATTTTTCCTGAGTCAAGTTGATAATAAAATAAGTAAAAAAACCTTTTTAAGTTAAACGGTTTAATTGTGATTAAACATAATAATGTACTAAGAGCTAGAAAATAATTAGGCAAGTAGCAGTTAGCAGTTATCACACCTCTCCTTCATTAGTCTAGGGCATTTATAAGACTAAAATAAAATCGTGAGGCACGTTGGATTTCCATTATCCATAATTAGCGACTTCATCATATGTTCGACGATTTTATTTTAGTCTTACCAAATGCCCTAGACTAATGAAGGAGAGGTGTGATAACTGCTAACTGCTACTTGCCTAATTATTTTCTAGCTGCTAATCTAACTAGCTGCTAACTACTACTTGCCTAATTATTTTCTAGCTTTCAGTACATTATTATGTTTAATCACAATTAAACCGTTTAACTTAAAAAGTTTTTTTTTACTTATTTTATTTCCTAGTTTTTAGTACATTATCTGTTTCACAAGAATATTTCTCTACAATAAAACCATTGTACTGTATTCTATCAGTAAAAAAATTTCATTTCGTACCGATATTGAGTGGATTGCAAAAATACATAGTGTGTTCGTTTGATACACATATCTCAATCAACCTTTTTTTTTGAGATGATAAGGAATCAGCTATTTTGTAGCGGCGGCCAAATTGGATTTTTCAAGATAATCAGTTTTAAAATGACAGCAGAGATAAAGGTATTTTATAAATTCGGTCAGTTCCTATTGGTCAAATTTCTATTAATGTGGGACAGCCCTACAGACATACAAACATACATACGAACAGTTCAAGCTAAATAAAACCGTTTAATAAAGTAATTGGCTATTTGGCCTTTCATTTGATACCCATTTTACCGGGGTTTTGATATAATATGTAATCCGCCATTTTGTAAAGGCAGCCATCTTGGATTTGCTTTTTTCTTAAATAACCGTATTCTAATAGTCAAGCCCTTTCATTTGATACCCATATTGATGGGGTTTTGGAAAACTCATATTGATGAGGTTTTGAGATAATATGTGATCCGCCATTTTGTAGCGGGCGCCATCCTGGATTTTCAAGATCATGAAATACGCAGTTTTATAATGACTACAGAGATAAAGGTGTGTTCCAAATTGCAGATCAATAGGTCAACAGGAAGGGGGTCAAATTTCTATTAATGTGGGTCAGCGCTACAGACAAACATGTTACAAACATACAAAAATTCAAACATATAAACATACAAACATATAAACAGATTACAGGGCAAGCAAAATAAAACCGTTTAAAAATGGCTGATTTCATATCTTATATATAAAAATGGATTTCTGTTTATCCGTGTGTCTGTCTGATTCTTATGTACTCGGAAACTACTGAACCGATTGACATGAACATTGGTATATAGGGGTTTTTTGGGATCGGAGAACGTTCTTTTGATAGTTCGAGACCCCTCCCCCCTCTCTAAGAAGGGGCTACCACACAAATGAAACACAAATTTCTGCATTACTCGAAAACTAATCAAGCAAATGGAGCCAAATTTGGCATGTGAAGGTTTTAGGGAGCACGAAACGTTTCTATGGTGAATAGACACTCCTTCCCCTTCTCTAAGGGGGGGGGGGGGGGCTGCCATACAAATGAAGCATAAATTTATGCATAACTCAAGAGCTAATCAAGCAAAAGGAACCAAATTTGACACGTGGAGGTTCTAGGGGACAAGAAATTTTTGTGAAACGACACTCCTCCCCCCCTGTCTAAGGGGGGACCGCCATAGAAATGAAACATAAATTTCTGCATAACTCGAGAACTAAGCAAACAAAGGATAAGGGTATAACTCGAGGAAGTAATCGTCCGCTTTCAGATGGTATCATTTTATTATATTTTCTGTATCAAACATATATTCAATGTGAGGGAGAAACATATTATTTGCAAGTGATTGTGAAATCTTGAACGAGAATTGTGTCTGGAAATAATTTGATATTATAATGAGAAGTTCTGGTAGCAGTACTAGAAATTCATTGTGAAAGGAGTTTGTGAAATATTCCTTAGTAAGAAAACGTAAATGGTTGATAGTATCTATAACAAAAAATCATTTTGGGCGAGACGAAATTTGCAGGATCTGCTAGTTATCTATAAATAATGTTCATTGAGATATGTGTATCAAACGAATGGGCTTGACTTGGAGAACACATTATATTTTGAACAACATCAATCCTAAAAGGTCGCCGCCACTAAATCGTTGACTATTTTTTGTAATCCCGTTTTTATCGGTATCAAATGAAATGATTTGGCTAATAGAATACAGTACATCATGAAAACATTCCGAGAAAAAATTGTAAGAAATAAAAATTTTAGAAATATTGTTGAATGGTTTTACTGTAGAGAAATACACTAATGATACAGATGACGTACTGAAAACTGGAAAATAAAATAAGTAACAAAAACTTGAACATAATAATTGAACATAATAGTAATTCAGATAATGTACTAAAAGCTAAAAAATAATAAAGCAACTAGCAGTTAGCAGTTACACCCTTTCCTTCATTATTCGAGGACAGGGGTTTTCAGATTTGTTTTATGGCAGAGCACTTTTTATAGCAAAAGCATTTGACGGAGCACCTGAATTTTTTAGTCAATAAAACAAATATTATTTGCGTTGTGATTACCCAACAGAGAACAACTCTATTTCGGTTGCGTCCCAGTTACACTACATTTGAACCAGAGTAAAAAAGATAGATCTCTATATACCCAGTGAAATGAAATTAAAGAATGTTTTTCTCGAGGTCGGTTTGCAAGTGGGAGCATTTGCTATAAATTCGCGGAGCACAAATTTCCCGCGGAGCACCATTTGAAAACCCCTGTTCTAGGGTATTGAATAAATTCTAGACTAGACATTATTCTAGACTAAGCGAAGTTATAGCAAGTGCTCCCACTTGAAAACACGCCTTGAAAAAAACATTCCGTAATTTAATTTCACTGGGCATATAGTTATTTATCTTGTTAACTCCGAGTCAGATATCGTGCAACTGCGACGCGAAACCGAAATCGAGTTGTTTCTAGTTGGGTAATGTCATTGCAAATAAGATTTCTTTTATTGATTAAAAAATGCAGGTGCTTCGTCAAATATTTTTGCTATAAAAAGTGCTCTGCCATAAAAAAACTGAAAACCCCTGATTTGTGGAATAGAAAATAAAACAATTGCCCCACTTCTCCAGAATTTCAAAATCAAGAGCAATCGTCACACCCACGCGATGGAGCCACCCCAGACATCATTAACCTAGTCATTTAGAAACGTTTTGGGCACAACAAACTGATAAACATGCACATATCTATCACACCATACTTCATTTTGTCACCATGCTCTCTGCATATCCAAGGCGCGTAGAAGTATATCCTAAGGTGGGCCAACTTACTAGAACCACTCTTCAGCCATCTTGGAAGTCTACTGTGTTTTGTTTGTAAACAAAACACAATACGCTTGTGGCCAAGCTCGCTCGTGATCAGTCCGTCTCTTTCACGCTTCAAGGGAATAAATCCCCTTCTGCTTTCTTCCGTACTGTTTTCATATACCGCTCCCCTAACCAACTTAGTGACGAAACGGCCTCACCTAGTGCCATAGACCCGTCTTGTGCATATCGACAGACAGAATAGTTTTGCACCCTATATTTGATGCTACACGACGCTGACTTTCAATTACGTGTGCGGAAACAAATAGGGTCTTTGTCAGCAAGCGTAAACTAGGTAACTAGTTAATTAGTTACAAATAAGTTAAGTGAGATAACTGCATATATCTTCCCCGTTAGGTCCATCCAAAGGCGAGACGCTTCTTCTTTTACAGCTTCGAAGGACTCTAATCCTGTTTGTTTTGACACATGTTCTTAGATTGTGAGTTTCAACAATTCTACGCACTAACTGACATCTGAACAACTAAAGCCTAATGTATACGGTGCAGGTTAGTGTCATGCGTGGTTCGGCGTACGAGCTACTTCAAAAAAATTTTTTTTTTATTTCACTCACACTCGCATCCCACGAAAACGTCAAAAACAGCATTTGGCGTTCACATCAGGGATGCCAGATCAATTATCTGTCAAACTGCAAACTGCTTGAAAAAATAACTGGCATCTCAAGCAAACCCGTGCAGTAGATTCTAGTGTGAACGGACTAGGCGAATCAACCGATTTTCAAACGAGTTTACCGGGTCAGTAGCTGTTGACTGTCAAGATAGCTATTACCAAGTTATAAATGGACCTTTACTCCAGGGATGCCAAATGATTTTTCCAAATGTCACATGGTACGAAAAAATATCTTCAAATGTCTTCACAATCATATCGGAAGAAAATTAAAATGCATAACATATTTTTGAACAAAGTTTGATAGTTTCATTTTCATTAAACTTACTTTGAGGTTTTGAATTTTTTTTCAGTAAATGTGAACAGAGAATATATTGCGCATCTGCGAACTATATTTTATGAGTTTATAAATGATAATTGGCTTGATAAACCGTTGATTAATTAAATATAGTCCCAGTTCGTCCACAAAAACGGAGCTGTGATAACTCAATTTGTTCATTTCAACTTTGAAGTTTTGTTTGTAACTCAAACCATATACATAAAACTGAATAATGAAACGGTATGTAAGCAGAAAACTTTAGAATTGTGAAGTGATCGTTTGAAAGATTTAGGTTAATCTATTATATAGTATAGGCCCAAAATGATAAAAATACAATGTCACTATCATTTGAATTTTCGAAAGCAATTGAACTAAAGTCTCCTAGGGACAATATGTATCCAGACCGCTTGAAGTTGTCTAGAATTCGAAGTAAACGTCGCTTCGTTGTTGAATTCATTCTATATGGTTGTGACGTTTCTGCTTGGAAAAGTTGGAAAAAGCAAGTGAATGACCCTGAGACAAAATTGACCGCTGGTCACCAAAAACAAAAGTAAATAAGTGACACTGAGACAAAAGTCTTTCTTCTCTTGACGATATTTTCGGTCAATAGTTAGGATTTCATAGAAAAGGCATCTCTCAAAAATCCACGTACGCTGTCATACTGAAATGTCTTCACATATTTCACAATGTCTTCAAAATGTCTCCAAAAGATCAAATGTTTTCTCAGTTAGTCAAATGTCTTTAAAATGAAGACATGTCTTCAAAC
This sequence comes from Toxorhynchites rutilus septentrionalis, assembly GCF_029784135.1. Taxonomy (NCBI): domain Eukaryota; kingdom Metazoa; phylum Arthropoda; class Insecta; order Diptera; family Culicidae; genus Toxorhynchites; species Toxorhynchites rutilus. The sequence goes on from NC_073744.1 coordinate 66,755,577, forward strand.
CTGACATCCCTGCTTTACTCGCACTCGCATCCCCCAGAACTTCAGAAACACCATTTAGCGCAACGTACTTAGACAGTAATGAGGTATGCTTTAAGAGTATTCGTATTAGCAAATAGCGTCAAAAATTGCCTTGATATGCATGTTTTTTTAATTTTTTGTTATGGATATATATTTCTTCCTAAGAATACTCATATTTAATGTAGAAATATGTGTTTTACACGATTTCATACATTTTTTTCTATATATTCACAATGGAGAATACGATTTAACAACGTTTTTCTACTGCATTCGGACACGGCTGACTTAAACCCCAGCATCGTTGACAGCGTCCAAAAATATATCTCCGTCATTAAAACATTGATGACACCGTTGCTTCCAATCTCCAAAAAGACCCCGAGATATCCAGACCTGGAAAAACAAAAAAGTATTGACATTCTTCAACCCCCCTGTACTCGCGCGCAGAATTGTAACTTGTATACTCACAGACTGTGCGTGTCTCTGTAAAGACGCGTCCACATTACGCCGAGCGGCCTTGGCCTTGGTAAAACCGACTAAATGTGGACGTACCGCCCGGGCTTGCCAACGTGCCGAAAGCCGACCGAACCCAACCCGAAACAAGTGGGTCCGGTTCGAGAAAGTCGAACCAAAACAAACCGAAGTAAATTAGCGTTGACGACATTGTGCTTTGTGTGTTCGTGACGGCTTCGTACATCCGATGAGGATTCGGCTTCGTGCACCCAATGTGGCGTCCACATTACATAACGAACCGAATATGCCGCCTGGTACAGGCCGATCGGCATCATTCGGCATAATGTGGACGCGTCTTAATATTACTATTGTGTATTTTTAGGCGTTATTGGTATTCATTTAAAAAAATATATATATTTATATATTTTGTATATATTTTAGTATATTTTTTCTTAACTTCATTCAGTTTTAATAGTCATTTAATTTAGCCATCTCATTGATTCTCGGTCTGTCAGACTGTACGCGCGAGTATAGGAGGGTTAAAGGACAACACAGACAATTCATAACGAAAAGAATACTATCCTATGTGGTTTTGTTTAAATTCCTTAATTTATTTTCCCAAATTTTATCAATAATATGTTGTTGTTCCGTACATATTTCACTATATCCTCAATTCGCACTTCCATATCACCACCAGTAGCGATAAACTTAAATCGTTAACGTAACTTTATGTTAATTGATTTCCGAAGAAGCACCTATTTGTTCGACATTTCTTCTTCTTCTTCTTTTTGGCTTTAAGAGGGTTTAAACTTTTCAGTTCATTCGCCTCTTTGTTCGACATTTTTGATGAGCAAAATTCACACGCTTTCTGAAATAAAGCATAGCAAAAGTTATGACTTTTTAGTTGGTTTTTTTTTCGAGCTCAATTTTGTGAGAAAAAAATAGCCGGAAAAACTGATAGGCAAACTACTGTATGCTGATCCATTGTTAAAGGATCGTATCCTATGTTTCAAACTAGCCAGGCAATCAGTAGAACCCAGGTTAGCGTGCGAGACACCGCCGCTTCCGACGGTGGGTCGGCGGTGGACTCGTATCGCGTCATCTCGTTGGCTTGGGCCGCCTCAATTCCATATTCTCGCTAAATGGGGACTTTGTCCCCATTACAATGACTTCAGAATAAATTTCGAAAAACGAAAACGAGAGAATAAGTTTATAATAAAAATGTGAGGCATTTATACACATGATGTTTTTCCCGCGCCACAATATTTCTAACCTACTAAAATTTTTCTGAACGGTTGTTTCTGTTGAAGTTCTTCACTGTGGCGATTTACCTATTCCGGTCACGAATAATAACAGACTATTGAAAATTATTGGAAAAACAAATGAAACTATCTTCATATCTATCTCCATCTTCATGGGATTAGTTTATGAACGAAATCGTTTATTTTGTTTTGCACGCTGACGTGACACATCCTTTTTTTTTTTGAGATAGCTTTCTTGAAAACTTGAAAACAAGAACATGTGCTATCCATGAGTGAAGAAAAGAGCAGACAATTCCATATGCCGTGTAAGGATATTTGAAATAGATACCTAGCATCCCTAATTCGCATCATCGAAGGTAGAATGTTGTGTGAACCGATTTTGAAGCTTATTTTTGTTCTGAACGTTACAAACAAGGCATCATTGTAGACATCAAATGTTTACCCACCAATCCTATACATGCTCGTTTTCTGAAACTGAAATTTCCTTACGGAGTAATTTTACTTTTGGGATACTGGATTCATTCTCCAGATCATTTATATTCCCATCGCAGAACCCTGGAAATTACTCTAACACAACGAATTTCATCCTTATGAAACTGATCAATTATTGTATTGTAAATACTTTCATGATCAGCAGCACCAAGCGATACTGCGGCGGTACTGTACCAATCAGTATTTTTTGACGAAAATCTGTACCCTGTACCGTACAGAATCTGTACCAAAATAAGGAAAAAAATTGTACCTTTCCAGATAAATATGTACGTGTGGCAACACTGCTCCCAACCAACCTGAATGAGTATGAACAATTCTAATGAATATGGGGGCTCTCTTGAGAACCGTAAAGAGTTAATAATCAGTGGAATTTCCCTGGCTAATGAAATCTCGATGAACATTCCAGGAGTAGTTTTGAACACAGCAGGGAAGTCAAACGTTTGTCACTGAAAATACTCAAAGTATGTGTGCAAGGAGGTTCAGCAAGTTTGATGAAGTGCTCTCGAAGTATTCTAAAGTTAATTTGGCGTGTATTGGAAAATTTGGCGTGTATTGAAAAAATGAAACTAAAACTTGATTTTTGATGCTAAAAATTACACCATTAATGGACGGTTTATTGTTTACCTACCGTGAATTCAAACCAACGAACTTAGACGGTTATCAGGTATGCAGTTTGTGGGGAATTCTAAACAAAATTTTCTTTCACTTTGTGTCCGAAATCAATTTGAAAAAAGGATACAGAAAAACGGGTTTATATCAACAAAACTCACAAATTTGTCAGTGCTTCTGAACACACACTGCACCCTGTTTCATATGAGTGAGTAATTTTCGTGTATGATACAAAAAAAATCTAACTCACATGTAGTATATGTCAAACCACGTTCAACTCGAACATCGATACATGCATACGTGCTACATGAGAGAGAGAAATGAATTCATTTTGGAAGGAGTCACTTCAATATGCAATGAAGTCCATTTTACGGGGAAAATGCTTTGAGATAGTCGAGTCGTAGAGTAAAACGGCAACTAAACGCCTGGATGACTGTTGGGTAATGTTGAGGGAGAAATTGCTGGAAGAAACCAAAACTCATCTGCAATTGAATACGAAGGTGAATTTTTTCATAGTCCCTTGACTATCCTCAGTTGAATTTGACTTTGCCGAACCCTAATAAGGATATCTACAGCAAAGTATAATAGGTGTAATATCAGCATGTCAGCAACTCCAGTTATCTCGCATATGAAGAAATGCTCAATACTCTGAACAAATGTTCAAAATCATGAATATACGAGCTAAATAAAAGAAAAGGGCAGTGCTGGGACTCAAAGTTCAAAATTTTGAAATACTACAAAAATTTAAATGCTCGATGTAAATTTTATTTGACGATATGTTTAGGTAAACCATAGCAAGATGCACTTTGAGTTTTTTCTTCTTCATATTAGGCTGTCAAAAAAGTCCTGCGGTATTTTTTTGAATTTTCATTTGTTCATAAAATTAGTTACAATCATCTGTTTTAAGTCAAATATGCGCCGTTTTGTTCGACGACTTGTTTCCAACGAGATGCCAACTTCATAATACCCCTGTTATAGAAGCTCGCTTCCTTATTGGCAAAAAACTCGGATAGCCAATTTTCACAGGCCTCTTTTGTGGCTAACTTCTGACTTCCTAGCTCGTTCGCCATGGACAAAAACAGGTGGTAGTCACTTGGTGCAAGGTCCGGACTATACGGCGGATGCAAAAGAATCCCCATCCGAGCTCCCGGAGCTTCTGGAGCGTCACCAAAGAAGTGTGTGGCCTGGCGTTGTCCTGATGGAAGACAATACGGCCTCTGTTTATCAAAGATGGCCTCTTCTTCATGAGTGCTACCTTCAAGCGGTCCAGTTGTTGGCAGTACAGGTCCGAATTGAGCGTTTGGCCATAGGGAAGCAGCTCATAATAGATTATTCCTTGACAATCCCACCAAACACACAGCAGAACCTTCCTGGCCGTTAATGAGGGCTTGGCCACCGTCTGAGCCGCTTCAGCGGGCTTCGACCACGACCGTTTGCGCTTCACGTTGTCGTAAGTGACCCACTTTTCATCGCCAGTCACCATCCGCTTCAGAAACGGGTCGATTTTGTTGCGATTCAGCAGCGATTCACATGCGTTGATACGGTCAAAGATGTTTTTTTGCGTCAACATGTGTGGCACCCATACATCGAGCTTCTTTGTGAATCCAAGCTTCTTCAAATGGTTAATAACGGTTTGATGACTTATCCCCAGCTCTTGGCCGATGCTACGGCTGCTACTATGCCGGTCTTTCTCGGCTAATTCAGCGATTTTGTCGCAATTTTCGACGACAGGCCTTCCGGAGCGTGGCGCATCTTCGACGACCTCTACACCAGAACGAAAACGTTGAAACCATCGTTGTGCGGTGGAAATGGAAACTGTATCGGGTCCATAAACTGCACAAATTTTATTGGCAGCTTGAGATGCATTTTTGCCTTTGTCATAGTAGTACTGTAAAATATGTCGGATTTTCTCTTTATTTTGCTCCATATTTGCGACACTATAACTCACGAACGACTTAACCAAACAAAACACTGTCAAGGACTATATTATAGCAAAAATACCTTTCCAACAAGCTATAGTATGACTCGATACAATGAATACAACTAGAACTACGCGCTTACAACGACACCTCGCGGAAATACCGCAGGACTTTTTTGACAGCCTAATATTTTAACTTTCAAAAAAACGACCGCTTGCTTGTTAAAAAACGTTTCCCTGTAACAGTGCCCTTCTTCCAAATGTTGGGAGACTTGTTGGTAGTTGTATTGATTATTCATATAATTTTCGTTCAGAATTAGAAAAAAACAGAAGAATGAGTTTTAATTTTTAAAATATATATACCTTTTTTTGTATTTTTAATGAAAGAATCAATTTTTGTCTATATTTCATTTTCTGACTAAAATTTTGTAGGTCTTAAAGTTTTTGTGATATTTTTTACCAAGAAAAGTTACAAAAGCTTGAAATTAAAAAAAAATTAAACTAAAAAATCATAAGAACTACAGAATTTTGGTCAGACAATGAAATTTGTGAAATTGTCCAATTTTTTTATAAAAAATAACAAACAAATTTTCAAAAAAATTACATTAAAAATATTTTTTTTTGATTCAAAACTAAAATTATATGAATGGTTCATACAACTCCCATACATTGGAAGAAGAAAACTGTTACTTTTGGCAATTTTTTTGGAGTTTTTTTCCAATATTTTGTTCTCTTTTGTTGTTGTATTTCTTTATTAAAATTTCAACAATTTCCTACATTTCATTCATTGACCAAAATTTAGTAGTATTTTTGTAAAAAAATAAGAAAAAATGATGTTCCTTATCAAAAAGTACTTTTAAAATCTTTTAAACCACCTTTAAGTGTCACCATCTTCCAAGTTATCTCCTCTCCTTTGATTCTGATAAGTGCTTACCTGAATAATGCTTAATGAGTATTGGCTTACCTTGTCCGTCACGAAAAACATGTGAGAACGAACAAGGATGAATCAGATAAATGAATCAGATCTTTTGAACCGTTTTTTCGCTCTTTCGTTCAGCGGTATCAATAACGACATTGAATAATAGCTGGAACTCAGCAAACATAGGAAGCTCCATAACTATTCAAGTCCTGGCCATGACATGTATTCATGGACACAAACAACAACAAAAAAGTTGATGGGTCAGAGCCTAGGGGCACGGACGGGATCTTGACATAGGACAGTTTGCCTATGGATTGACATAGGACAAATTAATGCCTATTATCGGTATATGGAGAATAATTCATTTAACTCACATTATGAGCTAACGCCCGAATTTGGGCAAAAATATTGCTCGTTGCGTCGGGGAAGAAGCGAGTGGATAGTGCATTCGAAAGAAAACATTCCCAAAAATTGTTAACTTTTTTTACTATATTCACTGTTCATGTTTCAAGCACAAAAATATCGCGATAAATTTCCTGTCTAATAATATATAACACAAGATATGTCGCCAAAACCATTTTGAGTAGTAAGCGTTTAACTCTTAAAAATCGTTACATTTTTCGTAGATTGACCCCCCCTATATAGAAATCAAAGACATAGTCATAGACATAGTATATCAAACACATAGTATATCAAAAAAATTGAATCTGCTTTCCCACTAGAAGATTATTTCTTTATCCGAGTCATGAATTGTTTTGAAATCGAAGCCGTAGTCCTACGTCAAAGTGTGCGATAAATTTACTTAATTGCCCGCAATCAATAACAATCTAGATGTCTCACGAGAGGGGACATCAGAGGTATATGCTAGAATTATGATGAAAGTACAAAGTACAAAGGGATAATTTTTCGAAGGCAATAACCCAGACTCATGTTATTTGCTAAAAACGGTATACAGCTGTGGTATTTGAGCAAAAAAAAAAAGAAACCGAAAGTGTATTCCCGAACAACGCAACCTCAAATCACTAGTTCATAGTAACAAACCTATCAATCAATATACATTTGTCCTAATTTCATTTTCTATCCTCTCTCTCCCCACAGGTCGCGGTAAAATGAAGAAAATGATGAGCATGATGATTATGGGCTTCATGATGAAGATGGCTGCCATGGTGCCGGTTGCGATCGCCGGACTCTATATTCTCGCCGGCAAAGCACTGATCGTGTCGAAGATCGCTCTCCTCCTGGCCGGTATCATCGGGCTGAAGAAGCTAGTCGCCAGCAAACAGTCCGGAGGAGGTGGTGGCGGCTGGTCCAGCGGTGGCTCCGGACACGGTGGTGGCTGGGACAGGCGATCGGCTGATCTGGCTGCAGCAAACATGGCGCAGAACATGGCCTACAATTCGTACGCCAAAAACCAGGCGTGAAAGGCAACAACAACGCATGAAGACACCGACACCCTCCGTGCCGACCCGAGGTTCCCTAGATAAGTTATTTGTTAAAATAGGAACTAGGAAAACCGAAAGTCGGTCGAAATACTCTCATCCTTCGCGAGTTTTGACTGTGGGAAGAAATCTGAACACAAGGCAAACCTGAAGATGATTGAAACATAGTATTTATTTATTTATTTAAATTATTAGAACACAACGGAAAAGTAGCAGAAGTCATCCTAAACGCATTTCTCACAGTATTTCGTATGAATCAATACAATAGACTCTTTCCATTATTACTCTAATGGGTTCTTTCAACTTTCTACTAGTCTTACAATTTCCACATTTTCTAATCAACTTTCAACCATTCTTCAAACCTTTCACATTTCCACATTCGTGTGGTTGCTATTTTCTACACTCTGAGAAGCTAATCTACATACAATCACTTTTCTCATTGCCCCAGTTCATACTTTCTCTCAACTAATCACTATAATGTCATCCACGTTGCTCGATTCTGTATCTTGGGAAACCAATTATTTTTTCGAGGACTTTCACTCATCTGTCATTCTATCTTTAACAGCTGTAAACTATCTGACTATCACTGATTTTCGTCTTTATTCAAACATTTTCAATTATTTTCAAACCGTTCGAACATAATGTCTTACATTTTCCCCACTCTCATCAACATTCTCGTTATCTGGAACTCAATTAATTAACCTATTTTCACTTTCCAACGCAATGCTCACTTCGTATAACCTTTTTCTTTACGATGTTATTTTCCGTTTGTCTTCTGTTCTGTTTTATCTGTTTTTCCCAGAAGGCAAACAAACCCTTACGATGCCACTGCTCTGTGATACACTTGTTTCTGTTTTTGTTTCTTTCCTCCATTTTCAATACATCAAAACCAACAAAAGTGTGTTGGAAGACACGACTATTACCGTTGAAGAACTGTCTTCAGCTATAAATTGTGTGTTAATGTGTCGAAAAAAAACTATCACTTTCGACTCGTGTAATCTGTTCTCATAGGACTCCTTGCGTCTGTCGTTAACTTGTGTCTTAGTCAAACTGTTATCTTAATCTTAGTTCTCATACTGTATAGTAACCATGTAAACTGTATTCACTGTGTACTCTAAAAAAACTCTGCCAAAACTGTTGCCCACTCGACTATGTTTGTTAGATATGTTAAATTAACGAACGTAACCATTGTTGGAGACTAGGTATAATTCGAACCTTGTAAAAGTTGCGCAAACTTAGGGAATCGGATATATATTTGTTTTGTTGATAATGTGTAGGATTTTAGTTTTAATATTTGACATTATTAATAAACAGACTAACGGAATGAAACGTGTGAAATAAACTTTTAATAAAAGTAGCCTTCCTCTTGAGAGGTGGGGGTAATTCGAAAATAATCCCAATCCAATTTTGACTGCTTTTCTAACCATCCGAAAGCCAATAGCCGCGGGATGGCCATAAATGGCCACTTTGCGAAACACGAATTGAACCGTGTTTTTTTTGCCAGCCGCAGAAGAGAGATTAAATTATGGATGCGGGAAAGATTAAAATGAAACCATATTGAAAACGTTTAATTCGCAGTTCGTGCGCGGTGGCAGATTGAGGTTAGCGATTGATTGAGTTGATGAGCGCATCTTTACATCTAGTGTTAGGTAGCATCAGTGCTACGGTGTGAAGCATTCGTTTAGCCGTAAGATATTTGCCGAAGTTTTTTGACGTAGAACTACGTCTTTCATTAAGGGTGCCAAATCAGAGAACAGGCCACGTTTTTATGAAATAAAGTTAACGTTAATAACCATTTTTGCCACGAACGGATCTCGGCGATTTACATACCAAATGAATCGAAAATTCCATAAGATTTGTTTGATATGCTATACATTACGATTCACTGGTGTGTAAATAATTAAAATTCATGAAAATAATAAGCGTTTCCATTTCCCCATGTTCCCCATTGATCTGTCCATTTGTGTGCTTTCCCGAACAGAGCTGTCAATAACGGGCAACTCATCGACGAGCAACGAAGGGGAAATCGTAAGATTCAAAGTTTCCGTGAACAAACTTGCAAACTTAGAGCAAACTTAGAGGCGAATGATCTGCGAAGTTTAAAGCCTCTTAAAAACAAAGAATTGAATTGAATTGAGGCAAACTTTCAGTCTCATTCTGTTTTCAAGGCAATCGCTAGTTCTTGCTTGTTTTGCGTCATCACATGTTTTCGTTTCGCGCTCACGCGCTGATGTCTCTGGCATTGCAATCACTGAATCATCAAGCTAGGCTATCGTCTGTTGAGAAAATCGCAAAACGGAGATAAGTGTGTGTATATTTAGTTGCTTCAAGCCATCGATATATGGATATTTGTGTGCGTACGTACGTGCTTCATAACCCGTACGTAAAAATAGTGCATCTTCGCCCCGTTTGTATCTGCTCCCGTGTGCATTGGCCCTGTTACGAAAAATTATTTGGGGAATACCAAACATCTTGAATGTTGTGCTGGAATGTTAAAAGTTATTTGGGTTTGCGTGCCAGTCGCAAAGCTGCCTCCAATTAGGATTGCATATGCGCTAATCTTGCTCATAATGAAGTAATGCTACTCTTTTCGAGGTTGTTGAGATTAACAGAAAGAATTTATTCCGTTTATTTAGTCACCAAGAAAGTAAATTTCGTTCTGCAATGTTGTATGTGTGTTGTATGTTGTATTCTCCACTAAGGATGACAGCTGCGCTTATCTTGAGCATGAGAAAGAAAATAATACAACTTTTTTCGAGATCAGTAATATTAACAGAAGCGTTTCTTTTGAGAATGATGCAAAATGATGAGCAGTGTTTATAGTCTTAGTAGCTTCAAGCCAACAATGTAAGGCTCTGTATGCATGCTATGGCGAACGCTTGTTTGGCGCTTGGTTTACGTTGTAAGAACAATGCCTAAAGGTGCGACTCCACTAAGGCAATATTAAATTGCATGTAGCATGATGGCATGACATTCTAAAAAAACAGTTATTTCTAAAATTTCACAGTATTATAAAATAGTATCCGAAGTTTATATAAAATAACAGCGTAGTTCTACATCAACAATGCGGTCGTATCTTGGACACAACCTCCTATAATTTTTGGATATAAATACACTGAAACTTTATAACGTTCATTCGTTTTTTGCTCACAACAATACACCTCAGTAACAATAAAAAGGTACGCAGAGACATGTTTTATCAATAAATTCGATCACTTTTTCACGATAGAGGCGAATGAACTTTCCTCTATAATTTAATACAAGAACAACAACTTTTCAGGCTTAGTCACATAGATTTCAAGAAGCCCTATTGCCGTTCTGCGCATAGTTGTCCCATGTTACTTTTTGACAATTTTCACTTTTCTTCATAAAACGATGTTTGTATGCTTAGCCTTTCGAAAAAACACAAAAAAAAGTTATAATTTTTCCCGGCTTTAAAAAAACAACAGCAAGCTCAATTGTCCCATGTTGTTATTCTATTCAAAACTGCCAAATTTTTTTTTGTAGATACATCGGTGCTGTTATACAAATGAAGCATAAATTTCTGCATAACTCAAGAACTAATCAAGCAAATAGAGCCAAATTCAGCATATGAGGGTTTTATGAAGCAAGAAACGTTTCTGTGGATATAAGACACTCCTCCCTCCTCTCTAAGTGTAATAAGAATGAAACACAAATTGCTGCATAACTCAAGAACTAATCCGCATTACTCGAGAATCGAATTTTATATACGAGAAATTTTTCTACGATGGTATGACACACCTCCCTCCTCTGGAATGGAGAGGTGGTCCCTCGAAAGTAATAAACATAGTTCAACCAAACATGACAATTTAAAATTTTCGGAAAACTATGAAGGAAAATGGGAAGCTTCAGAAAATTCAATTCGCATATGTTCTACAATTACATATTGACAAGCGTTTTTAGTCCGTTTGATGTTTGCGCTAACGAAAATGATCTTCGTTCGAAAATGGAAATGGAATTTAATGTAATAAAACGCACTCCTATGTCGTCTTCTACCTATATAAATAAAAATTGATCGCCGAACATGTTGATAAAAGCAAAACTCGAGAGAGGAATTGTCCGATTTAGGGCTGTCTTTATTCTACCATATTTTTTGTATCAAATTCCATGTAACGGAGAAACATGTTATTTGCAAGTGGAAAATCTTGCACGAGAATTGTGTCTGAAAATAATCTTATATTATAATGACGAGTTTTGGTAGAAGTACTAGGAATTTTATAGTAAAAGGTAAATTTAAAGGTAATTTTTTTCAATCTATGAACAATTCTGAAATGGACCCATGAACAGCGCTTAGTAAGAAAACGTGGATGTGATAACGAAAAATGAATTTTGGGCGGGGTGAAGTTTACCAGGTCAGCTAGTATCAAATAAATCGATTCAAGTACAAGAATTTTATGTCACGCTTTCAGCATGGCTAATGTACTAATTTCTGCTTGGGAAGAACGAACTAATTCTCGAACAAATAAAAAAAAATTAACAGAACGCGTGTACACCTCGTTAGCGAATGCCTAACAATAACGAAATTTATGTTCTGCAATGTATTGCAGATCACTCCTTTCTTCATAGAACAATGTTTTTATGCATAATCTTCCGGAAAAAAAACACAAAAAAAATGTTGTTTCAAAAAACAACCAGCAAGTTCAATCGTCCCATGTTGATATTCTGGGCATAACTGTCCCACCATGATTTTTTAAGCCTATAACCAAGATTGATTGATTCAAATTAGGGGATCTTTTCACATTCCATTAAAAAATAGTTCTCTGCTTATCGAAAAACCCAGTGTATTGCTAAACCGAAACGCTTAAAGCTTCTGGTAGACTAATACGAGGGTCACTATTTATATTTCGGGAATTGGCAACACTGATGTCATGTGAGTCCATCTGACGGTTCCATCGTAAAGTTTGACATTTTTGACGATATACGTACTCAGAACATTTTGTCATACGGACGCTATTTGTTTATTTTGACGTAGGACTACGTCTTTCATTTCTATACCGGGGTGTAAAATCAAAGTTTCGAAAACGAAAGCGTTACGCCGGAGACCGAGATTTTGAGCATTAATAGCTCCTAAACAACTGAACGAAATGGTATGATGAACACTTCATTCGAAAGATAAAATGTCTACGCGTTATATACATGTTACTTTTTGATCCAAAAACTTGTTTCAATAGTCTTAAAATTGATTTCAAAACAGGCTATTGAATACACCAATCGGTATATAAGCGAGCGCCACTCGGAAATCCACTCAGTTCTAATTGAACAGCGATTGGAGCATGTTGTCGCTGTTGTGGTGAAGCTCTTCGTTTATCATGAAAGCGCGAATGAACGGTGTCACCAAGAGCCTGTTTGTGCACCTTAGGCCAGAAGGGAATCCATCAGGAGGAGAGTGACGCCGCAAATGGTTCCCCGGGAAGAGATCGGAGCAGCCGCCACACACACATACACGCGCGGAACTCTTCGTTTGGATGCCATTCAGCAAAATAATCTGCCAGTTCCCCTGGGTACTGAAAAATACATTCATGCGAAAGAGTTAATTTTAATGTTTTTTATCCATGTAACACTGCGACCAAATATTTTTCAATTAAGTGCCATTAACAGGTGGTTATCGAGTGACATTAACCTCTGGTGGGCTTCAAGTATCGAGGAAAATCGGGAAAAATCTAATCGTTGCTGAAAAATAATCTGCCAGTTCCCCTGGGAATTGAAAAATACATTGATGCGAAAGAGTTTATTCTAATGTTTTCTATCCATATGACACTGCAACCAAATACATTTGGTTTTGTGATTTTTCAATCAATGGCAATTAACAGGAAAGCTTCTGAAATTATTCTTCCCCATCAGTAGAAAATTTTCGTATCCAATATTGTATGCGCGCTCAACGGAAAATGTTTCGCATCGCGGAAATTATATAATTTTCAATTGATTATTGCTCAGTCGCCGAAAGTTTCAAACTCAGAGAGTTCATTCCCCTCTAGTTTGCCTTCCAAATTGCCATCGTAAACCACACCTCTCGATTCAATCAAGGACAAAAAGCATACTTAAGCGACATTCTGGTGGTGAAACGCATTCATTTTTCGTGAGGACATCGACAAGACAACATCGTTACTGAACGAGTTGAACGAGCTGGACGAGCTGGACGAGCTGGATGGTGAGGGATCAAGAGATTCATTACCTGGCCACACACACATACACACACATATATACGTACGGAACTTTCTTCGTTTAAATGCCATCCAGCATCGAGAAGATTCCGGAAGAATATTATCGTTGCTGAAAAATAATCTGCCAGTTCCCATGGGAATTGCAAAATACATTCATGCGAAAGAGTTTATTTAAATGTTTTCTAACCATATAACACTGCGACTAAATACATTTGGTTTTGTGATTTTTCAATCAAGTGCAATTAACAGGTGGTTATCAAGTTAACATTAACCACTGGTGGTGGACTTCGAGAAGAATCCAGAAAGATGTCATCGTTACTGCAAAACAATCTGCCAGTTCCCCTTGGGATTGAAAATTACATTCAAGCGGAAGAGTTTATTTTAATGTTTTTTTTTTGTTTTTCTGCGACCAAATACATTTGGTTCTGTTATTTTTCAATCAAGTGCAATTAGCAGGAAAGCTTCTGAAGATTATTCTTCCCCATCAGTAGGATATTTTCAGATCCAATATTGGATGCATAAAACCTTGTACCTCCAACGTAACGCTCTCGTTTTCGAAGTCCCCCAACTATTCATTTATTCTTTCATTCAGAATGGATTCAGATTCAACTTCAAACAAATGATCACTAAATCAACGATAGTCCTACGTCACCATTGCGGTTATACCATAGATATAACCCACTTCCTGTTTTATATTTAGTTGAAAGTTTGGTCTCGGCAAGAAAATGGAACTGAATCGTGAACATTTTCGTGCGATGATTTTTTGCGACTTTCGACGTGGATTATCACAACAAGAGTGCGTCAATCAACTTAATTTGACTTTTGGCGATGAAGCTCCATCAAAAACCACTGTGTATCGCTGGTATAGTGAATTCAATCGTGGTCGTAGTTCGCTGTCCGACGAGTTTCGTGAAGGTCGTCCAAAATCGACTGTAGTACCAGAAAACATCGATGCTGTGCACGAAATGATTAAGCAAGATCGTCATGTAACCTATTGTGGGATTGAGGCATCCCTAAGCATTAGTTCCACCAGCATATATGCGATTTAACATGAACACTTAGTTCTGCGAAAATTATGTTCACGTTGGATCCCACATAATTTCACAATCGCTCAAAAAAAAGGCTCGTGTCGATTGGAATAAATGCTTTGAAAATTGGTTTAAGCGCATGCAAAGGTGTATCGATCATCGTGGCGAGTACTTTGAAAAACAATAAGAATATATTCGCAGCTTAACTATTTGTTTTTGTTCCTATTCCCGAAATATAAATAGTGACCCTCGTACAATTACCGGCACCTGGTGGGGAGCCCATCCCGAAGATCTTATAATGTTGTATCGAACAACTTTTCTCTCAGTGATGGAGTATTGCAGTTTCTGTTTTCAATCAGCTACCAAAACACACCTCATTAAACTCGAGCGAATTCAGTATTTTTGAATCCGCATTGCGTTGGGATGTATGCCCTCAAGGTTTTGACAGGCGTACTCCCACTTAATAATCGCTCCAATTTGTAAATTTGTTATCTGAACCCATTGGTGATCGGAAATTTTGAGCAGCTGATCGAGCTAAATTTTCACTCTGGATTCATGAGTTCATATCATGAATTCATTTCCATGCAGGTTGTTTTTTGATCTGTCCATGAAGCAGGATATCCATGGAATTCCAGATTATCATCGATCGGAATTCGTTCCGACGATCTTCAATGCAAAGTATGGGCGTATCAATTGTAATAATACGAGGGCAGTCCGATAAGTACTTAGCCTACGAAAAAAATTATAGGAGGTTGTGTCCAAGATACGACCGCATTGTTGACGTAGAACTACGCTGTAATTTTATATAAATCGCATGTTTATAACTTCGGATACTATTTTATAATACTGTGAAATTTTAGAAATAACTGTTTTTTTAGAATGTCATGTCATCATGCTACATGTTATATAATATTGTCTCAGTGGAGTCACAACTTTAGGCATCGTTCTTACAACGTAAACCAAGCTCCAAACAAGCGTTCGCCATAGCATGCATACAGAGCCTTACATTTGTGGCTTGAAGCTCCTAAGACTATAAACACTCATTTTGCATTATTCTCAAAAGAAACGCTTCTGTTAATATTACTGATCTCTAAAAAAGTTGCATTACTTTCTTTCTCATGCTCAAGATAAGCGCAGCTGTCATCCTTAGTGGAGAAAGTTTTGCAACTGGCAAGCGAAACCAAATCACATACAACATTGCAGAACGAAATTTACTTTCTTGGTGACTAAATAAACGAAATAAACTCTTTTTGTTAATCTCAACAACCTCGAAAAGAGTAGCATTGCTTCATTATGAGCAAGATTAGCGCATATGCAATCCTAATTGGAGGCAGCTTTGCGACTGGCACGCGAACCAAAATAACTTTTAACATTCCAGTACGACATTCATGATGTTTGGTATTCCCCAAATAATTTTTCGTGACAGGGCCAATGCACACGGGAGCAGATACAAACGGGGCGAAGATGCACTATTTTTACGTACGGGTTATGAAGCACGTACGTACGCACACAAATATCCATATATCGATGGCTTGAAGCAACTAAATATACACACACCTATCTTCGTTTTGCGCTTTTCTCAACAGAAGCCCTTCCTGTTAATATTGCCGGTCTAGATTAGCTTGGCTCTCGTCCTTTGCTAAGAGTTTACAAAACCAAAATTCCAGAACATTTATTTTCTTGATGGGCCGACGATAGCCTAGTCTGATGATTCCCCACACATCAGCGCGTGAGTGATTTGGTCGCGTCCTCAGCTCAATCCGAAACGAAGACTTGTGATGACGCAAAACAAGCAAGAACAAGCGATGTTCATTACCTTGAAAACAGAATGAGACTGAAAGTTTGCCTCAATTCAATTCAATTCTTTGTTTTAAGAGGCCTCAAACTTTGCAGTTCATTCGCCTCTAAGTCACCGAGATCCACTGTTTATACACTAGGCAAGTATTCCCCTTCATTCTTTTTCTTCTTTTCGTTTGTTCACGGGAACTTTGAATCCTACGATTTTCCCTTCGTTGCTCGTCGATGAGTTGCCCGTTATTGACAGTTCTGTTCGGGAAAGCACACAAATGGACAGAACGATGGGGAACATTGGACAATGGAAACGCTTATTATTTGCATGAATTTTAACCATTTACACCAGTGGATCGTAATGTATAGCATATCAAACAAATTTTATGGAATTTTCGATTTGTTTGGTATGTAAATCGTCGAAATCCGTTCGTGGCAAAAATGGTTATTAACGTTAACTTTATTTCATAAGAACGTGACCTGTTTTCTGATTTGGCACCCTTAATGAAAGACGTAGTTCTACGTCGAAAAAACAAACATTTTGGAAAAGTGATACATTTAGCATTTAGCTCGATATACTTGACCCAGAGGTGCTCGAACTTCTTTAATCCATCTGAAAAATACATTTTCTCGAGGTCTGCAATGTGGACCTCCGTGGCGGCGATGACCTCCTCATTCTACTCAAATTTCTGCCCGGCGAGTGACTTTTTCAAGTTTGGAGACAAAAAAAGGCGCACGGTGCCAAATCTTGAGAATACGGTGGATGGGGCAGCAGTTCGTAGTACAATTCGATCAATTTGGTCGTGACGACGGCGGAATTTCCATTTTTTTTCCATTTTTCTAAAATCCGCGGACACACCCGCTTCCACACACGGTCAAAACAAAACTACGAGTCCGATTAGGCTGAAATTTTGACAGTAGCCGTTTACGAGAATATACTACACGATAAATAATCTCTCTTGCGATACTGACACCATCGGGCGATGAGGCTGAGTAATTATCGGACCGCCCTCGTATGTATTTTACTGATGGGTCCTCTATGAACGAGTCCACAGGATTTGGAATGTCCAACGAATTTTTCAGCACCTCCCACAGTCTTCAGTATCCTTGCTCAGTGTATATTGCTGAATTGGCAGCGATTCACTAGGCGCCGAACAACGTCGCCTCACGACCTGTTGTACACTATTACATTGTAACGGATAGTCTTAGCTCTGTCGAAGCTATCCGTTCAGTGAGGCCGGAAAAGCACTCACCGTACTTCCTTGAGAGAATACGAGAAATTTTGAGTGCTTTATCCACACGCTGTTATGTCATCACCTTTGTCTGGGTCCCTTCACATTGCTCAATTCCGAGTAATGAGAGGGCTGACTCATTATCAAAGATGGGTGCGATTGAAGGCGAGATTTATCAGCGCCGAATCGTATTCAATGAATTTCATTAACCATAGTTCAAAAGTCTGGACTTGAGTCGGGACTTTATTAGCACCTTCTCCCGACTTATGTCCAATCACTGTTCGTTAGACGCGCTACTCTTTCGTATCAATCTTTCTGGCAGCAATATCTGCGTTTGTGGCCAGGGTTACCGCAACATCGAACACGTTGTTTGGTCGTGCGAGTTGTATCTTGTGGCCAGATCGAATTTAGAAAACCCCTTCGGGTCCGAGGAAGGCAGCCCAATGTACCGGTGAGAGGTGTGTTGGCTCGGTTCGACCTTGATTGTTCCAAATATATGTTTTCCTTAAAGCTATCGATCTTCGAGTGTGATGTTCTTACATCCTTATCCCATCCTTTTCGTTCTTCGCAAGCTATCGGTTCCCTTCTTACTAACATTAGAATAAGTTAAATTATAGATACATAATAGATATAAGAATAGTTTTATAATTTGAGTGTGATGAGTGTGAGTGTGAGTGTGAACATTTTTATAACTTCTTATATTCCATCCTTTTCCTGAGGAGAATGTGTCACCCTTCTAAACTCGAGTCGACCGCGATTTATCGGCTCCCTATTTTATTAACCATAGAATTAAGGAAACATGTTAATATATTGTAGTAAAAATATAGCCTGTAAAAATAAACGGATTAATAAAAAAATCTTTAATTGACGATATTTATGAAACTCTCCCGAAATGTAAATGACCGTTGAGATAAGATCATTACAGGAGCTATTAACATAACAAGGAGGCACTCACTACCAAAGGATACCGTTGCTACATAAACTGGCGATGTAGTTGTTACGACCCACCACAGGCACTGTTCCAGACAAGGATAATACCGACGAGGCAACGAAGGAATAATTTTTTTTTTATATTGCACTGTAGTTGCACTGTAGTTTTAGCTAATTAGACTTAAGTTAATAATTATGTAGTTATAATATATTCAAATAGTTTTAAAATGTATTGCTTGATGTGGCTCTTTATCCACTTGAGCCTAATTAAATCAATAAAGGAAAAAAAAAGAGATGTAAATGCGTGCAAGAGAAAGCAATTATTCCTCCCATGCGTTGATTCCACTATAAGAGACCTTGAGTATATTCGGTACCAGATACAGTTTACACATGTTCACATTCTTACATGCTGCTTCTCACATTTCTATTAACGTCTAAATAATGCCCGCCAACGAATCCTTACTACAGTATGCAAATATTGTATCGTATTCTCTTGTTGCCCATGCGGCTCATAGTCCAAGGGTCAATATAAACTCACAAACAGTGCTGAACACTCCCTTTTGTGTTTCCGTTCGAATTTTCTTCAGACGAACAAGGAAACACTAACATGAAAAACATTAACGAAAGGGAAATGGCCTCGCATGAATTCATGAGTAGCCAGCAAACAAGCTCGAAAAAAAACATGGACACGTGCTCTGTGACCCTTCGCTGTTTCCACAAATGGCTCCGTAACGTACGATTGTTTGCCGTTTGTTGCGGGAAAAAAGGTGAAAGTCTAGAATTGTCTCACCAAGAGGAGAGAGCATTGGACTAGAAAGGGGCAATCAAAGGTGTATCTTCGTGCGATGATTTAACGATATGTGTGTACTGTTTTTGTTCACATTCATCCAACGCATTATTCAAAGCCTGAGCTCGGAGGTGCTCGGAAACGCGCAATGGCTGTGAACTTTCGGGGGCACCCTCCGAACAATGCCTCAACGGCTTTCAGGCCGCAGTGCTGGAGAGTGGTCTGGGCTGAGCTTTCCTGTGCTTTCGAGGGTACATTACTTATATGCAGAGATAAGCGGATAGGAAAGGAAGGAGCGTAATGCGTGAGAAAAAAAGTTTATTGACACCAAAGTTTATGACCTTCCTGGAGTGATACATAATTGATTAATAAATTTATGTTTGTATAAGTTGTTGATTGATTTATGAACAAAATTCTTGTTGGATTAATAATATTTTAAAATTGTTAGAATTATACAAAAGAATATCAAAACTGTTGTAGAACAATAATTATTTCATAACTAAATATTTTTACACAGTAACGTCGTGACCTCTACATTCTATATGGATAATCGCAGCGTGATGATCCGCGGACCAGTTTCGTTCTATCCAACTGCGATATACTCTATGTAAGATTTTTAACCGGAAATTCTCCTAGGTAACTTTTAGATAATATGTAGCCTGCGGTATTTACGCACGTTACACACAGTCTTAATCGAAGCAACACATTGCGACAATCCAAACGCTCTACAAATTGACGTGTCAAAATTAGTCTTCTATCCGTTCCGTGTTGTCCCTATGGAATCTATATTTTTAAAACTATCGGATTCTCACAGCCCACTGCACAATGGCCCAGGGAGTGCATTCAAATGGAAAATGGCATAAAGAGCTCGACAGTTATTCTCTAGATAAAAACTGTCTTCGACAAAGTTATTTCATATAATAGACTGCCCATGTTTATATAGGAGACGTTAGCGACACGTGAACAAAATCGACTTTTTCGCCGTTTTGCATACTACGCAATGTAACACGTTTGCTCAACATGCGAACAAACATTTTTTGGATCGAAAACATTTGAGCAATTTTGAAAAAACGTTTCCGAAAAATCACTGTTTGCCCGCATAACAGACGTAGTTTCAAATAGCTTGCATACATCGTTCTAAAATCAACAATTATAAGTATTATGTGCTATAAGCTAAATCTACATTTGAATCTCATTCTTTGTAGACTCCAAACATGCCTGTTACGATGTCTAATTACCTAGTGTTTCCTAATAGATGAATATAAGAAACCATTGAAACACTGCTCATATAATTACTATTTTCCGTACACTGCACTGCGATGAACAAAGGGAAGCAATTGTGTTTTTTAATGTTATAACTATCTAAATGTCTGCATTTGAATCTTCAAGTAGATAATGAAACAATCAGATCAGTAGCAAAATTAAAATGATATTGGTTCTTAGTATTATAACTCCTCGGATTCGATATCGGATTATTTCACATTCTCAGCATTTACTCATACCGTTGGTGTAAGTCATTCCACACTATTTATGCTTTATTTTTGATCGTGACTAGCGGCCCAATTCTATGTTTTAATAAGTTTACCGCAAAGTCATTGGAATAGCTTTGCTGTTGCACTCAAACAGACTCTCGCAACTTATTTTCTTTCTTTTATTCAATGTTTCTTTTTTAGTCCAAATATCTCTATGTCTCGAACATCTACTCTTTCTCTGCGATCAATTGTTGCTCTTCCAATTTTGACTTTGAAATTCAACTCTCTACTCTTCATTTCCTACTATCTACTCTATACTTTGTTCTCTCTTCTCTCTACTCTCTGCTCTTCATTTTAAACTTTCCACTTTCTCTCCACTCTCACTACTCTCTACTCTCTACTCTTTCTACTTTCTACTTTCTCTAATCTCTTTACTTTCTACTCTCTCTATTATCTACTCTCTACTCTCTACTCTCTCTACTCTATCTACTCTATCTACTCTATCTACTGTCTACTCTATCTACTTTCTACTCTCTCAACTCTCTCTATTCTCCTTACTCTCTACTCTCTCTACTCTCTCTACTCTCCCTACTCTCTACTATCTCTACTCTCTACTCTGTACCGTCTCTACTCTCTACTCTCTCTACTCTTCACTATCTCTACTCTCTACTCTCTCCACTCTCTACTTTCTACTATCTCTACTCTCTACTCTGTACCGTCTCTACTCTCTACTCTCTCTACTCTTCACTATCTCTACTCTCTACTCTCTCCACTCTCTACTTTCTACTATCTCTACTCTCTACTCTCTCTACTCTCTACTCTCTACTCTCTCTATTCTCTACTATCTCTACTATATCTATTCTCTACTCTCTACTCTGTACTCTCTCTACTCTCTCTACTCTCTACTTTCTACTCTCTCTACTCTCTACTCTGTACTCTCTCTACTCTCTCTACTCTCTACTTTCTACTCTCTCTACTCTCTACTCTCTACTCTCTACTCTCTTCTCTCTACTCTCTACTCTCTACTCTCTACTCTCTACTCTCTACTCTCTACTCTCTACTCTCTACTCTCTACTCTCTACTCTCTACTCTCTACTCTCTACTCTCTACTCTCTACTCTCTACTCTCTACTCTCTACTCTCTACTCTCTATTCTCTACTCTCTACTCTCTACTCTCTACTCTCTACTCTCTACTCTCTACTCTTTACTCTCTACTCTCTACTCTCTACTCTTTACTCTCTACTCTCTACTCTCTACTCTCTACTCTCTACTATCTACTCTCTACTCTCTCCTCCCTACTCTCTCTACTCTCTACTCTCTCCTCCCTACTCTCTCTACTCTCTACTGTCTCTACTCTCTCCTCTCTCCTTTCTACTCTCTCCTTTCCACTCTCTCTACTCGCTGCTCTAAAAAAACGCACACACAAACACATACACGCACATGCACGCACAAATGAACACATGTACACACGCAGACGCACACACTCTCTCACACAAAAAACGCATCGCAGCTGCTCACTCTCTCACTATGTTTGTGTTTACGTCAAGAATACGAACATTTACGACCGTTTACGACTGTTCACGACGACCGCGCTTTATTTTTTAGCGATTTTATTTATAGTAAGATATCGGTAAATCGTGTTGCTAAAATTACCAACATTGCGGATTCAATTAATTGAAAAACACGAACCTGCTATTCTAATCATATCCCAGCGTATTTAGGAAAAAAGTACTAATCTAGACTCGCTACAAATTCAGAGCACCTTTTCCAGACATTTCTCCCAAACCTTTTTGATTTTATCCGATAACAACTGAAACTACCGACGGAGACGTGTTGACTATTATCGGAAATGTAATACTAACTAAATATAACTAAATACTAAACACTAACGCTACAGATAGAGCAACCTGGTGATTACGTCTAGCTATGCGAACAAATGTTCATTGAAACGGTTAATTGCCCGCATAAATAGACGTATGCGTTTTCCAAATGGAAAAAATATGTTTCAATCCGCAACATCTCCTAGGCCCTCTCTTTGCCGATGATGTCCTTCAACTGGACAGTTAATTTCATTGGAAATTTGCATGATTACGCTTGTAGACAAAAAAAAACAACAAAATTGCGTTTAGCCAACACTTATGGTGTTGGTGCTTACGTCTCCTATGCAAACATGGGCAGTAGAGCGCTCATTTTTATGTTGCCAAAAAGTGTGACCAAAATTTTCTATGAAATAAAAAATATAACTTTCTTATCTCTATAGATGAAGGTATATATAGTTCGACAATGTTTTGTCCCCAATTTTTTTAAGCACTTTGTTTTCTATCTCTTGGTATATCCGATATAGCACTTTTGTCTAAGTTGCGTTAGTGTCACCATGAAAAAACGATTGCTCTATCTTTTATATTTCAAATTCTACATGCAAATTGTCTTCGAGAGACCTTTAAAACTCACTAGAACTCACTAATACTGATACAAATATTTTGCGATGCAGAACTTTTCAATATCTCAATTCTACTCAAAGTTATTGATATACACAGTGCAAGTTCCGGGACAATTTTTTTAAAACAAATAAAAACGAGATACTCTAAATATTAGATACTAACTGACCCGACAAACATCGTCCCGCCCAAAATTTGTTTTTTGTTATCAATACCTTCAAACATTCACGTTTCCTTACTATGAGCAAGTTCATGGGTCCTATCGCAGAGCTATTGATTGATTGATCTTCTAATCGACCTCGATGAATTTACCTTTCCCTATGAAATTCCTAGTATTTCTAACGAAACTCATCATTATAATATCAGATTATTTTCAGACACAATTCTCGTTCAAGATTTTTCAACCACTTGCAAATAACATGTTTCTCCGTTACATGGAATAAATGTTTTACACAGAAAATATGATAAAATAAAATCAACCCTAAATCGGACAATTCCTTCCTCGAGTTCTGCTCTTATCAACACATTCGACGATAATCTTCTATTGGTATAGATAGAAGAAGATATAGGAGTGCATTTCATCTCATTGAAATCCATTTCCAGTTTCGAACGAAGATCAATTTCGTTAGCGCAAACATCAAATGGACTAACAGCACTTGTCACTATGTAATTGTAGAACATATGGGAATTTAATTTTCCGAATTTTCTCTTTTTCCTTCATAGTTTTCCGAAAATTTTCAATTGTCATGTTAGGTTGGAAAATTTTTGGTTGAAATATGTTTAATATTTTTATGGGACTCCCTCTCCATTCCAGAGGAGGGAGGGGTGTCATACCATTATAGAAACATTCCTCATACCCAAAAACCCTCACATCCCAAATTGTGCTTGGTTAGTTTTAGAGTTATGCAGAAATTTGTGTTTCATTTGTATGACAGCCCACCCTTAGAGAGCGGGAGGAGTGTCTAACAACTATAGAAATATTTATTGCATCCATTGCCAAATTTGGTTTCGTTTGCTTGATTATTTCTCGAGTAATTCAGAAATTTGTGTTTCCATTGTATGGCAGCCTCCCCTTAGAGAGGGGGTGGAGAGTCTAACTATCATAGAATCATTTATTGCACCCTAAAACCTTAATATGAACAAATTGGTTTCATTTGCTTGATTAATTCTCGAGTAATGCAGAAATTTGTATTTCGTTTGTATGGCAGCTCCCACTTAGAGAAGAGGGAGGAGTATTCAAACACCGTGAAAACATTTATTGAACCCTAACACCTCCACATGCCAAATTTGGTTTCATTTGCTTGATTAATTCTCGAGTAATGCAAAAATTTGTGTTTTATTTGTATGTCTGTCTGTCTGTCCACATTCTTATGGACTCCATAAGAATCAGACAGACAAACAGCCATACAAATAAAACACAAATTTTTGCATTACTCGAGACAGACAGACAGACAGACAGACAGAAATTCATTTTTATATATATAGATTAGTTTTCTACATATAAGCCTTCTCTTTCCACACTTTCCACACAATTTTTGAACGTTCGTAGCCGGGATGGAGTTCATAATACGCATCACATTTCGATGAATATCTGGAACATCTTCAAAACGGTCCCCTTTCATAGCGTTCTTCAGCTTAGGAAACAAGACCTCGCTGCTCCACATATTCAAACTTTCAGTGGCCACCGGTGTCTTTTCAACCTTTTGAAAGCTATCCCATATGTTCCCAGTCCATAAAAAAAGGAAGTAGACGGGATGTTAACAATTATCGTGGTATCACTTCGCTTTGTGCTTTGGCAAAACTGTTTGAGCTTGTTATTATGGAGCCGCTAGATACTCTCAGCAAGCAGTACATTAGCACTGAACAACACGGATTCACGACAGGTCGCTCCACTACCACAAATTTGCTGTGCCTCACTTCTTACATTACTGACAGTATGATAAAGCACGCTCAAACGGATGCCATCTACACTGATGATGACTGATTTGACAGCAGCCTTCGATAAATTGAACCACCGTATAGCTATCGCTAAACTGGACAGGCTTGGGATTAACGGAAACCTTCTGCAATGATTTCATTCATACCTAACTGGCCGTCGTCTAGCCGTCGTTATTGGTGATTGCCAATCCTCTCTTTTTGATGCTACGTCCGGGATACCACAAGGCAGCCATCTGGGTCCGTTAATTTTTCTGATCTACTTCAATGACGTAAATCTGGTAATCGAAGGACCACGACTATTATATGCAGATGATTTGAAAATGTACCTTCGGTTCTGCTCAATTGAAGACTGTCACTTCCTTCAACGACAGCTGGATGCTTTTGCCGATTGGTGTGTACTCAACCGAATGGATGTAAACCCCGCTAAATGTTCTGTTATCT
Source organism: Toxorhynchites rutilus septentrionalis (assembly GCF_029784135.1). Taxonomy (NCBI): domain Eukaryota; kingdom Metazoa; phylum Arthropoda; class Insecta; order Diptera; family Culicidae; genus Toxorhynchites; species Toxorhynchites rutilus. The sequence continues at coordinate 66,780,920 of NC_073744.1, forward strand.
CGTTCGCGCGCACGAGACAGAACATATCGTACAAATATGTCTTGTTTGACACGGTAATTGAGCGAGTCAGCGAAGTCAAGGACCTGGGAGTTATTTTGGACACGCAACTCTCATTTAAACCGCACATCTCGTTCATGGTCAATAAAGCGTCTAGAGCTCTGGGGTTCATCTTCTGGATTGCCACTTCACCGACATCTATTGCCTTAAATATCTCTACTGCTCTCTAACTCGTTCTGTATTAGAATACGGTTCAGCAGTTTGGACTCCTCATTATAACAACGGCGTCGAAAGAATTGAATCAGTTCAACGACGATTCGTGAGATACGCACTTCGTAGTTTGCCGTGGACAGACCCCTTTCGACTACCGAGTTACGAGAGTCGTTGTCAGCTGATCGACTTGGAATCTCTGTCGGTTCGTAGAGACACAGCCAGAGCTTTGCTGATAGCTGATGTTTTACAAGGACGCATCGACTGTCCCGTCCTCTTGGAAAACATCAACATCAACGTTCGACCTCCAGCTCTCCCGAATAATGCGATGCTACGATTGCCCGTACAACGCACGAGTTATAGAATGTTTGGTGGATTCAACGGTTTGCAGAGTCTTTTTAACAGTATAGCCAGGCTGTTTGACTTTTATGTATCCCGAACGCTTCTTCGTCGGAGATTTAGTTTTTTTTTTTTGAGGAACAGATTTCCATGTGGTTATTGTTATATGTGATGACTTTTTTTGTAATGCATTATTCGTGTTTAGATTTAAGCTACATCATTAGGGCCTTTACAGCCTGTTGATGAATTGACTAATAATAATAATAAGAAGAAGAAAAAATCTGCCGGGACGAAGTCCGGAGAATAGGGGGAATGGGTGACGACAGTCACCTTTCGTTTGGCTAGAAACTGCGCTACCAAAATCGCGGTGTGCGCTGGCGCATTGTCATGAAGCAAAAACCATTCTCCAGATCGATAATGGTCGGGACGCACGCGCCGTATCCGTGCCAACAAACGTTCCAGGCCACTTTTGTCACTGTTTTCTCTGGAGGCACAAAATTTGATGGCGGCTCTCTGCTCCATAATTAAAATTGTGACACGACAAAAAATCACTGCGTTACTCCTATCAGCCAAAAACTGTCTTCGATAAAGTTATTACAGCTGATGGAGCCCGTATTTTAATGTAGTCAAAAATAGGGTGACTAAAATTTTAGGTGAGATAAAAAATCTAACTTTCTTACCTCTATAGATAGAAAAAAACATAGTTCGATGATGTTGTAGCCCCAGTTTTTTTAAATCAATTTGTCGAACAAAGCTTTTTTCTACCTTTTAATATAACGATGGTTTTTTTTGCTCTAACTTTTATACTTCAAATTCTGCATCAAAATTGTCTTCGTACGACTTTCAGAGCTTATCAATACCAACATTTTGCAATGCAAAACATGTGAATATCTTAATCCCACTCATAGTTAATGATGAGTTTTCTCCCAAAAATGTATGATTTCAATTTTAATTTACTCAAATACAAAACATAATATCATTTTGAAGTTCTCAGTTCATTTTGAAGTTCACATTCAAATATACTTTTACACGTTCTTAGGGTGGGTTTAGACTAGTGATATATTCATGTGAAGAAATATGATGAGATTTATAGAAATCGCATCAACCGTTTACACTAGCGTGAACTTCTATAATGAATATATTCATATTTTCGGTGCATTTATTCACCTGAAGTAGAACTGCATCCAACTTTAGTGATTTCTCACCAGTGAGAAATTCACAAGCGTTTACATATGCTGAATTTATTCAAGTTATATATACCTCGAATAAGTGTATCATATATATTCTCACCCGTTTACACCTATTTTCACGTGAATAAATCCATCTATAGCTATAGATCTCCCCAATGTAAACCCGCCATTACGCATGTTTGGAAATAATATCGTTATTTCCAATGCAGAATTTATGTAATTATTTCCTAATACTATGAATAGTTTCAACGAACACACACTCGTATACACGGGATAATCTATAATATGTTGATAACAACATTGTCGCAAATGATACTCCCCGGCGTGTTGCAGAATAGGGGTACTTTCTCCACAGCTTCTCAGCTTTTATCCACTGGAACGAAAGAGAAGATAGAGCTTTGAAGCTTTAGCTCTTAGCGTTTGGAAGAAAGGCTTTCTCTGAGCGCAACGCGCTTTCGCGAAACGCGAAAAAAAGAAACCACGCCAGCAATTCGTAGCCTATAAGTCGGGCGCTAATCTTGAACCTGACTAAATACGTTCATAAGATAGTTCATGGTTTCGATCTAAAATGCATATCGATTATTCAAGAACAAAAATCACATATATGCCTGAGTGGCAAGAAGCGCCGTTTTGTTGAAACCACATATCGGCCAGAATTGTAATTGGAGAGAAAAAAGAGCACGAACCTTGATAACAAAATTGAATTATTCGTGAAAGATTATTGGGTGCATTTTGAAAATGCTGATTGAGCTGAAATTTTGCACAGGTTTTTTTGGGGCCAATAAACAAAATGTACATGGTCGGCCTTTTTTTTACTTCCGGTCTGTAAATACCCTTTAAAATCTTTGGTACGGTAAACAAATCTTTTGATTCCGAGGTGTTTGAGGCGTCCAAAGATGTCTCCAGGTTTGATACCTTTAGAATGTTCAGCGATATCAATTTCTCTGTGCCCGTTCGTATTCGCAAACAAAATGCACATGGATACAACATTAACATTTTGTACTATATGATAATGATGATTCATATCTACGAATTTCGCGCCAACTCGTCTATGAGATTGGCATGACCCTCTCAGAACCTTATGAAACATTCTGGGCGTGAAGATCTTACCTAATTAAGCAACTTGGCATACTTAGTTTTTAGCAAATATATCTAGACTAACATATGGAAAGGGCTAAATAGTTTTGACCATTTTTTTTATATTTTTTTTTTACTTGAAAATGGTAAGTACTACAAAAAAGTGATCTATGGAAGAGTTTTAGGAAAATAATTCAATTTTCAGAACAAAAATTCCGCAATAGAAATTTTGAAACCCTACACTGAAAAAAAATCGATTTCAAAAACTAAAAGTCGATTTTCTCAAAATGGTCATCTCAGATTTTGATGAAATGTTAGATAAATTGTAGATAAATATGTGCCCTACAACTTGTGCATATTTAAGGCAAAAAAGTTTTTCTAACAGAAACTTTTTCAAAATTTTTTCTAGGAATTTTTTTTTTTCTTGAGTGTACAGCTATAGAAAACATCAATAACAGGTAGATATGGATTTATGGTAGCCCTTGGGTGCTAATGTACAGTTTTCAGCTTACTTTTGTTGTCAAATAGAATATGTATCAATTCAGAGAGCAACAACAGCTCTCAAACAATAGCCATCTGCCAAAAATCTCTTGATCGGTCGGTCATGTATGGAATAGTTGTTGTAGATTTAGGTATCTATTAAGAGTCACTGAAGATATGATGATAAGAAATGGATTGTATAGATTCCTGCAGGATGGATAAAATGGCTCTGCAGTTGTTTGAAAATTACGTGACCGGCGGAAAATGTAAAGTGGCGGAAAAGAAATAGCAATATTTTATTTCTGAGTAATCATCAGAATTCAACAATGTCACAATTGAAAGAGAAGTTCAATTTACCGACTTCTGACAGAAACGACCAGCTGAGAATTTTATCGATACTTCTTAATTCATGGTAGTCAAACGAAATCGCGGGAGAGTTCAATGAACCATTGCACAATGGTCCAGGAGATGCATTTAAGTGGAAATGACTCTAAATGCTCGACAGTTATTCTCTAGACAAAAACTGTATTCGACAAAGTTGTTACACATGATAACGGGTGTTAAATAAAAAATGAGAATTTTTTAAATCACATATAAAAAATTTATTGTTGACGTGGGACTACGTCTAACCGGAATATATGGAGGGTAAAATGAAAACCTAAACACAGAACATGCAGGAAAAAATGAAAGATTTCGAATGCTTATAGCTCGAACATTTCGTACTGGATAGGAGAGATGTTTGCATCACTTGATAGGGAATATTTCTACGCATCTATCGCAACTAACAAAATGTTGTTTTTCATTAGATACACAATTGAATAACTGTAAAATATTAGGCGTTATCTAAACGCCCTAACTGCATCGTTTTGATTGGCCCGATTTACGGTTTCCCTAACACAGCCATCAAAACCAAGCAGCCTTGGGGAAATCGGCATTGCAAATACATGAAAGTAGGGGGACTTTTGTTCTCATCGAAAAATGTTCCCTAACACAGACTTTAAAACCAAGCAGCGAAATCAGCATTGCAAACACACGAAAGAGCCTAGAGGCGAGTGAACTGAAAAGTTTAAACCCTCTTAAAGCCAAAAAGAAGAAAAAGAACACACGAAAGTAGGGGGAGCTTTTGTTCCCACCGAAATGTGTTCCCTAATAGAGATTTCTAAACCAAGGTGCCTGGAGAAATCGGTATTTCAAATTCATGCAAGTCGGGGGTATTTTTGTTCCGATTGAAATGTGTTTCCCTAACACAGACTTCAAAACCGAGGTTTCTGGGGAAATCGGCTCTGCAAATAAATGCAAACTGCGAGTACTTTTGTCATCGCTTGCCTTTGTGTAGAGTGGAATATGTCTGTCCTAACATGATCTTCTAAACTTAGGAACCTGGGAAAATCGTGCAGCCACTAGAAGCGAATGAACTTCCCAGTTTCAAGCAAATTCGAGATTCGAGAAGTATGTACACTTTTGGGATGTAAACTTCAGAGGGAAATGTAAAATAAAATAATCGTTTGATAATTTTTTTTTGTCTTTATTGGAAAGATTTTCAGCCTTAGGCTGGTTCATCAAACGTTTGATAATTCTTCCGTACATATATTTTGTTCTAGTCATCATACCAAACGTAAAAGGTCCGTCATTAAATTTACTTGTAACGAAGAACAATCAATCACAATAAATGAATTGACTTTACACGGCATTTGTTAATTTTTTTCACTCACAGAGCAAATATATTGAACTCAATTGAATTTGGAAACTGTTTCATTCAATCAAGAATTTAATCAATACAAACGAATGATTGCTAAGCTAAGGTAGTTCCACGTGAACCTTGCGGTTATATCATAGATATAACCCACTAATTTTTTTTCATCGATTTCAGTTTTTTTTATTAATATCATAATGTATTTTCTTCAAAAAAATGTCAGTGAATGTTTGAGTAAGGGCCGTGGTCTGCTATTCGACGCAACTTTGTCGCGATGGTCTCACAAGAACACACAAGAACACACGAGTTATACCGAATGCTTATAACTCGAACATTTCTTAATAGGTTGGAAAGATGTTTGCATCAATTGATAGGAAATATTTCTACGCGTCTATCACAATTAATAAAATATTATTTTTCATGAGATAAACAATGTAAAATGTCAAGCGTTATCGCCCACCTGCTAAGTTTTGAATGGTCCGATTTACGGTTGCCCCAACACGGACTTCAAAACGAGTGTGTCTGTGGGAATCCGCTTTGCAAATACCTGCAAGTCGGGGTATTTACTAACACGGATTTCAAAATCAATGTGCCTGGGGAAATTCGCTTTGCAAACGTATGCAAGTTGCGAATACTTTTGTACTCTCTTGTCTTTGTGCAGAATGGAATATGTTTTCCTGAAACGTAATTCTGAACTGAGTAGCCTGGAAAATCATCATTTCAGATACTAGGGGTAAATGAACTTTCGCGGTTCGGGAACTACATAAACATGAGAGATGCAATCATTTCAGAGGGAAATGTAAAATACAATGATCGTTTGACAATTCCTCCGTTCACATATTTTGATAGTCCTAAACATCATATCAAACAAACGGTCATCAAATTTAATTGTAACAAAAAATATAATATATTACAATGCATGAACTGATCTTACATGGAACTGTTCAAAATTTTTACTTACAAAGCAAATAAGTTGAATTAAATTGAATTCGAAAACTGTTTCATTTAATCGATAATTTAATCAATACAATACAAATGTTTACTAAGATAACGGTAGTCCCACGTCAACCTTGCTGTTATATCATAGATTTAACCCACCCACCCATTTTTTTTGACGTGGGACTACGTCTAACCGGAGTATATGGGGGGTAAAATGAAAACCTAAACACAGAACAGGCGGGAAAAAATGAAAGATTCCGAATGCTTATAACTCGAACATTTCTTACTGGATCGGAAAGATATTTGCATCAATTGATAGGGAATATTTCTACGCTTCTATCGCAATTAATAAAATGTTATTTTTCAATAGATAAACAATTGAATAACTGTAAAATGTTAAGCGTTATCTAAACGCCCTAACTGCCTCATTTTGATTGGCCCGATCTACGGTTTCCCCAACACAGCCATCAAAACTAAGCAGCCTTGGGGAAATCGGCATTGCAAATACATGAAAGTCGGGGGTATTTTTGTTCCGACTGAACTGTGTTTGCCTAACACAGACTTCAAAACCAAGATGTCTGGGAAAATCGGCTCTGCAAATAAATGCAAACTTCGAGTACTTTCCTACTCGTTTGCCTTTGTGCAAACTAGAATATGTTTCATTAACACGGTCTCCTAATCTTAGGAACTTGGGAAAATCGGCAGACACTAGAGACGAATGAACTTTCAAATTTAAATCCTTTATAGTATAAAAAGTAGAAGTCCTTCTTCTTCTTGAATGGCGTTCACGTTCCCTGTGGAACTTTTGCCGTCTCAACGTATGCATTAACTAGCGTCATTTAGTAATACTTAGTTGAGATTTCTTCAGCCAAATAACACATCTTGAATGTATTCCGAGGGGCAAGCTCTAGAATACGCGTGACCACAGTGCAAGTCGAAGGAAATTTCTTTGACAAAAAATCCCAATCCCTCATTAAATTTACTTGTAACGAAAAACATTATCTATCACAATGCATGAATTGACCTTACATGGCATTATACAATATTTTTACACACAAAGCAAATATATTGAATTCAATTGAATTCGGGAATTGTTTCATTCCATCAAAAATTTAATCAATACAAACAAAGGATTACTGAGCTAAGGTAGTCCCACGTCAACCTTGCGGTTATATCATAGATATAACCCACTCATTTTTTATCTAACTTTTATATTTCAGATTCTGTATGCAAATTGGCTTCGAAAGACTTTTAGAGCTTACTAATACAAACGTTTTGCGATGCGGAACTGCGGAACAATATCTCAAATTCACTCCAAGTTATTGATATTTCTTCCTAAAAAAAGCTCTCTTCAATTGCTTGCCATTCTTTCTGGGGCAAACATAAAAAATGTTTGTTGACGGAATAAGAAAGAACACATTTCACTCAATATAATATGTGATTTTCGAAGATATGTTTTTTTTTTGTATTTGAGTAAATTTAAATTGAAATTATGAGCTTTTTGGATGAAAATCCATTAATAACATTGAACAGGATTAAGATATTGACAAATTCTGCATCGTAAAATGTTGGTATTGATAGGTTCTAAAAGTGGCAACTTAGTTAAAAAACACCTTTGCGGGAGATATTTATTCTTCAGACCAAAACTGTCTTCGACAAAGTTATTACATATGGTAGTGCGCTCATTTTTATGTTATCAAAAATAGGGTAACCAAAATTGTCGATGCAATAAAAATCTAACTTTCTTATTTTTAAAGATAGAGATGAATATAGTTCGACAATATTGTAGCCCCAATTATTTTAAATAACTTTGTAGAACACGGTTAAGCAAATTAAAAAAATAGTGCAAGATCCGGGCATTCTTTGCAGTTCTAGTCCCCAAAGTTGACACGGAATTGATGAAATAGATAAACTCAAAGTTAGCGAGTTCTATGACAGAGATGATATCAACAGGAACTAACGATTTTGCATCTGAGCTTCGAAATGGTAAGAGACAGCATGTCCAGAAGAGCGTTTTGATGATGTCTCTCAAAGAGGCGTTCATGATTGTTCAAGAAACTTACAACATAAATGTTGGGTTCACACTGTTCACGCACTGTATATTGCATGATAACACAGAAACCTACAATGTTTGTGTATGTACCATTCATGAAAATGTAGAGTGGATAACAGCTTGAGAACGATTTCGCATACAGAAGTCATGGAAAAAATGCTATGTAGTGTTCCAGAACGGACGACAGATTGCCATCTTCGTGCTTGTAAGGATTGTGTTTCCAAAACATCAAATTATGAAGAAACAAATCTTCTATTAGAGGAAAGCGGAAAAGAAGAAACCGAAATATTTTTTTTTGTGAAATAAAAAAGAATCTTTGACGCAAAGAGAACTAATAGTAATGTGTGATTTCTCAGAGAATTATTCATTCATATTCAAAAATACGGCACAGGGAGCAAGTATTGCCCAAGATTACGGAAACACAATCCAAACAGCACTAGAGTTTTATGATTGGGCAGTTAAAAAAAATGACAAATGTACCACGAAATTGAATTTATATTGCGGATCCAAAGAACAGCATATAAAAAAGGCGAGTGAGCTTGAGAAACTATTAAATCATGCGAAAACACAAAAATGTCATTGCTTCATTCATGTAGATGAAAATAAAATCGCAGTCAAAAGGTTTTCAAATTCAGTAGATGATCCCAAAATCTTCAAAATATTATTAAAAAGAAAAAAATAGTAAGGATATAAGAATTGTATTTCTTAGAATATAAGTTAACATGTACATGGTAACTATAAGATCAGATGAATAAAAATTAATTTGATGTCGAAAAATGTCATAAGTATTATTACATTTGATTTGAAATGAAGATCTCTATAACACTCATTCAACAATTGTATTATTATTATTATTATTTTTTATTTTAGGGTTGGCTTTCTGCACTGAAAAAAGAAATAAACTTAGGGCCCTATTAGAGAAATCGAATCGAGAATTCGATACAATCACTATCACTATCACACCGAGTAAAATCTGAAATTATAGAAATCGAGGAAAACAGCTCGATTCGTTACTCTGCTCGAATGTCAGTGGTGGTGTTGAAATATTTTGAAACGAGTTGGAAATGTTTCACAAAGCACTATAGAAAGGATGCCAAATCTTTTTTTGAGACATCTGCTATGAAAATTATAAATATCTATATTTCCAAAAGTGTTAATATGGTTATGTTTTGGCGAAAACTGATATTCCCTCAACGAATGAAGCTTAATAGGCGTAATGCATAAATGGATGTGTACTTAAAACGACATCATGGAACAATTTGCTTTACAAAAAATACAATTATTAGAAAATGAACTTTTTCATGTATTCTCACAACTGCAATCTATGGAATTCCGTAAGGAGTCACGCATGAATTCCACTTTTTTAGCAAAACAGTTTTTTTTGCATGTAATTTTCTTTTAGCGTCGATTTCTTGTTGTAGCGGCGTCAATAGCTTTATTGTATTGGGCCACCACCTGTGGCCCTAAATTCTCGCTTGTTGTGTGCTAGTGTTTCTTTTACCCTTCAGATCATGTCAATCCAAATCTGTAATTTATAAAAAATCATCATTGTTTTTGCAAAACATTTCAGCTTTAGCATATGGTATAGAAATAAGGCAAAGAAAGTTTGGTATAGTATAGCAATAAAAAAGAAAAGTACTGACAAAAGTAACACGTTATAATGTACGCTAGCAGGAATAAGCAATTTTAGGTAGGAAATTCGGTTGATAGTAATTCAAAGAATGATAAAATTTACTTATGAAGTTACATGTATCATAGAAGAAACACTTACTTTCTGCCATTCTGAACCAAGACGCATTGATAGTCTCAGTGCATTAAACTCCTCACTGAATTTCTCCCAATTTTCCTTAACCGGGATTCTATTTGAACTGCCTCTACAAAATCCAAAACCTCGCGCAATGTTTACATTCGCTTTTGTTGGTTCAACGAGTCGTTCAAACTGCTGGTGATTTGTCTGTCCATTCATTTTCAGCCACTAAAATATACGCTGGAAGTAAGTTCTGCATTGTAAATTGTAACATGATTAATATAAATAATGCTGGATTGTACACTTACCTTGTAAAGACTATTCTGGCAGCACCGTAAAACAAATACTGATCAAAACAAACGAACATATGTTGAAAATTGCATATATCTAAGGGTTTGTGAAATGGTTCCCAAAGGAAACTATCAGGGACGCAAACCAAAACAAAATAATTCTCTGAAGATATGCAACAAGCGAACCAAACAACTCGAAAAGTTCTGACACTTGCATCGATAGCTATCACTCGCTCGGTGCTATCGAATTGCTCGATTTCTATAATAGTAAAACAGAGCTAACGAGCAAAATTCTTTTCGCCTCGATTTCTATAATAGGACCTTTAGTTTCCTTTAGTTTCAATATTGAAAAGGTTTTTGTTAGAAGAACTTTTTTACCATAAATATGCACAAGTTACGATGCATGGAAGAGTTGTAGGGCACATATTTATCTACAATTTATCTACCATTTCATCAAAATCTGAGATGACCTTTTTTGAGAAAATCGACTTTTAGTTTTTGAAATCGATTTTCTTCAGTGTAGGGTTTCGTAAAATATTTTTTCAGATTTTTTTTCTGAAAATTCAATTATTTTCCTAAAACTCTTCCATATGTCACTTTTTTTAGGACTTACCATTTTCGAGTAAAAAAAAATAAAATGTGGTCAAAAATATTCAGCCCTATCCATATGTTAGTCTAGATAAATTTTCGGAAAACTAAGTATGCCAAGTTGCTTAATTAGGTAAGGTCTCCACGCCCAGAATGTTTCATAAGGTTCTGAGAGGGTTATGCCAACATCTAGTCGAGTTGGCGCGAAATCCGTCTCATATTAACCCTTTCGCTACGGCAGTGTGCTCCGTCGGAGTGATACCGCTGGACGGAGCACTGCGCTGAAAAGTGTGCATATCGCACTGGTGTGATCGATGTGCAGTATCACCCTGATGTCGTCGATAGACGACGCTCGTAGCGAAAGGGTTATGAGGTTAATGGGGATCTAACGTACAAATCTACAGCTAGGCGGTGCTGCGGTGAAAATGATGATGGTTTCAAATTTTGCAATGTGAGTTTACAGAAGGCTTGTAGTTCTTTCTTTAAATTACAATGTTATAATTACAATATTTGATTGCAATGAGTTTGGAAGAAAATTAATTCTGCGCAATTTCGTATACAACATGTTATTTTCAGACCTATTTCAGTTGTGAAAACTTTATAAATATCCATCAAATGTTGAAAATGCATGGTTCATGCATGTGAGAACTACCTTGGAAAACCCGGAAGTAAAATATATGTGATTGATTTTTGAGCTTTTTCTCACATTATCGTTATTTTCTTAGTTCTAAAACAAAATCCAGATGTCTCTCCGATCGTTTACGTTTTGCGTTAGATCGCCAATTGACAATCCATCAAAATTGTCACCGAACTGTTTTGTCACGATGTATATAAGTTTTTTTTCGAATAGTTTTTATTTATTTTTTTATTTAAATCGTTTATTTTTACAGGCTCAGTTACATAGGTTTAAAGGAGCCGAACTCCTTACTGTATTGTTACTAGTATATATACCTTTTTCCCTAATTCTAATGTTAATAGTATAGGAAACCGATTACTCGCGGTCAACTCGAGTTTAGAAGGGTGACATATTTTCTTCAGGAAAAGGAGGGGATATGAGGATATGTTGACAATGATCACACTCACACTCTCAATCACACTCTCAATCACACTCATCACACTCAATTCTTAAACCTATCTTATATCTAATATGTATTTACATTTCATATTATTCTTAAGAAGGGATCCGATCTCTCACAAAGGAAAAGGAAAAGGAAAAACTAAGGGTATAAGGACAATCACACACGAAGATCGATAGCTTTAAGGAATACATATATTTGGGACATGTAATCAAGGTCTAACCGAGCCAACACGTCTCTCACCGGCACATTGGGCTGCCTTCCTCGGGCCCGAAGGGTGACTACTAAATTCGATCTGGCGACAAGATACAGCTCGCACGACCAAACAACGTGCTCGATGTCGTGGTAACCTTGGCCACAAACACAAAGATTGTTGTCGGCAAGATTAATACGAAAGAGTAGCGCATCTAACGAACAGTGATTGGACATGAGTCGGGAGAATGTGCGAATAAAGTCCCGACTCAAGTCCAGACTTTTGAACCATGGTTTGAGGCTAACCTTAGGGATAATCGAGTGGAGCCACCGGCCCAATTCATCTTCGTTCCATTTGCGTTGCCAGTTAACTATGGTATTTTTGCGGACTAAAGAATAAAATTCATTGAAGGCGATTTGACGCTGATAAATATCGCCTTCAATTGCACCTACCTTTGCCAATGAGTCAGCCCTCTCGTTACCCGGAATTGAGCAATGTGAAGGGACCCAGACAAAGGTAATGACATAACAGCGTCTGGATAAAGCACTCTAAATTTCTCGTATTCTCTCAAGGAAGTACGGCGAGTGCTTTTCCGGCCTCACTGAACGGATAGCTTCGACAGAGCTAAGACTATCCGTTACAATGTAATAGTGTTCAACAGGTCGTGAGGCGACGCTGTCCAGCGCCCAGTGTATCGCTGCCAATTCAGCAATATACACTGAGCAAGGATTCTGAAGACTGTGTGAGGTGCTAAAAAATTCGTTGAACACTCCAAATCCTGTGGACTCATTCATAGAGGACCCATCAGTAAAGTACATATTATCACAATTGATATCCCCATACTTTGCATCGAAGATCGTTGGAACGATCCTCGATCGAAGATAATCTGATGTTCCATGGATATCCTGCTTCATAGACAGATCAAAATGCACAGAGGAATTGATGTAGTCAGGAAAACAAACACGGTTGGGAATATACGAAGAAGGATCAACCTGCATGGAGACGAATTCATGATATGAGCTCATGAATCCAGAATGAAAATTTAGCTCGATCAGCTGCTCAAAATTTCCGATCACCAATGGGTTCATAACCTTACACCGGATGAGGAACCGAAGAGATAATAAATTGAAGCGATCTTTTAGTGGGAGTAGGCCTGCCAAAACCTCGAGACTCATGGTGTGCGTTGGGGGCATACATCCCAACGCGATACGGAGACAAAGATACTGAATTCGCTCGAGTTTAATGAGGTGTGTTTTGGCAGCTGATTGAAAACAGAAACTGCCATACTCCATCACTGAGAGAATAGTTGTTCGATACAACATTATAAGATCTTCGGGATGGGCTCCCCACCAGGTGCCGGTAGTTGTACGGAGAAAGTTTATTCTTTGTTGACATTTTTTACTCAGATACCTAATATGGGCCCCCCAAGTACATTTAGAGTCGAACCAGACCCCAAGATACTTGAATGACATAGCATGAGTGATCGGTTTACCCAAAAGTTGAAGCTTTGGTTTTGCTGGTTTATGCTTCCTAGAAAAAACCACCATCTCTGTTTTCTCCGTGGAGAATTCGATCCCTAGCCCAATGGCCCAGGTTGAAAAATTGTTCAAAGTATCTTGTAAGGATTCTTGCAGGTCGGATTCGTTTGATCCTACGACAGACACCACTCCATCATCTGCAAGTTGTCTTAGGCTGCAATTTTGTGTAAGGCAATTGTCAATGTCGCTTACGTAGAAGTTGTACAAAAGGGGGCTTAAACATGAGCCCTGGGGGAGTCCCATGTAAGAGACCCGACTTACTGCCGAATCTCCGTGAGAAAAGTTCAAATGTTTCTCACAAAGCAAGTTATATAACATATTATTCAATAGAGGCGGCAGACCCCGAGATTGTAATTTGTCTGACAAAACCTCTATTGAAACAGAATCAAAGGCCCCCTTTATGTCCAAGAATACTGAAGCCATTTGTTTTTTTTCGGCGTAAGCCATTTGAATTTCTGAAGAAAGCAACGCAAGACAATCATTCGTCCCCTTGCCCCTGCGGAACCTATATTGTGTATCTGAGAGTAGGCCATTCGTTTCAACCCATCGATCAAGGCGAAACAAGATCATTTTCTCCAACATTTTCCGTATACAACACAGCATTGCTATTGGGCGGTACGAATTGAAGTCGGACGCGGGTTTTCCGGGTTTTTGAATAGCTATAACTCGTACTTGTCTCCAATCATCTGGAACAATATTATGCTCCAGAAACCGATTGAATAAGTTCAACAAGCGATGTTTCGCCACATCAGGGAGATTTTTCAGCAAGTTGAACTTAATTCTATCCGATCCCGGAGCAGAATTGTTACATGAAAGGAGAGCAAGAGAGAATTCTACCATCGAAAACTCGGAATCAAGATCGCACCTATCTTGTGGTATATCTCGAATAATTCTTTGCACTGGAGCGGAATCGGGACAAACCTTTCGTGCAAAATTAAAAATCCATCGATGTGAATATTCTTCGCTTTCATTGGATGAAGAGCGATTTCTCATGTTTCGAGCCACTTTCCATAATTTTTTCATTGACGTTTCTCGTGATAAACCTCCCACGAAATTTCGCCAATAAGCACGTTTTTTCCCTTTGATCAAGTTTTTAAATTGATTTTCAAGGTCCAAATACGTCTGAAAATTTTCAGGGGTTCCACGTTTCCGAAAAGCTTTAAATGCATTCGATTTATCTCCATAAAGCTTGGAACACTGGCCATCCCACCATGGATTGGGAGGCCTTCGACGAATAGTGGAACCTGGGATGGGTTTCGTTTGAGCGCGAACCGCGCTGTCATATATCAAACGAGAAATGAAGTTATACTCCTCCAATGGAGGCAAACCATCTCTGGAATTGATGGCTAGAGCAATCGCGTCCGCATATTTTTTCCAGTCAATGTGTCTTGTGAGGTCGTATGCCATGTTTATTGATTCAGAAGAATTCAACCCATTGGTGATAGAAATTTTGATTGGCAAGTGATCACTACCGTTGGGATCCTGGATTACATTCCACTTGCAATCTAACGATAGTGAATTCGAGCAAAGCGAGAGGTCAAGAGCACTTGGGTTAGCAGGAGGTTTAGGTACACGTGTTGTTTCCCCAGTGTTCAAAACGGTCATATTGAAGCTGTTACAAAGGTCATATATCAACGATGAACGATTATCGTCGTACTGTTCCCCCCAGGCAGTTCCGTGAGAGTTGAAGTCTCCCAAGATCAATCGTGGCTCAGGAAGGAGTGAGCACATGTCAACAAGTTGCTTGCGGCTAACCGCAGCTCTCGGAGGCCAATACAAGCTGACTATACAGAGGTCTTTGCCTCTGATGTTTGCATGACAAGCAACAGCTTCGATCCCTCCAATAGGTGGAAGGTCAATTCTAAAAAATGAGTGACACTTATTGATCCCCAATAGTACCCCTCCGTATCTGTCATCGCGGTCCAAGCGTATTATATTAAAATCGTGGAAAGAGAGATCATTTTGAGAAGAGAGCCAGGTTTCGGATAGAGCAAAAACATCACAATAGAGTTTATGAATTAGAAATTTGAATGTATCCAATTTAGGTATAAGACTACGACAATTCCACTGTAAAACAGTGATATCTCTGACCTCTCTATTTAAATTAGACATCAAGAGAGATAATCATTGCAAGGAGGGGCCATGTTTGCATCAATTGCTGCAAAATTGTCTTTAGTACTGGAAGCATTGCGGTGACAATGGTTCTGATGGAGTCGGAAACATTAAAACACGTGAAGATTTGATCCACTAGGTCAGACAACTTTATAAATCCCGATTGGGAAGTTGAACTTGACGGAAAAACAGGGACAGTTGGGGTTTTTGATGTCCCCTCTAGTGCTGGGTCGTTCGATGGTGAACTATTACCACGGAGGCCAGGAGGGACCTGATTTTGCTTATCCGCTGCACTCGATTTTTTGGGCAAGCTAACAGGTGGTATCACCGGAGGGACTTGTCCTTGAACTTTGGGAGTGGTCACATTTTTGCGCCGGGGATTCCCTTGAGAAATAAACGGCGTGCCCCCGTTAGCTGTATCCGCTTCCATTTCGTCAACTGGCAACGTAGCGAAGACATTTTGTGTATTGATTGGTTGTTGTTCTTGAGCCAGTGGAGAAGCGCCCTTCAAAATTTCTGCGAAAGTGCGTTTAGAGCGTTCCCTCAAAGAGCGCTTCTGTTTCTCCCAGCGAGCCTTGTATGTTTCACAAGCTGAGAGCACGTGTGGGGATCCCCCGCAATATGGACACTTATGCTCAGTCGCACTGCAGGATTTCCCCTCATGTTGTTCTCCGCAAGTGGCACATCGTTCTTTATTGGCACAATAAGCAGCCGTGTGACCAACTGACTTGCACTTTAGACAAGTCATTGGCTTTGGAATAAAAAGTCGCACGGCTAACCTCAATTTATCTACCATCACGTAGTCAGGGAGAGCTGAACCAGCGAAGGTGACTCGAAACGAGTTGGACGGCGTAAATTTCTTTTCTTCTCCTTCATGGGAGACTGTTCCGAGCTGGCGGCAACCCAAGATCTTAACAGTCGTCGAGGGCAGTTTTTTAAAACGGCCGGTACCTTCACTCGTAATGTATTCGCACGTCAAGCCCGTTTCGGTTATCACACCCTCAATTTCGACTATGTGAGAGGGTATGTAGACCCGATACTCAATTGTAAAATGCTGATCGACAACAATCTTGTTTGCGTCTTTTCGATCATTCACGACAACTCGCAATTTGTTTGGTCTAACCTTCGAAATTTCCGAAACGGAGGTAGACCTTGCCAGATCTTTCGCGATCTGCATGACTCTCAACGCCTTTCCATTTGGCTTAGGCCTGAAGAAAACAACCCAGGGACCAGTTCCGGGCGCATCTTCTGGATAGAGCTTTACACGGGGAGTGGGAATAACAGGGGGGGAAGGCGAGGACGGGGATTGAGAGTGGGAAGGCGAAGGTTGAGAAGGAGCGGGAAGAACAGAGGGAGAAGACGAGGTTGAAGGTAGAGTGGGATCGTTAAGGGCAGATGGGAGATTTGCTAGTTTTTTGGAGGGAGGCTTGGTAGGGTTAGCTGACTCGTCCCCAGAAGAAGTATCTGCCGTATTTGGAACACGTTTGAGTGACTTTTTTTTATCCGTTAGGAGGGAACTAGAGTCAGAGACCTCCATATCCGAAGGTCCCCCACTCTCTGCCATTTTAAATTTTCACTTATATTCTATGAACGCACTCCAGTGCAGATGAACGGGAGCGTGCTGAAAGCTCGTTGGTGGTGGGAATGTGCCTACGACACCACTACACACAGTCGTCGGTGAAAGCTTACCCGCACTGTCACTGTTGGTACGATGACTCGGCGAAATCTCCAATGTCGGCGAAGCAGCGACAAAACAAAAACCAATGCTTGGCTTTCCGAGGATGAAAGCCTTTATCCACTTGCAGGCAGGGCACTTCACTCACTATCCAGATAGCGAAATGAACTCTTCAGCGGCAAAAAAACAACAATCACGCGGTAACCGATAACGGAACTTGGACGCGACTTTCCTTCGTCTGGTTACTTCGGGCAATCGGCGAAGAATGACGAATAGTTTTGATTATTACAAAAAATATGATACTAGACACTCCCATTCCTTTTGTCTGTTCCCTTATATTATAACCATCTAATCGTTGCGTTTCCAATCCCCATCACTAACAATGTGATGTGCTAAAAATAGTTTCACTTTGAATGGGGCATCCAGCAAACTCAATTCAGGAGAGTATAATTAATTGATTTGCACGTATTCCTGCAAGCCGTGTCTGTTTGACTGCAACGAGAAAATCACGGGGTGTGAAGGATACCCAAAAAAAACATTGAAGCCAAAAATCACTGCAGTTAGTCTATGCATCATTCAGTTGTCTGTTTTCATTCAAGCTAAACCACAAGCCAGGTTCAAGCTAGAGCTAGAGTACGATCATTACGATAATTCATGCCTTTACGCGTAACAATAAGTATTTTGCAGCTGCCTCCAAACTTTTACTTTCTTCCGTCTTGCACAAAGCGCCGGAACTAACAGCCAAAGCTCGGAGGAATCTGTTTTCAATAGCACAATTATTAATATGTGACGAAAGGTTCGAAATTGATAAGTACCGAAGAGCAGAAGGAGGACAGATTAATGGTTTTTCGGCTGTGAGGCGTTGCGGCAATTTGCCACAGTCGCGGTGAAATTCGGTGAAGTGCGTCATACTTTCTTCATCGGCGTTTATCGCCTTCCAGTCTTACAGCTGGCTGGATGGATTTTACTAAAGGTAACGAAACATACCCTATCGAGCCTTGCAGAGAAAATAATATCGATTCAAGTATTATTTTTGTTGTAATGAATCTCCCTCCAATGCACTGGCGGATAGTTCGACTTTCGCTTTGTTTCGCCTCGCCGTTTATTCCAACAATTAACGATGAGAAACATCGAAGGTTACCCGCAAAGATATACACTTGAGAGGTCTATGTTTACTAACCCCCGAAACTGCGCTGTATCGTTTTACTCCCAAGCAAATCGTCAGCTGTTTTCCGAGAGCCAACCGACGATGGATGCTGCACACAACAATCCGATTATTTTGTGTGTTTGTCTTCCCGATAATTACTTCATTAGCTGATAGTCTAACGGGAGTCAAACACGCGCGAGCTGACCGAAATGCCGTAAAAAGGCTGCTTTAAAATTAATAGCATAGACAGGAAACTGTTGAACGCACCTGGGGAGTTCGACAAATCATCTCCACAGCGTTGCGCATATGTGGGAGCCAGACGAGGTTTATAGGTTTCTCCGTAATGAGCGAGCGATTAAAGTTTTCAACGATTGATTAAGCAATGATTGAATGATAGCCACAGCGTGTGAAATGTTCGAGCCGGACCGAATGAACTGGGTGAAAACTCACGGAAAGATATTTTTGCTCTCTCTAGAATCTAATAAAGATCAGATTCTAGAGAGAGCAAAAATATCTTTCCGTGAGTTTTCACCCAGTTCATTCGGTCCGGCTCGAACATGTGCTCCCGTGGCCGAGTGGTTAGCGTCATAGCTAACATGCCGGGTGTTCGGGTTCGATTCCCGTTCTGGTCGGGGGAATTTTTCGTCAAAGAAATTTCCTCCGACTTGCACTGTGATCACGCGTATTCTAGAGGTTGCCACTCAGAATGCATTCAAGGCGTGTTATTTGGCATAGAAATCTCAACTAAGTACTAATAAAAAAAAAATGACGCAAGTAATACTACGTTGAGACGGCGAAGTTCCTCTAGGAACGTTAGTGCCATTGAAGAAGAAGAAGAAGAAGAATCTGATAAAACTGAAAAATTTCAAATATATGCGGTATCAAGCGCCATTTTAGGGTGATCGGAAAAATCAATTTTCCCTTTTCTTCCAGAACTGCCATAACTTCATAACTACTGGACCGATTCAGATAATCGATATATCAAATTAAAGCCAGAAAAAAAATACACAGAAAAATTAGATCACATATCGCGAGCCTGTAACGAAAAGTAGAAAAACTATATATGTAAGCTGATACCACTATTACTTATCTGAAAAACAAACATCTATATATTGGGTTGGAGAAAAAGAAATGTCGTATTTCTGATCGAAATTTGACGCTTTATTTAACATACTTAAAATTATCCAATTTAAGTCAAATATGCGCCGTTTTGTTCGCAAACTTGTTGCCATTTAGAAGGCAATTTCATTATCCCCCCCTTATAAAACCCCCCTCCTTATTTGCAAAAAAAACTCAGACAGCCAGTTTTCGCAAGCCTCTTTTTTTTAGTATCACCAAGAGCGTTTTGCATGGACCGGAAGAGATGATAATCACTTGGAACCAGGTCCGGACTATACGGTGGGTGCAATAGGACATCCCATCCGAGCTCCCGTAGCTTCTGGCGGTTCATCAAAGATGTGTGAGGACGAACGTTGTCCTGGTGGAAAACAACACCATTCCTATTGATCATTTCTGACCAGTGTTGAAAAAAATCATCTTCGTTCAGCTCAACAGCTTATATTTTCGGGCTAGGTTGCATCGAAAACCTATATACTCCAAACGAAAATCAAAATGACAGATCCAAGCAACCATTGAATATGAGCAAATGAACTTTTGTTCATCAATATGTTTTGATGTTTATTTTTGCACCCAATGTCATTTTCATCTTGATTATTCAGAATGCCAGAACAGAATTTCATTTTAGCCAAATGAATATCAGCTGTTGTTTACTTTTAACCAGAGGTAGCTGTGTGCGGCTGGATTTTATGTAGGTCGGATTGTACTGATGCTTAAGTCCTTCCAAATCAACGCAGGCAACAAGAAGATTATGATGTATTGTAATCCATTTGACCATCGAGTCTAGGAGCAATTATTATTCAATTGCAATACGGTGTTTAGGGATCGTTCGCGATGCCGTTGTTACCGTCTCGCCAAACAAAATCCTGCGCGATTTCTTGCAAAGATCGTTTCATTGAGCTCTGTTCTCTAAATGATCCAGCCTGACTAATTTTATTTTATTTTTGAATTTTGGCTCAAAATCAATGCCAGAACGAATATCGTTTCGAATGTGAGAAATATCAATTTGTTGCTTTTGATATTCAAAGTACAGGGTGGGCCATTTAAAGTGGAAGGATTTGTTTTTGCAATAGCAAAGTAAAGAAGTGGAATTTTGAATTTTTTTTTTTTAAATTCATTTATTTTGGTCCAAGGAGATTTGTTCTAACTACTTTTTGATTATGATATCTCGTAAATGACCGCCTCTGGCCTTGACCGCAAAATGTGCCCTTTTTTCGGCATTTTCCATCACTTTGCCCAATGTTTCGGCCGATATGGCAGCAATTTCTTGTCGGATATTGTCTTTCAGCGCAGCCAGGGTCCTTGGTTTACCAGTGTATACCTTGGATTTTAAATATCCCCATAAAAAAAAGTCAGGAGACGTCAAATCAGGTGATCTCGGTGGCCAGTCATAATCGCCGTTTTTCGATATTAATCTTCCGGGGAACATTTCGCGCAATAATTTGGTCGTGGCAGCCGCTGTATGGCATGTAGCGCCGTCCTGTTGGAACCAGTAATTGTCCAATTCATTTTCACGAACAAATGGCAATAAAAAATCATTGTCCGATAACGCTCCCCATTCACGGTTACCGTTGCTCCATTTTCGTTTTCAAAGAAGTACGGAAGTACTGCTCACCGAATTCCTACGCATACCATTTGACGATTAGGCAAGATGTTGATTACCAATTGCTGCGATGACGCCTATTGATTAGACAATATACGTTCGACGTACATGTCAAAATCGAAACTGAGTGCCTGAAGTTCATCAAATCAAGCAAATTCGCGGTTTGAGAAATACGTACACTTGAGAGATGCAGACTTCAGAAGGAAACGTAGAATAAAATAATCGTTTGATAATTCTTCCGTTCACATATTTTGTCCTTTGCATCATACCAAACGTAACATGACTGTCATTAAATTTACTTGTAACGAAGAACATAATCTATCACAATGCATGAATTTACCTTATATGGAAATCTATCTATATATATAAAATGGAGTGATGTCTGTCTGTCTGTCTGATTCTTATAGACTCGGAAACTACTGAACCGATCGACATGAAAATTGGTATGTAGGGGTTTTTGGGGCCGGGAAGGTTTTCGTGATATTTTGAGACCCCTCCCCCCTCTCTAAGGGGGGGTTGCCATACAAATGAAACACAAATTTCTGCATTACTCGGAAATTAACCAAGCAAACGAAACCAAAGTTGGCATGTGAAAGTTTTAGGGTGCAATAAATGTTTCTATGATGGTTAGACAGTCCTTCCCCCACTCAAAGGGGGGGCTGCCATACAAATGAAACACAAATTTCTGCATTACTCGAGAATTAATCAAGCAAATGAAACCAAATTTGGCATGTGGAGGTTTTAGGATGCAATAAATGTTTCTATGGTGTTAAGATACTCCTTCCCCCTCTCTTAGAGGGGGCTGCCGTACAAATGAAACACAAATTTTTGCATTACCCGAGAATTAATCAAGCAAATTAAACCAAATTAGGCATATGGAAACTTTAGGGTGCAATATTGTTTCTATGGTGGTTAGATACCCCTCCCCCCTCTCTTAGGGGTGGCTGCCATACAAATAAAACACAAATTTCTGCATTACTCGAGAATTAATCAAGTAAATGGGCGGGACGAAGTTTGCCGGGTTAGCTAGTATATAATATTTTCACTCACAAAGCAAATATATTGAATTCAATTGAATTCGGGAATTGTTTCATTCAATCAAAAATTTAAACAATACAAACGAATGATTGCTACGATAAGGTAGTCCCACGTCAACCTTGCGGTTATATCATAGATATAACACACCCAATTTTTTATTATCGCATTCAAATAAATTTAAAAGCTAAATTTTGTTCACAGACAATGAGCCGATAAAAATGATAGACCTGTCAAGGATCTTGTAATTCCACTGTCCGAAACTGCGCTGTTATCTTTTGGATTCTCACTGGATGAGCCCGGTGAGCACGCATCTCGCATCTACCTTATGGTCAAACTGGGCCTTTTAATGGATAAGGACGAAGCTATGAGCACAGATGATACTCTATCCGCAACTACTGATGAAGATGCTCCTCCACTAGTGGATGACACCGAGGATGCCTCACACATGGAAGAAGTTGATTAAACATATACGGTTTTCAACTACTTAAGTAGCTTTTCGTAATTTTTGAAAGTCTGATTTGTGTTTTTGGAGAAAGGAAATGGTATGCTGAATTGAGTTTCTCGTATCAGTTAGGGTCAACTATTGTAAACTTTCAATTTAATGTTGTACTGCGTTATAACGGCTGCAGAAGATGTATATTCTTGTCATTTGTAATAGCATACCAAATACTTGAACTGACTACATGTTAATAATAAATATAAATTATTCCAAAATTCACAGTTTAACTGGATTGCATTCGAAATTGCCGAAATTGGCAATTTTTCCGAGCTGTCACTTCTCATTCGCGCATCAGAATCAGTCCCTATATGAAAACTAAACATTTTGAAAATTGATATTTTTCGAAACATCCAGTGTGAATCCCTATTTTTTTTATCGTTAGTCATCGGTTATACCTTGTATATGCCGCAAACGGATTCCAATTTAGTGATTCAGTTTTTTTTAAGATAACTTTCAAGTTGAACTTCGAAAAAATCGTTTCAACTTGTCCCGGTGTACCTTACTACATACCGATGCTACTTGCAAGGCACCAATTGTGTTTACTGTTTTAATGCTATTGGACTACCGTTTTACGCATAGTTCCCACATGATACTTTTTCGCAAATTTCGATGTTTTTGTGCATAACCCTTCGGAAAAACACAAAAAAGTTATTGCTTGTTCCAAGTATTTCAAAAAACAATATGAAGTTCAATTTTTCCATGTTGATATGTTAGGCATGACTGTCCCACCATGAATTTTAAGCCCGTAATGAAGCTCGATCTTGTCTCATTTCATTAAACAATAGTTTGGTGCTTATAAAAAATCCGGTGGCCCATTTCTAAACTGAATTGTTTGATGCTACTGGTAGACAAATATGTCAGAAAACCTTGATTGTGTTTTTCTCAGTTGCTGATTTTGGAACATGGGACAACTATGCGTAGAACGGCAGTATATGCCTTCGAAAGCTTTCATTATTTCATACATGTTCAGTGTACAGATTTCTTCTTTACCCCCAATATCTTCCTGTTAGACGCAGTCCTACGTCAAAATAGCATTAATAATTATGACACTCTTTGTTTGGTTATTAGATGATCTACATTCATAAAAGGGAAAGTCTGAACCTAAACAAATCAGTATTTCAATGATATCCAAGTTTGTCAGTATGCAGGGCTGTATTTTCCGAATCGTGGTTTGTATAACCCTGTATTTTGTGCTGATATAGAACAAAAAGTCAAATTAACTTGTTTCTATCGTCTAAAAAAACACAGTGTAAGATAAATATATTATGAGGGAATGCCAGTGCCAAAACCGATTTGCAAAATATTGTTTCGACAGATCTATCTGTGAAAATACACTACTTTTGGGATGGTCGATCTAGGAAGGTCTGGCGATGTTTATTCAATAGATCTAATCTGGCCACCTTGCCACAAACAGTTGGAAAAAAACGCGCCAAACAGCGATCGTCGTCAGCATCGATCATCAAAAATCACCATCATCATGCTCGCAGTCATCATATCGGATTTTGATTAGACGCTCTCGTACTTGTTATTGTTTGCGCAAAGCGGCGTTTTCCGTTAGCGCTGGGTCGGAACCCAGCCAGAGTGGAGACTGCGCCGAAAATCTCCACTCCGCTGAACCCGCGAACCTCGGATCAAAACGGAAGGTAATAAGAGTGGATGGATGGATGGGAAACGAAAGCCATACTGTCATTATAGTTCGCCAAGAGACCCACAGCAGCCGCATTTGAATACACACCGGGGACCGGGGCAGTAAAGTGTGCAGATCTTTTCGCCCGAGTTTGGCGTTTTGGCCCATTCACGTTTCGGTAGTCACGCGGTCGGGTTCAGTCCGGGAGCGGGAGCGATGAAGTTTCCCGGAAAGGTATAAACCGTTTAAAGGTTAAGACGCGTGCGTATTGCGGTGGACTTCGCGGAGTGGCTAACAGGTATCCGGGAGAACTAGGAAACATTTGAAGATCAACTCAGAAATTAACACAAAATAACCGTTAGAAAGTAAAGTGCTTTTGCCTTGGAACTGATCCGATCATGAACTGGTCCACAAGGTGCTCGGCAGCAGTGGTGTATATTGGCTGCTGCATGTTGTTTACCATCGCGGTGCATTGTCACACGATTCCATCGGCGAAGTGGAAGAAATATGACCGCAATGCTACTCTGAACCTCGTCGAATCTGTACCAGAGACGCAGGTGCATCGAACGCGCGACAGTGTCACTGCCAGTGCCAACGTGAGTGAACTTTACCGATCGCAGATGGAACGAATCAATTCTTCACTACAAACGGATAGCGCGGGTGAAATCTCTGGGAACAAGCGCTGGAAGTCGCAGAAAATTACCCCACCGGGACGAAGTCGAATTAACAATCGGTCAATGACAGCGTGCAATGAGATCAAGAGCAGCGTGGGGCCGAGTATACTACGGTCAAAGATGGGTCCGATAATGCAGAACCAAACAGCTATACAGATGCGTCAGGATACGAACCTTTTCGATCCGAACTATGGAAGGTTGGACGGACTCACGGAGTTACTAGCACGAGCATCACAGTCGAGTGATGTTGAAGAGTACTTCAGGAAGTATGTTCTGGATGGAGGTGAGTTTGGTTATATAAATAGGCTTATTGTTTTTATCTCTAATTATTTCAATGTGTCAATGAAAACAAGTGAATGTTAATCCTATACGTATCCCCGTGTTTAGTCTAGCAAAATATATCAGACGTGTCGTAAAATATATACTTTTGTTTTCGTAAGGATTTACTGCTTCTAAATACGACATTCTGGAACAGCAACAGCAAAAATTGACGTACCGTCATCCGGGGGCAAATTGATCACCGAGGTGAAATTGATCAAACGTATTACTGAAAACAAACCTAAATAAGTTTGAAACTTTTTTAATCTCACATGTTCAATAATCATCTGAAGGTTCTTTTTGTGAATGGCTCTCAACGAATCCCTTATTAAATTGCATGGGAATTAACATTTTACTGAATAGTATTTTCGCTTCCATTTTTAACTATGGTAAAAAACAAATTTCAACACTTCAAAACAATATTTATAGACGCTAAGCATATTAATTCACTTCTAGGCGATACTTGATGAGTTGAATAAGTAGTAGAATGCTTGTTATTACTATTCAAACAAGTGAAAAAAAACTATTTTACAAAAAAGCATCACGAATGACCAGAACCGAATCCCATCATGCGACATATCGAACGTCTTGGTTTGTCAAAACTAGCTCATTGGTGACCATTTTGAGGGTTTTTAGCCACATTAGGATAACCCGAATGATCTCCGGAGGACCTGCAGATTAGTGTTTAAATCGAGTTATGGAAAGGCATGACCACACCTTTAGGTGGGTTCAATCGGATTTTTGTGACCTCAAACCCTTGAATTATCATTAAAATGACCGTAGGTGAAGAAAATAATTGATTTTTTTTTACATTTTTGTGCACTAGAAGATCCTGAAAAATATAGATTGAACAATTTCACCCAGAAGCTACATTTTAAAAGTTTATACTAAAAATTGTCCAAATAAACGCTTAAGAATTTTTTGAAGAAACTTGCCATAAGGCTTTGTGGTCTTAGCGCCAGTACTGATTTTAAAAATAATTGGGTATAAATCTATAAAAAAAATCGGAAATATTCACATTTTTCTGAAATAAGTGATCAATTTGCTCCCGGTTTACGGTACTATTTTCTTTCCCACTTACGGTTGCATGTTGGATGTAAAATAAATTGGATATGAATACAAATAAATGTGTTGGAGAAATTGTTCATACTTTCAGTCCGTAATCGTGAACATAAGCCGGCAATCCAGCTCAAAATGCTGTTAGAATTGTAATTCTTCCTGTATAAATCTGACGGTATTATGCCTCAAATTCCCTATGAAATTAACAAAATATGATATCAAGACGTTAGAACCTGCGATACAGAAAAGTTCGGTTGATATAGAGTGGAAAATAATAGTCTATAACATTAAGCTGGCTCTTTTGCATCTCTGAAGGTTTATAAAATTGAGTGGTTTTATAGTTATGCAACTGAGTGTATATAAAAATAATAGAAGTTTGAAAGTGATAGAAGGCAGAATAAAATTCACATTGCAAATTTTCACAACGCGTTTATTAGACGCAAAAATTTTTCAAGGAAATAATACACATATGAAATTTGGTTACACTCTGCGGTCATATCAAATATTGTGTTATATTGTAAGGGTAAAATTGGTGTGCAAATTATCCATATAGAGCAATTCCACGCCAAATCAACAAAAACAGCATCAAATTTTTACCTGACCCTCTACGAGTTTTTAACCTTGGTACTTATGATGGAAGCTACTCAAAATTAAAATTTTCACTGTCATATGGCCAATTTAAATTTAAATTTTAAAAGGGCGTATTCAAAGTCATTGATCCTTCTTTCAAAAAATCGTAACTGAAAATTCAGATGTCTGAAAATATGATGTTTGACAAAGTTGTTGGAAAATAAATGAACTATCTAACAAAAATAGCATTTCAAATACACTGTACAAATCTGACTCAAAAATTGAATTTGATATTACATTTTTTTATAAACACCGTCCCTTCGCATTTTTTTTTGTGTATATTTCAATTGGAAAATCCTTTTAATTTAACAAAGTTTAACATACTGCATACTCGAGAACTAATCAATCAAAATGAACCAAATTTGACATATGGAGATTTTAGAGGGCAATAAATATGTCTATGGTGCTTCGGCACTCCTCCCCGCTCTCTAAACGGGGGCTACCATACAGATAAACCACAAATTTATACGTAACTTGTGAACTACTCATGCAATTGGAATCAAATTTGGCATATATAGGTTTCAGGGATTTATAAATGTTTTTATAGTGGTTTGACACTCTTCCCCCTTTCTAAAGGGGATGCCCAATAACTAGAGAACTAATTAAGCAAATTGAACCAAATCTGGCATGTGGAAGTTTCACGGAGAATGTTTCTATGGTTGTTAGATTCTTAAGGGGAGCTGCCATACAAATGAAATACAAATTATTGCATAACTCGAGAACTGATAAAGCTAATGGAGCCAAATTTGGCTTGCGAATGTTGCGAATTACCTTCCTCCTCTGAAAGGGGGGACGAAGTTGGCCGGGTCAGCTAGTAGAATATAGATGCAATTCAACATGATACACTATATATAACATATTATCCTCAGAACCACCGTTTTCGAGATATGATCAATTCCTAATATGAAAATAATATTGGTAAAATGTCGGAACCTCAGTCGTAGTCATCGTAGTCGTCGTAGCATCCAGTAGCAGATTGAATTTTCTAATATTTCACGAACAGAGTTTTAATTATTTTAGATTGGTTCTATCTCGAGAACTATTGGTCCTAGGATAAAACGTAGCATATGGTTTTTCATGTTTCATATAGCTTCATGTTGGAGGCGTACTGGTAACATCCATATCTCTCACGCTAAAGATCACGAGTTCAATTCTCACTCCCGACATTCTTCTGAAATGGAACGTAAAAGTGACGAACCAACCAAAAGTGTTGAAGGTCACTATAATACAGAAAAAGAAATCATGTTGAATCACATGTTGATTCTATTTTTAATATTGCTTTTCTGAAATGGATACAACTTCGCAAAGTATTGAAATTTCATAAAGTTTCCAAAATTCATATCTCCATCTTGGTCACGGCCCTACTACCTGTCACACTTTGTTAAATTGAAAAAGTTTAATAAAAAAAAATTACAAAAAAAATATCCAAGGGGAGGTGTTTCGCGATATTAAAGACTCCCCAGCGTTCAACGGAGCCATTCTGGTCCTGTGATCGAAAGTGTTCAGATTCGATTTCGATACATTCAAATAAATTGCACAAACAATAAACATATAATTAGAAAGTCATTGGCCAAGAGGATCTCTTGTCACAGAAAAACATTCTCCGACTTTCACTAGTACAGGTGTATTATCGAACCTGTCACTAAGGATACAATAGAGATCTATTACTTGGTACGGAAATATCGGACCATATTCCCGTATACACTTCACGGTGAAAACGAAATGAAATGTATCCGTGTATGGTGTCGACATCTGGATACGAAATTAGTTTTTAGCAAGGTATACTACTCTCTATCAGATTGGCCGGGCCGAAGGCGGTTACAAATTGCAAAAACTTAAAAGTATTAAATACACAAACTAAAACTGATATGAACTCTAATAATATAATATACAACAAATACTAAATGCTGAAAATGCTTAAGATATGCTGAACTTAAACAACAGAAAAACCAGCAATAGCCAATAAGATGCCTTCAGAAGTTCGCGATGACAAAGGTAACAAGAGGACCATTATCGGTTTTGGAAATCATTCCTCGTCGATTATTTGCAAGAGATGGACACACATTGTCCGTCCTCCGCTACAATATCGAAGCTGGAAAGTTTTTTTCCCCCTCCGTCAAAGTGATTTTTGGTTGTTTTTTTTCTTTTGACCATTGGTGACAAGTTAAGTGCCAAAGCATCCGGAACAGCGAGAAAGCAGCACCTCTCCAGCGACGCTGGACCGGTGTTCTGTGAATTGGTCACATTTCTATCTTCACCAAACATCAAACAGAAAAGTACAATAGAATAGTTTTTGCCGTCTCGCTATTGTGCTTATACCATAGCGTGCGGCGTTGTATAGCTCCCTGAATAGGGTTGTTCAAGTTGTTCGAACTCATCAGACTAAAATTTTTTTTTGACGTGGGACTACGTCTAACCGGAGTATATGGGGGGTAAAATGAAAACCTAAACATAGAACATGCAGGAAAAAATGCAAGATTTCGAATGCTTATAACTCGAACATTTCTTACTGGATCGGAAAGATGTTTGCATCAATTGATACGGAATATTTCAACGCTTCTATCGCAATTAATAAAATGTTATTTTTTATTAGATAAACAATCGAATAACTATAAAATGTTGAGCGTTATTTAAACGCCCTAACTACCTCGTTTTGATTGGTCCGATTTACGGTTTCCCCAACACAGCCATCATAACATAGCAGCCTTAGGAAAATCGACATTGCAAACACATGAAAGTATGGGGATATTTGTTCGCACCGAAATGTGTTCCCTAACACAGACTTCAAAACCAAGCAGCGTTAGAGAAATCAGCATTGTAAATACATGAAAGTCGGGGGTATTTTTGTTCCGACTGAAATGTGTTTCCCTAACACAGACTTCAGAATCAAGGTGTCTGAGGAAATTGGCATTGCATATTTATGCAGGTCAGGGGTATTTTTGTTCCGACTGAAATGTGTTTGCCTAATAAAAACTTCTAAACCGAGGTGTGTGGGGAAATCGGCGTTGCAAATACATGCAAATCGGGGTCATTTTGTTCTGACTAAAATGTGTTTGCTTAACATAGACATCAAAACCAAGATATCATCATACCAAACGTAAAAGGACCGTCATTAAATTTACTTGTAACGAAGAACATAATCTATTGCATGAATTGACCTTACATGGCATTATACAATCTTTTACTCACAAAGCAAATATATTGAATTCAATTGAATTCGGAAATTGTTTCATTCAATCAAAATTTTAATCAATACAAACTAATGATTGCTAAGCTAAGGTAGTACCACGTCAACCTTGCGTTATATCATAGATATAACCTCCCCATTTTTTTTTGAGTTTTTATTTAATAATTTTTTTTACGAAATTATTGTTTTTTTTCAAGAAGATTTTTTATTTGATCTAATTTTTAGTTTAAGTTAGTTTTTATTCTAAGTTAGTTTTAAGTTGAGTTTTTGCGCGAGTGTGTGCGGGTGAGTGTGTGTGTGCGTGCGAGTTTTTTTTTACCGTCTGCGCAACCGTTATGACATCTGCTGATGCCAATGTTGCGCGGACGCGTTATTATCAACAGTCCTTGAAGGCACCATGGGTTGTTTTCTTTCGGCCCAAGGAAAAAGCTTTGAGAACTCTTGATATTTCAAGAGATTTGCTGCGTAATTATAAGGGGGTCTCGATACATAAAGAGAGACCGGACAAACTGCGTCTAGAAGCACCGACTTTTGATGTGACCAGCAAGATTGTTGACCACGAAGTTTTTAATAGGGAGTATCACATCTACATCCCTTCTCGAGAAGTGGAGATAGAAGGTGTAGTAACCGACGCGAGTCTGAGTGTCGATGAACTAAAAAAAGCGTCGGGTTCCTTCAAAAACTCGATGATTGGAGATCTTGTAAAGATCCTGGATGTTAGAAATCTGCATTCAGCATCTTTGGAAGAAAATGAAAAAGTTTATAAGCCCGCACACTCTTTTCGAGTTATTTTCGCAGGTTCTGTTCCCCCAAACTATGTGAAAGTAGAAAATGTTTTTTTCCCAGTGCGCCTGTTTGTACCGCGGGTTTATAATTGTACCAAATGTAAAAAGTTGGGACACTCGGTTAGCCACTGCGGCAACAAATTTCGTTGCGGCAAATGTGGCGATAAACATAGTGAGGATTGTTGCACACAAACAGTGGAAAAATGTATTCACTGTGGCGAGAATCCTCACCCTCTACAAGAGTACCCAAGGTACAAACAGCACTCCGATAAAGTGAAGCGTTCTATCGCTGGACGCTCCAAGCTGACTTATGCCGAAATGCTAAAGACCGCATCAGCCGCTCAAAATGAAAACCAATTTTCGGTTTTGTCATCTCAAGAATCGGATTCTGATTCTGATGAGGGTCATACTTCGGCTGCACCAGAATCTTCAATGTAGGATGAATCATCAAAAAGAAAGCTCTCTTCACCAATGGTGCACCGTAAGAAAGCTAAAATGACCCTCGGGAGATTGTCTAATTCCAAGGGTAATAGTAGCAAAAAAACGAATCCGAAGGCTCCTTCTCAGCCAGTTCCTGGTTGCAGCAAGGATTTACGTCATTACCCAGAGAAGAGAGAAATAAAAACGCTGCTCCTCGATCTTCTCGTAGAAAATTTGCGTCTAATCGAGGATTGATAGCATTTTCGGACATTGTGGACTTCATACTAAACACGTTCAAAATTCAAGACCCCCTCAGAAGCCTTATTTCTGCCTTGCTTCCATCTTTAAAGTCTTATCTTAAGCAATTGACTGTTTCATGGCCCCTTCTTGCATCAATAATATCTTTCGATGGTTAATTCATCTAGCGTAGTAGAAGATATGATCAATGTGCTACAATGGAACTGCCGTAGTCTAGTGCCTAAACTAGACCCGTTCAAACTTTTACTTCAAAATTTTGGTTGTGATATATTCGCTCTTTCAGAAACATGGCTTTCTTCTGACACAGAACTCAACTTCCACGATTTTAATATTATTCGCCTGGATAGAGATGCTATCCCTGGTCATTATGCACAATGCTACAGTGCGTGCGGCAACTCTCGGTTGAGACAACGATACCTCATATCCATATCCCTAACCTGACCCGTCCCACAAAAATGTTGCCCTTCTAACCTCGAGTAAACCGCGAGTATTCGGTCGAATCCTACTAAACATAGCAATTAATTGAAACTTTGTATAAACAAACCTTGAATTAGCGGCTCCGCAAAGCTTATGCGATTGAGCCTTGCAAATAAATGAATTGTAAAAAAAAAGAGGACCATTATCAATCATCAGCATTTATGCCGGGTGGTTTTCTGAATTGTTTTGATTCAGCACGCGGAAATAAATTTATGCGTTTCCACATTCATATTTAAATAACAATATAATAAAGTAATTTCATTTACAAGCATATAAAAATGTTCATTATTTTGTTTAGCGTTATAAGATATAAGAAAAAAACACTAACGAACGATTGAATATCTTCAAAACAAAAACCTTCTTCCTATCTGGCATCTCTGCTGAAGCTAAAGAGGAACACACGAAAACAAGCTGACGTCATATCATGAAGCGCGGGAGACGAAAAATTCTTTCGCGTCTCACAATTCAAACACTCTCTGCAGCTTTTGCGCTCCACAGCTATGCAGCTCTTCAGCTCAACAGCTCAGCAGCTAAACAGCTCCGTAATGAGCTGATGAGCTGAGTTTTTTAGATTGCGAGCCGATCCGAATCCGCTCATTATGGTGAAGCAATTCGAATGAACAGCTCATGAGCGGATGGCACATGTCTATTCGAAACGCGAGCGAACATAACGCAAAACTTTTTGACGTGGGACTACCGGAGTATATGGGGGGTAAAATGAAAACATAAACACAGAACATGCAGGAAAAAATGAAAGATTCCGAATGCTTATAACTCGAACATTTCTTACTGGATCGGAAAGATGTTTGCATCAATTGATAGGGAATATTTCTACGCTTCTATCGCAATAATTAAAATGTTATTTTTTATTAGATAAACAATTGAATAACTTTGAAATGTTAAGCGTTATCTAAACGCCCTAGCTGCCTCATTTTGATTGGCCCGATCTACGGTTTCCCTAACACAGCCACCAAAACCAAGCAGCCTAGGGAAAATCGGCATTGTAAATACATGAAAGTATGGGGACTTTTGTTCTCACCGAAATGTGTTCCCTAACGCAGACTTCAAAACCAAGCAGCGTTGGAGAGATCGGCATTGGAAATACATGGAAATCGGAGGTGTTTTTGTTCCGACTGAAATGTGTTTCCCTACCACAGACCTCAAATCCATGGAGCGTGGGGAAATCGGCATTGCAAATACATGGAACTCGGGGGTATTTTTGCTCCGACTGAAATGTGAAATCGGCTCAGCAAATAAATGCAAACTGCGAGTACTTTTGTACTCGCTTGCCTTTGTGCAAACTAGAATATGTTTCCTTAAAACGGTCTTCCGGGGGTACTTCTGCACTCGCATCTTTCAGAAGGAAACGTTAAATAAAATAATCGTTTGATAATTCTCCCGTTCACTTGTTTTGTCCTAGGTATCATACCAAACGTAAAAGACTGTCATTAAATTTACTTGTAACGAAGAACATAATCTATCACAATGCATGAATTGACCTTATATGGAATTATACAATCTTTTTACCCACAAAGCAAATATATTGATTTCAATTGAATTCGGGAATTGTTTCATTCAATAAAAAATTTAATCAAAACAAACAAATGATTATTACGCTAAAATAGTCCCACGTCAACCTTCCGGTTATATCATAGATAAAACCCACCCATTTTTTGGCGTTGGCACCACACTCGTTTGATGGGCCGTAGTTCGGTCGTAGAATGAAAATATTAAATGAAATATCTATAAATTATTTATATTTTTTTATAGATTTCTGTGGTAACGGTCCCTTCAACACTGCCATCATATTTTTGCAACTCAATTTGAGTCACACATCGAAAAAACCCTAACATGGAAATGAAAATGAGCCGAGAGTAGACGCGCACATATTTCTCCCTCTAAACATCACTTGTAAGGGAAAGGCACTTCGTTATGAGAAGGCAAGAAAAAATAACTTTGGGTACTCCCACACTTCACTTTTATATCTGTCGATTTCAACGGAACACTTGCGAATTTCTGACCAATCAACACATCACGTTTACAAATTGTGTCGTAAAGCGGTTTGACTAAACACGATTGAACAGGTCGGATGACGAAACAAACAACCAAACGCGGAACGAAAAACAAACGCGTCTACACCCGATGACGGTCCGATCGAGCTCTCAATGACGTTTATTCAAATATGATCTTACAAAAGTCATTTCCGCCATGACATTAATATGTTGTTACATGCTACAAACCATGACACAAAAGAGAATGAGACAGCTCTGCTTCGGTTCGCACTTCTTGATACATGAGCATACGAACCAAAACTGTCAATAACGGTTTCGGCACAGAAAGATTTATTTTTTTTCTTTGGCTCTAGCGAACGATTCATATTCAGTTACAGCAACAGATTCTGATCCTGTAGCAAATCACTCACACTGCGTTCTAATCGAATGAAAATACTTCAACTCATTTACTTCCCCGGTTGTATTTCTTCCCCAGATGTATCTGCTTCATTCGAAGATGACGATGAGGACGACGAAAACGACGACGATGATGACTACAACGACCCCGAGGCCCGTTTCAAGAAGAAAAAGAAGAAACTCAAGTACAAGAAGTTCCTTCTGCCACTGCTGTTGGCTTACAAGCTCAAGTTCATGATGATGGTTCCGGCGATGATCGGTGGTCTGGTGCTGCTGGTGAAGGCCGCCGGTCTGGCCGGATTTTTCTTCGCCCTATTTGCCTCCGTGGTGAGCCTCCAGAAGCACCACTAAACAACTGACCAATCTAACGATGCAGACAGACACTGTGTGAGGTAGGTAAGAACGCAGGATGCTTATCTCGAAATTGAACGAAAGTGAAAATTCGAATGAACGAGGCTATTTTTGCGCTTTGCTTCGCTCTATTTCCGGCAGATCACTGTGCGAAAGCTGAACTGATAAGTTATAATATTTACCTCAGGTTCGGCATTGCGGCATGCGTAACACGGCGATCAATCGGAGATATGACAGTGGAAGAATACGTTTCGAAGGGAAAATGGCAACCAGCGAGCATGAAATTGAGAAGATCTTGATTGAGTAAGAGATCACCTAAACGGAAAGTAGTTGCAACGATCAGATTTAAACTCCGAAATCTAATTATGGTGACACCTGAGATGGAACATACAATTGATTCCCTAGGAACTAGATAGTATAAGTTATTTATTGTTAGTTTTAGTTTAGTGAAAATAATATATGTAAATAAATCATTCAACAGTCTCTGCAGAAAACGAATCTACTAATCCGATAGTCAACTACACTGATTCTTTCATCTCCCAATTAGCGTGTCAACAAATTATCCGAACCCATCATTCAACATTGTGTAGCCAGAAATTATACGAAACTAGGTCTCTCAAAGGGAGCTCGGTGCGTGTCTTAATTACAATCCATGTCCAGGTGTTTATGTACGCGTTTGAGAGCTCGTTCTTCGAAGCCACAATTATCGCCAGCAACTCTCTCGTGGCGGTGGAGAAAAGCATAAACACGCAAAATCATGTTCCTTATGGGAGATTCCGACTTTCAGAAACGGGGCAAATTCGTTTACAGTAATGAAAGGTTGCTGAAAATTTGTTTCACATCCCTCGCGTGGAATTAATTAGCATAAACTGAACTGAACAATTAATCAATAACACAAAATTGCGGATCCAGATATTACCAATGATCTCGCAAAAAATATTCTTGAAGATGGATGTCAGGCAATGAATATCTCTCCAATAGACCTATACAGAAGACTACTCTTTGCGAGGTTATTGCGAGGTTATGAAAAATCAGGGAAAACGCCGTAATTGGCAGGATTTTTCTGTGCTTATGACATTCTTTTGACGTAGAACTACGTCTTTCATTAAGGGTGCCGAATCAGAAAACAGGTGTAAGTATCGACTAGCTCAGAGGTTACTATTACCTCAGGGTCGGCACTTCACCAGAAACACGAAGCGGACTCACGGCTTAAGCGGTAGTTAGTAGAGGACACAATTGCACCATGGATTCAACAGGTATGAGAAGAGAAAGGTAAGTAAGGTAAGTATGTTTTATATATTTTTTTAATTCTTTTCAGGTGTTAGTATTCGAGGCGGCCGAGCAGGAATCGATGGAATTCTTGGATCGAGGAAGGTAAGAGAGATAAGTTTTTCTTTGGTGGCTACTCACGCACGATGCCCGCCAACGGAAGTCAACCTCATCGGTTCCAGAGACGGTGAGCGGGGGTCAAGCTCATCTAGTCCTCACCGTACTTTCCCCTCAAAAACGTCCGGTAGACTCACCCTTTGACGTGTGGAGCAACGATGACAATGGGGCTCGTTGTCCACTGGCACTTCCTAGAGCTGTGCGTTCTCCGTCGGACCAAGGTGAGGAGGGTTGAACGTCGCACGACCGTTGCGGTTCCCAGGAACGCGTCGTTTACCATCCTTATTTACTCTCGCACGGAACTCTTGAAAGACAAACTACTTCCAAAGTATCTATTCCGTTTTAATATACCCTGCGTTATCTATGACGGTCCGGTAGCTAAGAAGGAGTCGATCCGCTTCTACTTTCCTTTACGACTTTTTTTTTACCGAGGCTCCTTTTCCTTTCATCTCTCTTCTCACAGTTCTTCTCCTCTCTCTAGCTTTCCTTTTCTTCTTTTTTTCCCATTCTCTAGGCCGGAAACTCGCAGACCAGTTGTCGAGTTTTAGTACAGCTGTTAGTTGTTAGTTTTACAGATGTTTTTTTTTTTTGACAGCAAGCTACATCTTACAGGTAGGTATGGATAATAGAAGGGTAAGTATTTGTATGTTTTTATTTAAACTTACAGATTCAATTCTCATTCCATTTAAAAAATTCTTGACTTTGTTTTTTTTTTGTTTCGGTTTCGCTAGCGAACCGTAACACAGGTCACTTTTTTATCAAATAATGTTAACGTTAATAACTATTTTTGCCGCGAACGGATTTTGATGATTTATATACCAAACGAATCGTAAATTCCCTAAGATTTGTTTGATATGCTATACATTATAATCCCCTGGTGTATAATTGGTTCAAATTTATGAAAACTCCATTTTCTCATACATTTGTTCTGTTGATTTGTGAGCTTTTCTGCCGTAAATATCGAGCAACAAAGGGGAAATCGTAAGATTTAAAGTCTCCGTGAACAAAGGAATAGAAGAAAAACGAAGGGGAATATTTGCCTAGAGTATAAACAGTAGATGTGTGCTCCAGTGGCCGAGTGGTTAGCGTCAAACCTAACATGCGGGGGTTCGGGTTCGATTCCCGTTCTGGTCGGGGAAATTTTTCTTCAAAGAAATTTCCTCTGACTTGTACTGTGGTCACGCGTATTCTAGAGCTTGCCACTCAGAATGCATTCAAGGCGTGTTATTTGGCATAGAAATCTCAACTAAGTACTAATGAAAATGACGCAAGTAATACTACGTTGAGACGGCGGAGTTCCTCTAGGAACGTTAGTGCCATATAAGGTAAGAAGAAGAATAAACAGTAGATCTCGCTGAGGCAAACTTTCATCCATTCATCCGATCTTCGTGAGGACACCAACTAGACAACACCGTTGCTGGACGAGCTGGCTCGCAATGAGGTGGAGGAGTAATATGAGTAAAGGGTAGAGTTTTCCAATGGCCTTTTTGAAGGCTAGAGACGAATGAATTGAAGAAGTTCAAGTCTCTTTAATTTAGTAAAGGAAGGAAAGAAGACAAATTTTCAGTACCGTTCTAGATACGAAGCAACGCACATCGCTTGTCCTTCCTCGTTTTGCGCATGTCTTCGTTTCGGATTGAGCTGCGGAACACAAATTTCTGCATTACTCGGGAATTCATCAAGCAAACGAAACCAAATAAGGCATGTGGAGGTTTTAGGGTGCAATAAATGTTTCTATGGTGATTAGGCACTCCTCCCCCTTTCTAAGGGGGGCTGCCATACAAATGAAACACAAATTTCTGTATAACTCGAAAACTAATCAAGTAAATGGAGCTAAATTTGGGATGTGAGGGTTTTTGGGTACGAAAAATGTTTCTATGATGGTATTACACCCCTCCCTCTTCTGGAAAGTAGAGGGGGTCCCATAAAAATGATGCACATATTTGAATCAAACATATTCCAACCAAACATGACAATTGAAAATTTTCGGAAAACTCTTAAGGAAAATGGGAAAATTCGAAAAATTCAATTCACATGTGTTATACAATTACATAGTGACAAGTGCTGTTAGTCCATTTGATGTTTGTGCTAGCGAAATTGATCTTTGTTTGAAACTGGAAATGGATTTTAATGTGATGAAACGCACTGCTATATCGTCTTATATTTATATAAATAAAAATGGATCGCCGAATGTGTTGATAAAAGCAAAACTCGAGAAAGGAATTGTCTGATTTAGGGCTGTCTTTATTCTATAAAATTTTCTATATCAAACATTTATTCCATATAACGGAGAAACATGTTATTTGCAAGTGGTTGAAAAATCTTGAAAGAGAATTGTGTCTGAAAATAATCTGATATTATAACGACGAGTTTTGGTAGAAGTACTAGCAATTTTATAGTAAAAGGTAATTTTAAAAGGTAGATTAGAAAATCAATAATTGAACATTTCTGCGATTGAACCCATGAATGTGCACTTAGTAAGAAAACGT
This sequence comes from Toxorhynchites rutilus septentrionalis, assembly GCF_029784135.1. Lineage (NCBI taxonomy): Eukaryota > Metazoa > Arthropoda > Insecta > Diptera > Culicidae > Toxorhynchites > Toxorhynchites rutilus. The sequence goes on from NC_073744.1 coordinate 66,819,589, forward strand.
GGATGTGATAACGAAAAATTAATTTTGGGTGGGACGAAGTTTACCGGGTCAGCTAATGATAAATATACACAACGAGGGGAGATAACGGGAGGGAAATATTTGCGCTAGGGTATTAGTGATTAGTGAATCTTTGCTGAGGCATATATTCAGTCTATTTCCAAGTAGTTAACATTGTTTGTTTTCCGTCATCATAAAGGCTTCGTTGGTGCTTTTGACATTGCATCAATGCATTGAACTGACGCTATGGCGAAGCAGGCGTAAAGGTTGTGCGCCAACAAATATTTGGGGAATACCAAATAAATGTTGTGCTGGAATGATATAAGTTATTTGGGTTCGCGTGCCAGTCGTAAAACTACCTTCAACTAGGATTGCATTTGCGCTAATCTTGATCATAATGAAGCAATACTACTCTTTTCGAGGTTGTTGAGTTTAACAGAAAAAGTTTATTTCGTTTATTTAGTCACAAAGAAAGTAAATGTCGTTCTGGAATTTTGGATATGTAAGCAGTTTGTTGAATTGAAGTATATAGTGTAGGATATAATAACTATCTTCATTTATAAGACTGGTCATTTGAGCTTTATTGTTTTGTCCTGACACGAAACATTCAAAAAACTAAAATTCCAGTGTTTCATAACTATAGAGCCAAATGGAAAAAATCTCACTCTTTTACAACATTGACGTTAATTTCACATGAATTACAATAAGTTTCTAATTCGTAGGACACCTTTAGTTCTCAATCAGTTCAAACAACCCATTCGGGGTGGTTTCAACCAAGCTGCGACATGTTGTAGTGTGTATTTCGTTCTACGCAGATGATACTGCTCGTTTAAGCTCTTCAAATCACTCATACTGCTTCTACTATTCATACGATCACTCCTCATAAGTCCCTGACATGGTTTTGATTTGGTAAACAAGCCGACCAGTCCAGAATCTGAAGCCCCTATTCATTAAACCATGCCATAACCTTCCGGATTTTATTAATTGATGCCAAATTACCCAATTATCAAAGTGTTTTTGATACAAAACCAGCAGTAAATAATTCTGAAGTACTTCGTTGAACTTATGACTGTTCATTCGTGTTGATTATATAATTGACTGTAGTTTAGTCTATGTCAATTGCTAAATAGACAACCGGAATAGCATTCGAGGTAAATTTTTATTGCATTGACATGAAACAAATTGCGACACACGATCCGCTATTGTATTGTTCTGCGAGGGTATGAATGAACCATCAATCAATTATCGTCAACTGATTCTACAATAAAAAAACCATTTCAGGGCGATCAAACCATTCTACTAAATAGTTATTTCTGCAACACCTTTGCAGAATATAAATCTCATTGTTTTTAGGGATTCGCTTACAAGGTGTACACGTGTAATGTTAAACTTTTTTTATTTGTTAGTTCGTTCTTCCAAACCAGAAATGAGTACATTAGTCTTGATGAAAGCGGGACATAAATTTCTTGTACTTGAACCGATGCATTTCTTATGAATTTACAAATAATACATAGAGGGACAGTTATGCCTAGAATATCAACATGGGACAATTGAACTTGATGTTATTTTTTGAAAAGATGGGAGCAAACAATAAGTTTGTTGGTGTTTTTCCGATAGATTACGCATAAAAACATCGTTTTATGAAGAAAAGTGAAAATTGTCAAAAAGAAACCTGAGACAACTATGCGCAGAACGGCAGTTAACCTGTGATAATCTGATGGTGTAATATCTGGTTAGTTTAGCTGGTGTTCACATTCCAGCCAGACTCCGAGAAAAATGGTCGTGTTGTCAAAAAGACATGAAACTTGACGTTGTCTGATGGATCACGAAGGCTATCATATTGACTAATTCTAGCAGTTCCTTTAGTTTGTTGCGAGCTATAAGTGTGGGACGTTAATCGACTGTTTGATTAGTAGAAGCTCATAATGAAGCTTCGATAATAATGAATAAGTTCAGCTTCGAGATAATTTTCGAAAGACTTCTGATATTCTGATATTCTAAATATTCTCTATATTAAAGTAACATGTTTTTACTGATGAGAAAAATTGATAATTGTGATCGGTATTGGTAATTATCTTATATTACATTGGTGAGTTTTTTTTTCTTTATTTCATACATACATAACACAGGAGGTATCTCGTCTAGGATCACAGAGGATCACATCATATCTCGTTCCACTTCGGTATTATTTATCTGATACACACCATCCAACAAATGTTAACTGAGTGATGATGACAGAAGGATGGTAAACACTGGAAGACAACAACCAAACAAAACGTCACATTTCAGGGCCACTAAATCATTATCAAAGATTTTAACGATGTAATTCTTTAAACATATCCAAAATCAACAGATAGCCTAACGGATTCCTACGTCAACTATGCGGTCGTGTCTCGGACACAACCCTGTTGTGACTTTTGGTGGGTTTTCAAGGAGGAGCATTTGCTATAACTTTGCAGATCACAAATTTCCCGCGGAGCACCATTTGAAAACCCCTGCTCTATTACATCAAAAGGACCAATTGGAGGGTAAAATTCTAAAAGTTTCAATGAAAATTTCTAGTTCATTTTGTTTGATTACCTGACACATGTAGTCCTGACACTCATTTCACCATTTATCGATGGATTTCCTGTTCGTTCCACAAATAATTACCATTATAATATTGGGTTGGGGAAAAAGAAATGTCGTATATTGTCAATATATGGCAGCACTTAAACATATCTTGTTTTGTACTTATCGCATCGGGTCATACTATACGGCTATTTAAAGATGATCTGTGCTACAAGTGTCGTTTTGACAGTGTTGTGATTGTCCTTTTCAGTCTCAAGTTATAGTGCGTCAAAGATGAAGTCCACCAAGAAATTCGCCATATTTTACGTTTTTACTACCTGCGAGGTAAAACTGCAACGAAGGCGGCCGAAAAAAATTAGTGTAGTTTATGGACCCGATACTGCAACGATTCGCACAGCACAGCGTTGGTTTGATCTTTTTCGTTCTGGTATAGTGGCTGTCGAAGATACACCCCGTACTGGTAGGCCAATCGTCGTGGAAACCGATAAAATCGTTGAAATCATCCAAGTAGACCGGCATGTGAGCACTCGCTCGATTGTCCAGGAACTGGGTATAGACCATAAAACCGTTTGGAACCATTTGCAGAAGATTGGATTCCTAAAAATAGCTGGATGTATGGATGCCACACGAGTTGACGCAAAAAAATCTTTTAGACCGAATCAACGCCTGCGACGCACTGCTGAAACGGAACGAACATTTTTGAAGAAGATGGTGACTGGTGATGAAAAGTTGATCACGTACGACAACTTAAAGCGAAACAAGTCGTGGTCGAAGCGCGGTGAGCCGGCCCAAACCATTGCCAAGCCCGGATTAACGGCCAGGAAGGTTTTGTTGTGTGTTTGGTGAGATTGGAAGGGAATCATCCACTATGAGCTGCTCAACTATGACCAGACCCTCAACTCGGTTCTCTACTGTGAGCAGCTTGACCGTTTTAAGCATGCGATTGACCAGAAGCGACCAGAAATGATCAATAGGAATGGTGTTGTTTTCCACCAGGACAACGCTCGACCCCACACATCTTTGATGACCCGCCAGAAGCTACGAGAGCTGGCTCCAAGTGATTATCATCTCTTCCGGTCCATGCAAAACGCTCTTGGTGATACTAAGTTGGTCTCAAAAGAGGCTCGCGAAAACTGGCTGTCTGAGTCTTTTGCAAATAAGAAGGGGGGGTTTTATAAGGGGGGGATAATGAAGTTGCCTTCTAAATGGCAACAAGTTTGCGAGCAAAACGGCGCATATTTGAAACAAATTGGATAATTTTAAGTATGTTAAATAAAGCGTCAAATTTCGATCAGAAATACGACATTTATTTTTCCTCAACCCTATATAAAATCATACAGTTTTCGTTCAATATGTTCTTGCAATTTCGAAAAAAAACCTCTTATTTCATAACATTGAATACATATTCGATACATAAAAGTAAATTTTCATTCATAGTTTTTATTTTAAAAGCATGTTCATTCCACCTGAAAATCCATATTTATTTTCGCCTCCCAACGAAAGCATACGATTTATTTTTATTCTTTATTTTTGAGACATTCAGCCTCCTGGGCTGGTTCGTCTCAGAAAAGCACACGAAGCTTAATGCCGTCGTAATTAACTCTTCAAAATCAGAATCTAAATTGGATTACGACTCCAATAATAGAAAAAAGCAAAAGCAGCAGGTTTTCCATTTTTGTAGTCTTTATTTTTAGATTTTCCAAAACAATACTCGGAACACGACAATTCAGTATAGTTGTATCGATGAACCCCAGTGCGAACCCAACAGCTTTCGGGTTGAACCTAGTGCGAAACTAGGTTGAAACTGAGTGAATAAAACGGGAAGTGGATTATATCTATGGTATAACTGCAATGGTGACGTAGGACTATCGTTGATTCAGTGATCATTTGTTTGAAGTTGAATCTGAATCCATTCTGAATGAATGACCAAATGAATATTTGAGGCACTTCGAAAACGAGAGCTCTTTCGCTTGCATGTTATTTTCAATGCCAAGAGGAACTGTGAGATTATTTTGCAGCAGCGATATCTTTCCGGATTCTTCTCGAAGTCCACCACCAGTGGTTAATGTTAACTCGATAACCACCTGTTAATTGCACATGATTGAAAAACCACAAAATCAATTGTATTTGGTCGCAGTATTATATGGATAGAAAACGTTAAAATAAACTCTTTCGCTTGAATGTAATTTTCAATTCCCAAGGGATCTGGCAGATTATTTTTCAGCAACGATAATATCTTTCCGGAATCTTCTCGATGCTGGATGGCAACCAAACAAAAATAGTTCCGCGCGTGTATGTGTGTGTGGTGGCTGCTCCGATGTCTCAATCGGAACCGTTTTTCGGTGCTGATACTTGGTCACCATCTTTTCTTCTCCTGCCTCCTGCCTCCTGGCTTTTCTGCCCTCCCTCACAGTTCCAAACAAACTGCATGTCTTTCAGGTCAGGTCAGGCTAGATAATGAATCCCTCGATCCCTTGATTCCTCGCCGAAAAAGAATAATTTTCAGAAGCTTTCCTGTTAATTGCGATCAATTGAAAAATCACAAAACCAAATGTATTTGGTTGCATTGTTATATGGATAGAAAACATTAGAATAAACTCTTTCTCATCAATGTAATTTTAAATTCCCAGGGGAACTGACAGAGTATTTTTCAGCAACGATTAGTTCTTTCCTGATTTTCCTCGATACTCGAAGCCCACCAGTGGTTAATGCTAGCTCAATAACCACCAATAAGCACTTAATTGAAAAATATTTGGTCGCAGTGTTACATGGATAGAAAACATTAAAATGAACTCTTTCGCATGAATGTATTTTTCAGTTCTCAGGGGAACTGGCAGATTATTTTTCAACAACGATTGCATCTTTCCTGAAATTTCTCGATGCTGAATGGCATCCAAACGAAAATAGTTCCGCGCGTGTATGTGTGTGCGGAACCGTTTGTGGCATCACTCTCCTCCGGATGGATTCCCTTTCGGCCTAAGGTGCGATGATAAACGAAGAGCTTCACCACAACAGCGACAACATGCTCCAATCACTGTTCAATTATAACTGAGTGAATTTCCGAGTGGCGCTCGCTTATATACCGATTGGTGATTTCAATAGCCTGTTTTGAAAGCAATTTTAAGACTATTGAAACAAGTTTTTGGATCAAAAAGTAACAAGTATATAACGCGTAGACATTTTATCTTTAGAATGAAGTGTTAATCATACCATTTCGTTCAGCTGTTTAGGAGCTATTAACGCTCAAAATCTCGGTCTCCGGCGTAACGCTTTCGTTTTCGAAACTTTGATTTTACACCCCGGTATAGAAATGAAAGACGTAGTCCTACGTCAAAAAATGTTTTGACAGCAGTTAGGTTGAAACTGAACAAAAACGAATTCGCTGTAAGAAAGCGCTCACGCTATGAACAGTAAAACAGCTAATCTGTGTTCAAGAGTAGGGGAAAAAGGGGGGAATTTGGACCACCTAAGCAAATCGCCTAATATGTCCAAACCAATACGGTCTAAATAAAAAATGTCACATTGTATACTGAGCTACACTTGTTTTCTCTCAATAAATAATGTTTAATCATTATATGAAGCTTCAATCTACCAAATATATCATAAAATAAAAGAGATCAAAATTTTGGACATTAAAATTTGATACGGGGTGATTTGGTCCAGTGTGTGTTTCATCGAAAAAAACATACTTATGTTTATGTAAAGTATTTTGGGATAATGTTACAATCAGTAACAATGTTTTGGGATCGATACCGGGTGTCTTGGCCAGATTCCAGACCAGAAAAGTTGGATTGACACCATCTCGAATTCTGCATTAATATTTTCACTGTTGGTAGAGCATTTTCAAACACTTTTGATGCTTGGTCAAAGAAAATCCGTTCTCGGTGGCCTGCGTTGCTCTCTCAAGCTCCTCCCTCTTCCAACGTTGTCTGTCTATCTTCTTTTTGTAATTCAGCGGCATCTGGAATCAATTAGACCAAAGAAAAGTCTCAAACCTGTAGGACCAATTCACCCCACAAAAACGTGTCCATGTCACCCCACACAACACGCAAAAAATTAAAATACAATTAACTTCATTTATTGTTATCAAACTTACAGTTTCGCTACATCAAATTGTTCCTCTTCTGTAGGCGAACTGAACTTTACTGCACAGTACACGAAAAGTTTGTTTAATTAGCGGGAAAAACCTCAAAACCACTATCGGAAAACTCACATTTTTTGACGATCAAAGTGCTTGCTGTGTTTATGCTACCGTTTCCCTCTACTTGTGAAGTTTTACCAAAGTTTTTTTTTACTTTAAGTACATACGGTTCAGTGCTCCCGTGGCCGAGTGGTTAGCGTCAAACCTAACATGCCGGGGGTTCGGGTTCGATTCCCGTTCTGGTCGGGGAAATTTTTCTTCAAAGAAATTTCCTCTGACTTGCACTGTGGTCACGCGTATTCTAGAGCTTGCCACTCAGAATGCATTCAAGGCGTGTTATTTGGCATAGAAATCTCAACTAAGTACTAATGAAAATGACGCAAGTAATACTACGTTGAGACGGCGGAGTTCCTCTAGGAACTTTAGTGCCATATAAGAAGAAGAAGACATACGGTTCAACAATAGAAGAAAATCACATTATAAAAATCCAAGTTGAGCCGTAATTTTTGAGATGAAGGGGTGGTCCAAATCACCCAATGTTACCCTATTTGTAAATATTGAAACTGTATTCGAATAGCTGTCCTAGAAGCAAGCAATGAAAATATTTTGAGTAAAGTGCGCTACACATACAGCGTCACAGTCACCGTCTAGTCAACTATTCTCTTGGACTTATTTTTCCGACGTCAAAGTTGCCGGTGATTGTGTATGTGAATGCTACCATACGATTTCCATGGGAGAATATTTGACATTTCATTCCTTCGCGTTGACTTCACGGTGACGGGACGTTGTATGTGTAGCGCACTTACGTTGCCTTAATTTTTTTGTTTATTTTGTGATCAAACATAGTAATAAAAAAAAGTAGTAAATTGTACTGAGCACAATTTTCCATGAAAACAAAAATCATTCATCGATAATGCACAACAATAACTGAATCGTTATTGCCTATGTTGAGCCGAACGAAGAACAATTGCTGTGCCTATCAGCGAGTAAACATTGCATGCTGCACGCGCTCTATATCATTCGGAATTGGGTATGTGCTGCATTTATCCGGCGGTGGTTTTCCTCCCAAACAATAATTATATACTGACTTGCTTTCTTCGCAATTTATGGAACTTCCACTTTATGCATTTCGATCATTCTATCATTATTGTCTGCGTCTGCGACTCCAATAAATTTTGCGTATTCATTGTTGTCAGTTATTGATATCGTAAACTTTTGCTAAGTGTGCCTGTCTATTTAAATTAATTTCACGTTGATCACCGTGAATCGAATTGGCGGAACAGTTCCCACGGAAACGAATAGGGTGAAATTGTAAACACAGGCTAGGGCGCAACGTTCGACCTTGTTTTGCAACAGCAATTAGCCGCTTTAAATCTTCAACCAAATTGTGTTGAACTTGACCATTCGCCTGGGTATGGTCAAAAGCAGCAGAAAGATAAACTGCGATGAACTGGTACACATTATGCAGCTGTTTTGGTTACATTATACTGCTAACCCGCTTTGGCCAGTGACGCAAAACTACGGCTTCGTTTCTCAACGGGATACGACCAATTGGGACGAACTGTTGTTTCCGATTTTCGCGCATTATGTTAATGACCCCCCCACTGACGATCATGCTGACTGATTAGAGATTGTGGCTGACTGTAGGGCATAATTCACCAACCTTGGTTGGTTGTTCTCAATTTTCAAAGGAAGTAAAATCATGTTTAGCTGAAGAAACAACTACGTAAGAAATACTGCGATAATTTATGCAGAGATAAATGGAAATCTTCTCGTTTACGCCGGGCCATTGCAAGCTCCAATTAAACCTACAAACAAAATGCGTAGAAAACGAGCAAACATAAAAAAACAGTGATCATCTCTACGGTGTAACAGCCAGATTCCGAGGCGCTTGGAACAAGGCACTGAATTTATGATCTGCTGGAAAACACGTAGTGTTTTTTTCGTTTACACTAATTAAAATTTCTCTTCAAGAGCTTTGTTCTTTTCATTTTCGTGAAAGCGCTGGGGTTGACCACAATGGAAATGTAAACATAGTCAGAGTCAGTTAAACGTCGAAATAAAAAAGACGGGTGGGTAATGTCGGGGACATAACCGGAGTGACGTAGGACTGTACAAAAGGGACAGCTTTTGCTAAATATATATTTTAAATATATTGTTTTATTTTCTTCACCTACGTGAATACCTACCTATCTACCTGAAAAATGGATTAGTTTACTGTTTACTTTTTATGAACATGTTGGGGGTTCTGAAAAGAATTTTTGGTGTTGTGTTTTTGCGTTTTTTTTACAAACTTTCTCAATTTTTTCTCACTGTCTTATAGTTGATTCTTGATTTTTTTCCGAAGACTTTGTACTTATTAAATGTTCAACGCCGGACATCTTTCGGCGTATGCACATATCGTACAATCAAAATGATGGCTGCATAGGTGGTCATCAGCTCATTCACTATCATATATTTCACTATTGAGCACATTACCGTACCTTAAACTGTTTCCGTGTTTCGGAGACGAATGAATTGTAAGATTTGTAGTTTCCGCAAACAAAGTAAATAAAACATGAAAAAGAACCGAGGTTTTGGAGACGAACTCTACGATCCGTCGAGAAATAAGCGAGCTATAAGCGTTCTGAAAAACCAACAGTAAATACAGGGACGGATGACCTTCGGATTAAAGTCCTTTAAAATAAGAACAGAGCAGCAGGAAATACATAGCTCATCATGTTGCTCCTTAGTTATGTTTCTATACAATGCAGATGTAACGTCAGTCAATTTTCAACATCAGTTATCAACCAAAGAAAGCAGTTCTTGCTACCGAGAAAATTCGTGAATGCCATCCTGCATACAATGTGTTGTAATTTGAAGCCACTTTCAATTCGGGAACCATGCATGGGTTTGTGTAAACTGAATGATAAATTTAAAAGACCCCAACCACCAATAAGTTCAAGAACAAGCATAAACAAAATAAATCAGTTTATATTATATGTCATATTATGTCACTTTAGAATGCATTGGTATTGTGAAAAACTTTCAATAACTCTTCTTTGAAAGGTATAATGGCCCTGAAAAGCGCCGTGTTTTACGGTGGCTGGTTTTGCCACCAAAGCAGTCTGTATAAACAAACTTTTTCCTTCTTCTACCTGCTTCCGTTTTGCGATTGCGTTTGCCACTTGCTGAAACTAGTTGTTGCCTCCGAACCGAATGTGCTCTGTTCTGTAGGCGAGTTTTCTTATTGTTGTGAGCAGCTTTGCAAGCAAACTCGAGCACTCCGGCGGCCGAAATTCTATAACCGCTATTAGGTATACTGGTGTTCCGGCACCAATCCGTTGATGCGATGTGATGTGAAACGATGCCATACAACCACACTGATTTACGGTTTGAAAGAGAATGATATATTTTTCAGCGGATGTTTCATGTTTCTTTGTTTTTAAGAGGCTTTAAACTTTGCAGTTCATTCGCCTCCAGCCCAGTGAAGAGCCACAATAAAACCAGTCCAGAGGGGACTGGCGAAAGGGAAACCAACAAAATCACTCATCAGACCTGTCCGCTCGACTCTCGGTTAAAGAAGAAGGTAGGAAGGGATCCTATGCTTCATAAGATATTTAATATATGCTGTAAAGAAAAGTAAAAATTTACTGATCCGAGGACCAAAGCAGTAACGAAGCACAAGTGACCCAGCGAAGGGCGTGTTCCAAAGCCAAAAAACAAAAAGGTCCTTCTCAGGAGGATAGGAAGGAAAGGAGTGGAAAGGATTTGGGTGGGATTAGTGGATTGGGAGGTGGTGGGAGTGGTATGGGAAGGAAAGAGGGGAGGAGTAGGTGTGGGGTGGGGTGAAATGAAATGAAATACAGTTTGAATAGATAATAAAATATAGTGGTTTTGAATTTGATGGTATATAGTATAGCTGAAAAATGGAGAGGTTTATTTAATGAATTTATTCTCCTTGGTGAGTGTGGCTGTAGGAATAGGAAGTTGATTAAAGTATAATGTAATGGATAGAAGATAGATGTGGGTATGAAAGTATATATTATATTATTTGTTATTTAATATTATTGAATGCGTGTATATACATGTATGAATACCTTCCTTCCGACCCGTACATACATGTGTATACACACATAAACACGCATACATGACTGTGAAGTGGCGAACTTTAATAAGCACTTTCCAAGGTATTTAGTATTTCGGTTTAGATTTTACCAAAGAAGTCGGTTTCTTTCAGAAACGCAATTAAATTGGTTTCTTGGGTCTCGTCTCTACTGAGGATATCTCGGAGACTCTGACCTATGTTGTGTCGGACTCGAGCATCTTTGGTATGTTGACATTCAAGTAAAAGATGGCTAACGGAAACCGGAGCTTCGTTGCAAGCACATTGGGGTTTTTCGGCTCTGCAGAACAAGTGTGAGTGGGTGAAGTTAGTGTGCCCAATTCGAAGACGGGTAAGGACTTGCCTTTCCCTACTATTGAGGCGGTCATCCCAAGGGAGAGTGGAATTTTTAATTTTATGAAGATGAGTGGGACGGCTGTTTATCCAGCCTATGTCCCAGCTTTCACGGACTTGCTGTTTTACCCAGCGGACAATGTCAGATGGAGGACAGGGCATGTCTGGGGGATCTATTTTGCTGCCCTTGCCGGCCAGTATGTCGGCGGCTGTGTTTCCACGGATTCCTGAGTGACCAGGAACCCAGCAGAAGGAGATGTTTTTATTTGAAGCAGCCTCTTCTGTTTGCTTAATCCATGGATGTTTGCTGTTTCCACTCAGAAGATCGTGGAGACAGCTAGCTGAGTCTGAGAATATTGTGGTAGGAAGAAACTCATGGGTGCATTCTTGGGTAGCTATTAAAAGGGCGAAAGCTTCCGCACTGAAGATGGAGCATTGCGGTGGAAGAGAAAAGCTACCAGTGTATCTACTCTCAAAGACTCCACATCCAACTCCATCGGCACTGACTGAACCATCTGTGTATACCTGGTGGTTGATTTGAAAATTGGATGCAACGAGGTTATTGAAGCAGGCTTTGACTTTTGGAGAAGGGTCTCCCGCTCGAACTGTCTTGAGAAGTTCAAGGTTAATGTTCGGCGGTTTGACGTTCCAATTTCTTCCCGTCGCAGATGAACGTTCACATATATCGGGAAGATCTTTGTTCGTGAGATTTTTGAACCATGTTTTAGCTCTATGTATTAATGGGACATTGTGGTCGCTTTCGGGGAGTGACAAGTGACGGATGGCTTTATTGGTGATGGCTTTTGTTACCAGGTGGGTGAAGGGAAGTTGCCCACTTTCTGCCATTACAGCAAGAGTGGGACTGGTGGGAAAAGCGCCAATTGCGAGCCTAATTGCTTTATTGTAAATTGGTTGAATGGTGTTTAACACCCTGTCCCCTCCACGGCTGAAGGTGCCTATTCCGTAAAGGATTTGTGGGACCAACCAAACATTTACAACATTTAGCAACGTCTTTCTATGACCAGAGGCTAGGTTGCCTGCGATAGACTTGATGATGTTCAATTTCTTTCTGGTGGCTATTTTGGTCTTTTGGGAATGTGATAGGAAGTTGAGTTTCTTGTCGAAAGTAACCCCTAGTATTTTCAATGTCCTCATTGTAGGGATCGGGATTTTGTTGAGCTGAAGATAGGTTCTCCTTCTGAGAGCTTTTCCGATATGTATGTGTTTGGATTTCTCCGGGGAAATTTTAAAACCTGTTTTTAGAGCCCAGTTTTGGATGGAGTCTAAGGTTTTTTGAAGCCTCTTTCTCTGAATTAAGCCGAAGCAGCTCGTAGAGATAAGAGTGATGTCATCTGCATAGACTATGACCTTTATATGGTCCGGGATAATCTCGAATAGAGATTGCATGGCAATTTTGAAGAGGGTTGGTGAAAGTGCTGAGCCTTGTGGGAAGCCGTTTTCTGGGATTTTTAGAGAAGATTGGTGGTTGTTGATAACGGTTTTGAAAGACCGGTTTTCTAGAAAACTTTTAACGAAGAGACCTAATCTCCCACGAATCCCCCAGTCGAAAAGGCTTTTCAGCACTGGGTACCTCCATGCCCGATCGAAGGCCTTGGATAAATCCAGGGAAACAATATCAATGTGGTGTAATTTTTCAGTTGCGTCGTCTAGGATTTTTTCGATTGCTACAAGGCAATCTTCTGTACCTTTTCCCGCACGGAAGGCGAATTGTCTGGGATCAATCAGCTTATTTGACTCTAGAAAAGTCGTTAAGCGTCGATTGACCATTTTTTCCAAGACTTTCCCAACACAACTTAGGAGAGTGATGGGGCGGAAATTGTCAAGAAGATGGTTGTTCATGTCTGGTTTCGGGATACAGATCATTAAACCCTCTTTCCAGCAACTGGGGAGGGTTCCACTGTCCCAGACTTTGTTGAGGAGCTTCAGAAGTGCTTTTTTCCCGAGATGGGGTAGATTCTTAAGCATAGGGTAGCTAATGTCATCAGGTCCTGTGGATCCTTGTTTGACTTTGTTCAGTACCCAATCGAGCTCTTTGAGGGAGAGGTTTTTGTTGAAGTCAAATTCCACATCGGTATGAAAATCGATGGGAATTCTTTCGCATTCCGTTTTGTGGGTTAGAAAGGTTTGGTCGTAGTTTTGATTGGAGGAGGCGGAAGCAAAGAAATCTCCAAACGCCTCGGCGATGATTTTCCGGTCATTGGTGTATTGACCGTTAATTAGAAGATTATATTCTTTGCTTCTTTTCTTTCCATGAAGCCTGCCAATCTTACTCCATAAATCCTTTGTTGACGCGTTGGGATTAATTTCGCTGACGAATTTAACCCAACTGTTGTGCTTGGCTGTGTTGATAGCAGTCTTAGCTTCTTTGCGAGCCCTTTGGAACTCTGCAAGCAGAGTGGGTCTCAGTGGGCTGTCCGGATGGGCCTTTCTTAATTTGCGTAGGGCCTTACGTCGACCTTTGATCGCTGCCTTCAGCTCAGGTGACCACCATGGGACACATTTCTTGCCAGGGATGCCACTGGTTCTGGGGATGTGCACCATTGCAACTTCTAGGACAACTTTGGAGAATTCCTCGGCTGTCCAATCTCGTTTAGCGGAGAGGCGGTTTTCAATGTCAAACTGATAGCCAGCCCAGTCAGCGTATTCAAATTTCCATCTTGGCCTTGTTGAAAACTCTGGAGAAGTTTGGCCGAAGGAAGTGAAGATTGGAAAATGATCGCTTCCGCAAGTATCATCGTGGATGTTCCAAGAAAGTTTTGAAGATAGTTTGTCTGATACTATAGTGAGATCGATGGCTGAAGTAGTACCAGAATAATGGATTCTGGTGTGTTGGCCGTTGTTAAGAAGGAGAAGAGAATGGTCGGATATGAAATCCTCAATGATGGATCCTTTTCGATCGAGGTATGCACCTCCCCAGGCGTATGAGTGGGCGTTGAAATCACCCATAAGCATGATTGGGGCGGGAAGTTGGGTGAACAGATGGTCCAGTTGGCCGCGTAGAGTGTTCGGATCGGAATCATTAGTGATGTAGATGCTAACGACGGTGATTGGAAAGGGGTGTTTAATGCGCACTACCACTGCCTGAAGATCAGTGGTAATGGGAAGAAGATCATGTGGAGTGCCATCTTTGATTGCGATTGCAACTCCGTTTTTTGAGGGGTTGGGACCCTCTTTGAAATATGTGATATATTTTGAGATGAAGTGTTTATCGAAGTTGTTTGGAGTCATAGTTTCTTGAAGGGCTATGACTGTGGGATTAGAGTTTGAAATAAGCATTTTCAGTTCTAGAATATTTCGTCGGATACTTCTGATGTTCCATTGTATCCCGAATTTCTGTGTTGGAGTGAATGTGTTGGTGTTTTTAACTCTAATTCCTAAGTCTTAATTGTGTGTATGTTTGAACTATTCAAAGAGAATTAGTTCGATGGTCCTTTACCCTTGGAAAGAGAAGCTTTCTTTGAGGTATTGGTGTTGTTTTTGTTTGGTGTAGAAGTCTTTGGAGTGTTTGTTGTGTTTGTGTTGTTTTTTGTTGAATGTGCGTTGCTGTTGTTGTTATTGTTGTTTTTTGTTTGATGTTTGTTGTTGTTGTTGTTTTTTGTTGGTGTTGTGTTGTTATTTGTTGGTGGTGTAGTTCTTTGTTCGTTTTTTGTTCTTTTCTTGTCCTTGTTATTTTGGATTTCATCTTCGGATTTTTGATCTGAATCAGAAGATGATCCTTTCGCCATTTTCCGTTTATTTTTATTTTTGTTTGGAACATCAGAAGTGTCCATTGAAATGACTGATTCGGATTCGGATTCCGTTGTTGAGCTGTCGGTTGTCGACTCTGTCATAGAAGTATCGATTGTAGTGTCAATTGGGGGAGTGCTTTCGCGGCTAGAAGAGGCCGAAGCGGCCGAGGCGCAGTTGCATTTGCAGTTGCAGCTGGGTGTTGGTTTTTGCAAGTTGGAGAGTCTGTCTTGCAGAACACTTGCAAAAGTTGGTCCATTATTTTGACCGTTGTATTTTTCTTTCGCCTCTTTGTAGGAGATACCATAGTCGATTCTTAATTTTGTGATGTTGTTCTCAGTTTGCCATACGGGGCATTTCCTATTCGAAGAGGAATGGTCCCCTTGGCAATTCAAGCAAAATGCTGAAGCATTGCAGGTTTTAATTCCATCCTTTTGTTCTGGATGTTCCTGTCCACAATTTCGGCAAAGCGGGTTCTCGCGTTTGCATCGCTTGCTCGTATGTCCAAATTTATAGCATTTGAAACATTGCATTGGGTTGGGATAGAAATTTCTAGTCCCAGCCCGAATAAATCCGAAGTTAATAAAATCGGGAACAACAGTTCCACGAATTGTCAAAATGAGAGTAGCGGTTGGAATAACAATGTTATTCTCCTTCCTGGTGATTCGCTTGACATCGATCACACCTTGATCGGAAAGCTCTGTCACCAGTTCGGATTCTTTGATGTCAATTACATCACGGCAAGTAACAACGCATTTACGTTGATTTAGAGTAGGGTGGTAAATTACTTCGATAGGGGTTTCATCGATCAATTTGTTGATTAAAAGGAGCTTACCAATTATATCCTCGTCCTTGGCCGTAAGGATATACTGCGTCCTCTTTTTGTCGTCCCGTTGTGGTCGCGCTGTGTAGTGTTTCTTCCCTACATCGTTGGCGATCGTCTTACTCACGACGAACGGGTTAGTCGGGATCGCGTTCTCTCCTGTGGCACGAAGTAACAGGATCTGAAGGTTGCCGTTCAGTGGGTCGGCCCACCTTGGAGCAGTACGTTGGGTAGGTTTACCCTCGTACAAATTTGTAGCCCGGCCTCCCGGAGGCCCGGAGCTACTTGAAGCCATGCTTCTGCTTGACTATACCTAGGTTATAGTCAGCAGGTACGGATATAAAACCACTAAAATTCCTTATGGGGGATATTCACTAAGGGGTATTTTCCCAGAAAATCACACTTTGTTCCGATAAAGCACTTTGAAAAGCCACCAACAGGTGCAGAAAATTTCAAATTACACTTAATCTAATAATTGCTTCAGTCACTTCACTGTTTGTATGCGTGTTTTTTTTTTCTTTTTAGATTTTATTTAATAATTAAGATTCACTATTAGCACTACAGAAAAAAACTGGCAACACTGCCCGAAAGAAAAAAGGGGGCGTGGCGTCAGTGACGCCGAAAAAGCGCGCGCTTTTTCCGGCGAACCGGTGAGCACCGCCACCTCAGTGAACGTTTGTTGATATCCTCTTCTGCTATCCTCGGGTTGCGATGCTGAAAATCAATTTGTATTTAGGACTAATCAAGCCTTCAGAAAGGCTGCTCTAAGCATTTGATTAGTTGTGCGAGAAAACTCCTATTTTTCCGTACTCTTTTACAAGGGCGCTAAAAACACGACCGAATCGGTTGAATGTCAGTAGCACCTTGTTTCAGCGGATCCGCGCCTTTTGTACTCTAGCGGTACACGCTCATAGGATAGAGACAAATCGGCAGACTCAGCCAAAGGGGCGAGTCCAACGAGACGAACGAAAGAGCGTTAAAAGGCAGCGATGGCAAAAAAATACATTCATTACGATTTGTTCGCTCGTTGGATTCACATGCAGGCTAAAAAGGGTCCTTTTCAGGATCACAAAATTATCTTTAATCTAAAGAGTTTATTGTTTTGTTATCACTCGATATCCCCATCTTGTTCGGCTAAACCTTCCTGTTTAGCGATTGTGTTTGCCACTCGCCACAGCTTTCACAGTATGAAAATTTCTTCCCATCCAGCTTGTGACATGTTGTACAGTAAATTATATTTAATGCAACGTGCCGAAACACCACTCAGTGTCGCAATGGAGACGATTTTAACCTGCAATTGAACATTTGCGATGACAGTGGTACAGTGTCGACTTTCAATGTGGGGTCATGATTTGGATCTATGTTTACAAAAATGTCCAACTAAATATGTCGCATTACATGACCGTCCAATTAGCTAAATGTCGAACTAATTGTAAATTACTGTATTTTCATTCTGGAAACAATTTAAGAATTGGTGAAAATTGAATAATCAGGAAAGTCCCCAACTATCAACAAGCTAACAACAACTGCCAAATCCACATACTCATCAGATCCTGGCAAACAAATTATGAAAAAATCAATTTGTGTTTTATTATTATTTTGGATATTATTATAGAAAGCACTGAACTATATTTCGTAAACTCTTTTTTGAAAGGTTTAATGGCCCTGATAAGCGCCGTGTTTTATGGAATTTTAGAAAACTTAGTACTCGTGGTTTTGAAAAAAAACCATTTCGAACGCACTCGATGCCGCCTTGTTCTGGATTTGCCACCAAAGCAGATTGTATAAAGAACAAACTTTTTTCTTCTGCTACCTGCTGCCGTTTTGCGATTGCGTTTGCCACTCGCCACTCGCTGCAACTGCCTGTTGTCGTGATGTCCACCGAACCGAATGTGTTCTGTTCTGAATGCGGGTTTTCTTATCGTCGCGAGCAACTTTGCCAGCCAACTCGATCACTTCGGCGGCCGAAACTTTATAACGCTAGGTGGACTGGTGTACTGGAACTAACGCGCTCGGCCTAGCTACCCTTGCGGAGTAATTGGCGAATTCACCTACGGGGAATCGCAGGCTAACACGGTTCGAGCGGGATTTTGCCTTTCCCTTCACTTTTCCTCCTTTGTCATATCCAGACATGGCTGCTTGTGTTGGTTTGTTAATGTGATGTGATGCGAAATGATGTGGTGTACGGTTTCGATGAGCATGATCGTTACGGAAGGAAGGAAGGTCTTGTATTATAGAGACTTTAAACTTTTGCAGTTCATTCGTCTCTAGCCTTGAGAAAGGCCCTTTGAAAACTCTACTCTAATCTACTTCAGCGCTACCACCTCCGCCCTCTTGCCTTGAGAAAGGCACTCGATCCCTCGCCGTCCAGCTCGTACAGCAACGATGTTTTCCAGTCGGTGTCCACACAAAGAATGATCGTTACGGAAGGAAGGAAGGAAGGTATTGTATTATAGAGACTTTAAACTTTTGCAGTTCATTCGTCTCTAGCCTTGAGAAAGGCCCTTTGAAAACTCTACTCTATTCTACTCCAGCGCTACCACCTCCGCCCTCTTGCCTTGAGAAAGGCACTCGATCCCTCGCCGTCCAGCCCGTCCAGCAACGATGTTGTCCAGTCGGTGCCACACAAAGAATGATCGTTACGGCAGCGGAGCGGGGATTTTTAAGCTGACTGGCTGGCTCGAGAATTACGCATGTGTGAGACTGCGACCAATGTTTCGTTCATTTTTTTCTTTTTCCTTTCCAATCGTGCTTCATTCTATTTCGCTGCTGCTCTGGTTGCCCGTTTTGGTCGGTACGATTTGAGGAGCACAGAATGGACCAATCAAAAATGGGCACATAGTGCATTTGGACAATGCTTGATATTTCACAATTATTCAATTATTTATCCCAAGAAAAATGAAATGTTATTCATTATGATAGATGCGTAGATATATTTCCTATCTATTGATGCAAAAACCTTTGCGATCTATTGAGAAATGCTCGAGTTATAAGCGTTCCAAATCTTGCATTTTTTCCTACTTGTTCAGTGCCTAGATTTCCATTTCACCCCTATATCTTCCGGTTAGACGTAGTCCTACGTCAAAAAACTGCAGGCACAGCTTTCAAAGTTGATGCGCAAATTATCTAGCACTTTCGTATCAATGCCAAATCTGGTTCAATTATTAGTATTGGTAGCAATCAAAAGAACACCTAAGAGAGCACATGAAATGACAATCGATTTTTACGCGTACGATTTTATAAACGATTCGCGATTATCATCACATTATACCACCGCTTAGTCGTAAATACGAAAAATTGGCGAATTCGATATAGGCAACTTTTGTTTTGCTTTTTTACTTCTATGAATCGCCTCAATGCTCCTTCAATAGTAGGGTAGGCGGATCTCAACATTTCAATCTAATAGTTCTGTTTATTTACCTCCACATTTTAATTTCTCACGTGATACTATACCGTCAACTGGGACTATTCAGAACATATTTAATCTTTTACGACTTGCAGCGTTTTGTTTAGAGCAATTCCACGCCGAATTTGCCGGTCACTAACATATGTGATCGTCCACGAAGCAAGGGGCCTAGTCCGTGTTTTCAACATTTCGAGAAAAACGCGTTTAAAGTTCTTACTATCACTCCGCGAGATTGCGTTACAAACTATCAACGGTATTTCGGTTTGGATGGTCGAATCAACTTCGTAAGCCACTCTGAGCATTAAAACAACCTTTAGTAGTGAATTCGATCGTATAATTCAGTATCAATATTCAGTATTCAGTATTCGTAATCCGCGGTGACCTAGCCAGACTATTCCGCGGATAATCGGGGTTCTACTGTATATCAATTGTGGGTGGGACGAAGTTCGCCTGGTCAGCTTGTTTGTTAAAAAAAGGAAATCTGTCTCAAATGTTGGACATTTTCAGATATCTTATATTGTCAGTATCTTGCTCCCAAAAATTTGTACGTGGTATGTTCGAACATAACTTCCACTCATCTCCACCCATAAAACATCATATAGCACCCCCACCTACCCACTGGATGGTGCCTACACACTCTGGTGCTTCTTCCGCTTCTTCCGCTGGTAATGATAAAGTATTTATTTTTGTTACAGGTTACCTCAGAAGTACAATTCAATAAGTGCGCACTTTTGCCCCCACTATGAGGCAAAAGTACGCATTTGGCATTTTGTATTAAAATAGGTTTTTCTCTCTTCTAAATTCTCGAGAAATTCTTGTACTACGTTTCGAAGGTAATATATATAGATACAATTTGGTAAGCAAAGTGAATTTTATTTGCTTTTATATCAAGAGTTATTGGACGACATCAGTTAGGTGCGCACCATTGCCCCGCACTACTCTAAGTTGCTCGTTATTGACAACACAGTTAGGGTAGCACACAAATGGGCAGAACAAATGCATGAATAAATAGGAATGCTTCCAATTTTCATCAAATCAAACTACACCTATCCCTCGATTCACACTGGAGATAGGTTCCCGATAAAACCGTATGGAATGAAATCTCCGATTTTGTTATGTAAAACCGTGTAAAACGAAATGAGCCCTCAATATATACTCAATTCAATCATCTATTTAAGTAAAACAATTATAAAAATCTAGTTATGGAATTCATTATAGATTCTGGATACAAATAAACAAATAATTCTTTAAGCAGCTAAATTGCAATAAGTTTATTCGCTATCGCCACTTTAAGGAACTATCAGTATTGTTATTGTTGCGTTAGAATTAAAAATAAATGGTACAGCAATTTTTATGGCAACTTCCTTCCAACCTTCATTGGAAACTTTGTTAAGTTTAGAAGTAGGCTGAGCGATTATTGCTTTGCAACGCTCTCTTGAACCTCAGCCGTTGAACTGACCGGTCACAATTTAGAGTGAACTAAATAAAATAAGTTTGTGAAATTTCCATCGTGTCCTCATTTGGAAAGAAGGTTAATCCCAGCCAGAAGCCGTTTCTACACCTACAACCTATCCCAGACGAATCATATGGTGCCGTGACCAGGATCCGGGTGCTAGAATCGACATAGGAATTCGGACTGTTCCCTAACCTGTACCAACCCAACCCAGAGGAGATTTGGAATTTGATTTGTTTATAATACAAGGCCTTTAATTGGTCAAGTACATGTGAGTACCTGTCCAATCCAATTATTTTCCTTTGAAAGGTGCTTCCTTGGTGTTCTTTGGAATTCCACAGATCGAGTCTTCACGATTGCTGCCATCGCTGAAATTATGTGCTGTTCGCTGAAATAAGGTTCGAGTTTCCAGTTGATTAAAAATTACAAGATGGCCGAAAAAAAGATGAAGAAAAAGGAACTACAACGTAATAATTTAGTGGATTCTATATACCGGATCAAAGAGTTTTTGCGCAATTACACTGAACAGCAGATAAACGAAGTGAAAATACGACTTGAGAGATTGGATAAATTGATGGAAGCCTTCGAAGAGGTGCAAACCAAATACGAGACTTACGATGACACAGCCGAGTTTATAGTCGAAAACACAAAATTGAGAGCAGAGATAGAAGAAGAATATTACCGAGTGAAAGGTGGTTTAACTTCAAAAATTCCTCTCCCAGTTCCCAATGCCGCTGCGGTTATGCAAGTTGCACCTGCTGTTGCCCAGGCAACTCATATCAAACTACCCACCATTACGCTACCGAATTTTGATGGTGATCTGAATAGTTGGTTAACGTTTCATGATTCGTTCTCATCGCTAATCCATTCATCTGCTGATATCCCGTGTATCCAGAAATTTCAGTATCTCCGATCGGCTCTAAGAGGTGACGCATTAAAGTTAATTGGATCCCTGACAATAACCTCCGACAACTATGCCATTGCGTGGGAAGCCCTGAATAAACGGTATGCCAACAAATATTTGTTGAAGAAAAAGCACCTTCAAGCATTGACATCATCTACCAAACTTACCGCGAAGACAGTTTCCAACCTAAGATCCTTACTGGAAGATTTCGAGCGCAACGTGAAGATCCTTACTCAGCTTGGTGAACCAACCGAGCAATGGAGTAGTATTTTGGTCCAACTGTTATCTTCTCAATTGGATGACGGAACCCTCAAAGATTGGGAGGAGCATGTTTCTGGAGAAAATGAACCTACGTATGAAAACTTAGTGAAGTTCCTAACAATGAAAGTTCGCACGTTGGACTCATTATCCATCAATGCAGAACAAAATCCAAGTTCATTACACTCAAGGTCAATCATCCCCAAGCAACAAAAGCCAGCATCATCACCTCATATTCCACGTATCAACACGTACACAATTACCGATAGCTATCAAACTGATTGTTTGGCATGCAGTGATAAGCACTTTCTAGTTAAGTGCCCTATGTTCGACAAAATGCATCTGAAGGATAAGTTAAACTTAGTCAACAGTAAAAGAATCTGCAGCAACTGTTTCAGAGGAAACCACTTCGATCGTAAATGTACTTCCAAATACAGCTGTCGGATTTGCCAGAAAAAACACCACACATCTTTGCATCCAGGATTTGAGGCAAATAGTTCATCCAATCCTAATACTGAAGGCTCGCAAGCTGCCTCAAGCCCAGAACGAAATGGATCACGACATGTGAATAACGTAACAGCGCCTAGCTGCGCTCAGCCGGTATCCCTGAACTCTTTGGTCAAGTCTCGCAGCGAAAGTGTTCTGTTGTCGACGGTTATCCTAGTGATACTAGATGCTAATGGATGTGAACATCTCACCCGGGCTCTACTGGACTCGGGCTCTCAGTGTAATCTGATGAGTGAACGATTATTTCAACAATTACGTTTAACCCGATCTCGTGTTACTCACAATATTTCTGGTATTGGTGAATCTCAAGTGCGTGTTATTGGTTCGACCTCGACTACAATCAAATCCAGAATCTGCAATTTTTTTGGATTGTATGGTGTTACGCAATCTCAATTTGGAAAATACCCACAGGAGTCACTCTTGCAGATCCCGAATACAAAATCTCTCGGAAGGTTGATTTAATTATTGGTGTGGAGCACTTTTACACAATTCTGAAGGGTGGCCGACTTCAGTTGAATCACTCAAATGCGATGTTGGTGGAGAGTGAATTTGGATGGTTGCTATCAGGAAAAGTCCCAACAAATCCTCAACCAAATACTTTAACGTGTTGTTTATCTACGCTGGAATCCATTGATCGAACTTTGGAAAATTGAGGAAATAAATCATAGAATCATTTCATCTACCGAAAAGCAATGCGAGGATTTTTACCAGGAAACTGTATCACGGGACCCAAGTGGGCGTTACATCGTTAAATATCCTAAGAAGGAAAACTTTAATTCGATGATCGGCGAATCATACTCCACTGCTGTCCGTCGGTTAGGATATCTCGAGCGTAAGCTGGAACGGAACAACGAACTGAAAACCAAATACCACCAATTCATGGCTGAGTTCATTTCATTAAACCATATGCACAAAGCAGCGGAAGAGCAACGGGCAGCACCTGTGGTTTTTTACCTCCCACACCATCCTGTTATAAACGAGTCGAGTACAACTACGAAGGTGAGAGGCGTATTCGACGCATCAGCGAAAAGCAGTACCGGATTTTCTTTAAACGATTCGCTGTTAATTGGACCTGTAATTCAGGATGACCTGTTGGCAATCATCCTGCGTTTTCGGAAATACAGGGTGGCACTTCTGGCGGACATTGAGAAAATGTACCGCCAGATTACAATTCATCCTGATGACCGTGCATTACAACGGGTATTGTGGCGATTCGACAGTTCCCATCCAATAATGAAGTACGAGCTGACCACAGTGACGTATGGTTTGGGGCCATCTTCGTTTCTAGCAACGAGAACGCTTCATCAACTGGCTGAAGATGAAGGGAAATCATTCCCCCATGCTGCAAATTGTTTGAAACACGATTTTTATATGGATGATTTCATCCGTGGAGAATCTACCATAGAAAAGGCAATCCAATTACGAGAAGACATGGACAAACTGTTGAAATCAGGAGGATTCCGGCTAAGAAAATGGGGATCAAATGAGAAAGCTGTACTGGAGAGTATTCCATTCGAAAATCGTGCGAGTCAAGCTGATCAAACGTTTGACACTGATGACACTATCAAGACATTAGGTATTGTCTGGGAACCGGCAACTGATATGTTCCGATTCGATATCCAACCAATTCAAATCAACGACTTTATTACAAAACGAAGTATTCTATCATGCATTGCGAAATTGTATGACCCTCTCGGGCTAATCTCTCCCATCGTAATTCGAGCGAAGGTACTACTCCAACATTTGTGGACCTTATCATTGGACTGGGACGATGAAGTACCTACGAACCTCCAACTGGAATGGAGGAACTTTACAGATGAGCTACATAACCTAATCAAATTCAGAATGAACCGGCATGCATTTGGCGATGGGGAGCTTCAGCTGCATTGTTTCGCGGATGCCTCAGAAACAGCTTACGGAACATGTGCTTATGTACGATCGTTGACAGAGAATGGAGACGTGAGAGTTGAGCTGCTTGCATCGAAGTCGAGGGTGGAATATTTTGCATCGAAGTCAGGAATATTGGCCGACGCAGAAACTGGATGCAGAAAATTTACCTGATAATGAAGTCGAGCGTAAAACAACTAGGCTTGCTGTGCAAATCAATACACCACAAAACCCGTTATTGAAACGTTTTTCATCGTATAATCGCTTATTGAGAACGATTGCATACTGTTTGCGTTTCGTTCAGAAAGCACGAAAATCGCCAAAGGTAACATCAACAACACTTTCTGTGGAAGAATTGGAAAACGCCAAATTCACTTTAGTGAAACTAGCACAAGCCGAATGCTACACGTCAGAACTTCGTCAACTTCGCAAAGGACAAGCGGTTTCGAAAAGTTCTTCATTGAAATTGTTCAACCCATTCGTGGATTCCATTGGGATAGTGAGAGTCGGTGGCCGGCTCAATCTTTCGAAGGAACCGTACGCGGTAAAGCATCAAATCCTGTTACCCGGATTTCATCACTTCACACTACTACTGTTAAAATCACACCACCTGAAATTACTTCATGGGAGTATCAGCTTAACTTTGGCTGAAGTACGAAAGGAGTTTTGGCCAACAAATGGGAGAAGAGCAGTAAGAAACGTGATACGGAATTGTTATCGCTGTGCACGTGTTGACCGCCGACCAATAAAGCAACCCATTGGACAATTACCTCCAGCACGTATTGCCCCTGGGCGAGCTTTTTCTACGACTGGAATCGACTATTGCGGACCAGTGTTTGTGAAGCACCCATACCGCAAAGCTGCTCCAACAAAAGCATACATAGCTTTGTTTGTGTGTTTCGCTACAAAGGCCGTGCACATTGAGCTTGTGGGAGATTTATCTACGGCATCGTTCATCTCTGCGCTTCGACGTTTCATAGCCAGGCGAGGAAAACCTGAACACATGTACTCAGATAACGCTACAAATTCTGCTGGGGCAAAAAATGAGTTGAACGCTTTGTACCAGATGTTCTCAAACCGCACTACAACCGAACAGATAAGTACCAATCTCGCTACGGACGGCATCAGTTGGCATCTAATACCACCTCGCGCTCCCAATTTTGGGGGCCTCTGGGAGGCCGCCGTTAAGGTGGCCAAAAGGCATTTAGTTCGTCAATTAGGGAATACAACGTTGCTGTACGAAGACCTAGTGACTATTTTAGCACAAATAGAGGGGTGTATGAACTCCCGACCGCTCATCCCACTCTCAGAAAATCCCGAGGATTACGAGATCCTCACACCAGGGCATTTTTTGATTGGATCATCCCCAGTAGCCCTGCCTGATCCAGATGTATGCAACGTACCTTCAAATCGACTCAACAGGTATCAGTTCATCCAACACAGAGTTCAACAATTTTGGCACAAATGGAGAAGCGAGTACCTAAGCGAACTTCAAAGACAACCATCATCAGCATCAAGCAAGGTCGATCTCAAGGTCGGGCAAATGGTGATTCTTCAGGATCAACAGCAACCACCGACTCGATGGCCTCTAGCCCGAATTGTTGAACTCCATCCGGGTCAAGATGGAATAACACGCGTGGTCACACTACGCACACCGACAGGGGAGTTCAAAAGAGCTTGTACCAAACTATGTTTGCTGCCATCAATGGACGATGACCTTCACCATCAAGAAGAATGAATTAGGAATATCCATGGAGGATCCTAGTGTTTTATAAAATTAAGAAAAATTGAATTATATTTGTGAAATTAATCATTTCAGGTGGCCGGTCTATGTTGCGTTAGAATTAACAATAAATGGTACAGCAATTTTTATGGCAACTTCCTTCCAACCTTCATTGGAAACTTTGTTAAGTTTAGAAGTAGGCTGAGCGATTATTGCTTTGCAACGCTCTCTTGAACCTCAGCCGTTGAACTGACCGGTCACAATTTAGAGTGAACTAAATAAAATAAGTTTGTGAAATTTCCATCGTGTCCTCATTTGGAAAGAAGGTTAATCCCAGCCAGAAGCCGTTTCTATACCTACAACCTATCCCAGACGAATCAGTTATTCTGATTAGTATAAAGTCATCCTCATCACTTGAGCATTCCTGATGCGATTCTGGTTCAACAGTTGACGAATTCGGGAAGATCTCAGATTTGACTTCAGACTAAGTGATACAAGATTCAATTAACAACTGCGTAGATTTGTTTGTCGATATTCTTGGCATTCTAAGAGCTTGAAAAATTGACACAAATTACACATCAAGACCCCAAAAATGCTGGTAAATTGATAACTTGCCAGCTCTGGAACACAAAAATCGCAATCGTAGTCGAAACTATGATCCTATTTTACTGGCTTACATATGAACTACAAATATACATTTTCAAAATTTGTTATTTCATAAACCGTGTAAAATCGAAATCGTGTAAAACGGTGGTGTATTTCCAGACTGTGGGATTGTAGTGTATGGTATATCAAACAAATTTTAGAGAATTTCCGATTTGATTGGTATGCAAATCGTCAAAATCCGTTCGCAGCAATAGTAGTTATTAACGTTAACTTTATATCATAAAATCGTTACTTTTTTTCTGATTCCTAATGAAAGACGTAGTCCTACGACGAAAAGACGAAACGCCAGTAATCGTGAAGAAGTTATGCCGGACCGCTAGTGGTGTACAACTAATCTTGATGATGTCCGGATTATTCGAGAGGGTGAAAAAATCTGAACTTTTCATCGAGAAACGTTGTGAAAACAGTGAATCGCAATGTTAGCAGACGTACTGTTCGTCATCGGCTCGATGGAAGTAGTTTGAAAAGCTGTTTGGCAGCCAAGCATCTTTTCATCAATAGACGGAGCAAGAAAAACGATTGCCAGAAAATATGCTGAATTGTCTGTAGACTTCTGGAAAAGAGTTTTTTGGTCAAAAGAAGCATTTCAACAAAATGTCCCGCGTGAGATTACGTCCCGTATTTGGCAAAAGAAACGAAAATGTCTCGTATATCAATATATTTCAATATTACAACTTAATTATGTTGATTTTCTTAAATGGATGAACCAAAAAAAAAAACATTTATTTGGCAGACTGTTCAAGAGCGCTTCTAATGCATGCAAAGATTGATACGTTGAGCTGGTTTCATCGCACCGACAGTGGGCTTTTTGTTTAGAGAGTGTCAACTGGAAGCGACAGCAACAAAATTGAAAAATGATTTTTATAAAAGCCCCCTATTGATCCGCAGGGACCAACGTGAGTCAGACGAAAATATTTTGTCCCCTAGCTCGGTCAGGGCTTAACGTTTAAATAAGTCCGAAGAACTAGTGTATACTCGACAGGAAGAGGCAGGGTTGTTTGATGAAGTATCGTAAGTGAAGCGCTGGGCGGTCTTACGGAAGTTGTCCGAAACCTCAACCATGACCGATGAAAAGATGTATGTCGGCGTGTTCTTTTACCTTTTCGTGGCTTTGGTGGTCAACTGTTTCTCCTCATTTTGGCCATTCGCCCAAATGTTTTCTATCGGTCGCAGCTGGGGAATGTTCGGAAGGTTGGTGGTCTTCGCGACAATGTTTATCTCCAGCTGATCCGATATCTTTTGATATGATGGGCTGATCCCAGGTTCGGCATAAAGATCACATCACCTTCGCAACTTCCAGAAAGCACTTCGTACTATATATCTCCCCGTTCACCATATGAGTCGAAAGAAGAGCGGCTTGAACATTCCCTTCACGTCTGTCAGAGAAGGACCTTCTTCGAGAACTTGATGTGGATGATATATTCGACGTCATCGCTTACCTAGAGAACGTAAAGTATCCGTTGAATTCAGCATCAAGTTCGTCTCGTCTTTCATTATGAGCACGCAATGAGGTACATATAAAGATGGAGCAGTAGGCGAAGTGTATCTGTATTGGCAAGCAAAATATCGTGTCGTAATTATTTGCATTCAATATGGAATGTATATGGAAGAAACAAAACAATGTTGAAAGTACTCACGGTTGCATGATAATTTGAGCCAAAATTCTCATGAAATCATTCAACTGGTTGTTTTTTAACAGAAGACAATTATATCGTGGCTTATTTCGATTATTCATGTGGTAAAAAGGTTCAGAGAGCAGTTGTATGCTTATTTCTCCAAAGCAGTAACATTTTCGGTGAAATTTTGATTAACTGGCGATTATTATCTCACAACATACACACCGACACTGAGAATCTTCGAAACATCAACTTCATAACGGTAAAATAATGAAACTTCGTTTGTTTCTATGAACGTGGGGGAGTGAAAATGCCACATGAAAATATCACTTATATTCGTCTCTTTCGACGTGATTTCACAAATATTCACTCCACACTATCACATTAGCCTCATATTCAGCGAGAGCTCTACAAAAATGTACTTTTTTAAGTGATAAATTACTTCCTGAAAATAGCATTTTCACATGGATGCGGTGGGCAATCAAAGATAAACACAACGACTGACGTCACTATTTGCGAAATAGCTACGGCAGCGCATGCTATGTCGCTCAAAACTCGACCATCTTCATTACCTATTTTCCATGACATTGATGAGCACGAAAAGCAGTTTTTCACTAGTGAACAAGAAGTTTTCTACTTCGCCGGAAAGAAGTTGTTCACCAGCATCTCAAGCTACTCCTTCTGTGTGATTGCCTGCTGCTCAGATACGGCCGGTCTCGTCTGACGCTTCTGCATAAAAATGTCCATTTTGGCCAGGGAGATGATGTTGTAAACACCGGATCGGCTATATCTGGCGGACACAAAGTGTCTCAGGATGTCCAAATCCTTCGCTGTGGGGTGGAGCTTGCAGTATGAAAAAATCATTAATCATTAATTGCTTGACAGTGCTGCTGCTGCTGCGAATCAACAGCCTTGAATCATTTTTGTTGTATGCTTAATAAACGTAAGATTTAAGGATTTGTTCCATTAAATTATCTTTCATCGCCATCCGAAATTAGTCCTTTTTTTTTTGAATGCATACGTTAACACTAAAATTGAAGAAAAATGAATTGGAATTTTCGAGCATTCCATTCGGTAATTTGAAGAAAATTGTAGTATTTGAATCGGGCTAGCCAGCGTAAATACTCTGATTGAGCGAGTGATTTTCAGGCGTAAGCAAAATCTAAACCACCGAAAAATCACAATCGAGTGCCGATACTTCGAAAGAATTAGCACAGATCAGTTTAGACTCGCTAAACTATGATTTATGTTCACATAACATATATACATAACGTTTTGTTTTTTGTGTCCCGCGTTAGACCTCTGACCATCTGGTCACTTTAAACTCTAGGGTATGAAGAATATCTGGAGATGCATTAAAGGATATATACAAAAGACAGCTAAGCATGGATGTGATAACATAATGGTATTGCGACTGGAGTTTGAAGGTTGACACGTATAACAGGAATGACAACAATAATCAGAAACGCACTGCGGAGAACACCACTGCGTGTTTCAAATCAAACCGAATTCATCTACTCTGGAATGGCCTACACGGTCCCTAGACTTGAGGATTTGCGGGGTTTTTTGGATGAAACAGTGCACAAAACAGTAGTTACCAACGAAAATTCCTATTTTGAAGCTCCTCAAACACAATGGGAACAAATTGACCAGAAAGATCTACACAACGTTGTGTATAATGTGTTTTGTTTACACTCTGTGAGTTAATTTCATCGGGTGCCGAAAATTTTCGAAATGGCGACAAAGGGACTGTGCGTGTTCGAAAAAGTTTTGCACGAGCAAGGTAAATGATTTTGGTTTGTCCAGTCGAAAATATAATCATGGTTTGTCCACTTTTTTGAATGCTCTAATTCAGCACACCTTTGTCAAATCAGGCATTCGAATGTTTCAAAACATATAAATAAAATGGTCTTTTTCATGATTTACAGTAGTTTTATAGTATTTTTCTATAGAATCATGTTTTAAAGGATTATAAAATACACCATCTATTGGTGTCAATGCGCCCCTCATTCGAGCTAACTTTTATTCGATCACCAGACCTTGCTTGCCTAAACACCATGCTTGCACACCATTTGTATCAGAAATACATAGCTAAACCATGTAATTAACGCATTTCAATGACCTCAATTATGATCATGAGTTGTCAGATTCACTAATGTTGTTTTGTCCACATGATTTCTATGGCAACCGCTTGGCGCGCTGCAGTTTGTTTATGGTGTCCTTCGTGCATAGCACAAATAAAGTTTCTCTTTGTTGAGTGGTTTGAGGTGAACACTTTTAAAATGCCCAAGAAAATGCAATATTCTGAAGAAAGCCTAAATTATCAATATGATGACAGTAAACTCAAGCAATGATAAATGCAACATCTACTTGAGAATTCGAATGTTTTCATTCAAAAATGGTGATTTCTAAAGCCGGACAAACCATGATCATAGGTGGTCAAACCATGATCATATTTCCTCTTTGAGGAAAATCGTTCAAAAACATAAAAATTTGAATAATTTCAACGCCTCATGGTAGTACTAGCAACTAGAGACTTTTCAACAAACCCAAACTCGTATCGATTATATGTTTTTTTCATGAAGAAAAATCGATTTGCAATTACTAGTTGCGTAAAAACACCCCAAATCGGACAAACCAAAATCATTTACCCTACTTCGAAAATAGGGATCTATCGCATCGTGCTATCGGAAAAAAATGGGAATCGCGAATTCCACGGTGTCTGGTATCATAAAATGGTTCAAAGAACCGCACAAACACTTCAGAACTGCGCACAATAGAAATACTGGATCATTATGAAGGTGCACCTTCTAAAACGACCTAAAGTGGTGTAGAAGAAACGTAGACAGCAATATGCTGTCGATTCTGAGGTCCTGCAGAACCTTATGGCTGGGGTTAAGGCCAAGGCATTTGGATATAAAGGCGAAATGAATTAAATTAATGATGCCGAAACTAGCTTTAATTTTGGAGAAAGATGGATTAAAACTCTGATTTTGAGAAAGAAATAGACTCAAAGAGTTATATTCACCCCATATAAAGAACTAGTATACGTTGGAAGAAAATTTGTATTACATCAAAAAAAGCAGATCGTTTGTATGATTTATTTGGTCAGTACTGTATCTTACATCCTTTGCGTGTATTAAAGGGGGACCCCTGTCTGGAAGGTCGAAAAGAAGAAGAATAAAGGGGAACACTTGCCTAGATTATAAACAGTGGATCTCGTTGAGGCAAACTTTTATTCGGCATCGGACTGTTGAGCAATCTCGATCACTTTGCTTTCGCTGCGCTTCGATTTATGGTTGGACCCCACCAGTGGTAATCCAACTTGGATATCGTCGTGTGGTGTTTTCAGTTCATTTTTCGCGTTATTCTTATCGTGTGTTTTTCTTTCCGCGTCATAAATTAGACGCTTCGCGTAATGTGTGATGAGCAAGAAGAAGAGGAAGGCAGGCTCGAGCCCTGCAAAAAACGAACGCATTGCCAGGAGCAATAAAATTTCGAAGCAAGCATCATTTAATGATGCACGCGATGTTGGTGCAGTGAAAAGCGCTTGCACTGAACCGAACCTTCGCGAGTGTGACACCGCATCGAACAGCAGCGAAGTAGGCGACTTCGGCGTGTCGGTAGAAAAAGTAAAAGCCGTTATCCTGGCAGCAACCAAAATCAAGCTCCCCCCGCTGGTGGTGAAGGCTTTCGCTCTTGACAAACTCATCAGCGAATTCGCATCGATGGGTGTTACAGAAGAGTACAAACTGTGTGGCATAATTCAGTCTTTTTTCCAAGCAGGGCTTCGTTGGTGCTATTGACATTGCATCAATGCATAAAACTGACGTTATGGCGAAGCAGGTGTTAAGGTTGTGTGCCAAAAAATTATTTGGGGAATACCCGGTATCTTCAATGTCGTACTGGAATGTTATAAGTTATTCGGGTTCGCGTGCCAGTCGCAAAACTGCCTTCAACTAGGGTTGCATTTGCATTAATCTTGATCATGATGAAGCAATGCTACTGTTTTCGAGGTTGTTGATATTAACAAAAAGAGTTTATTTTGCTTGTTTAGTCACCAAGAAGAAAGTAAATGTCGTTCTGGAATTTTGTATGTGATTAGGTTTCGCTTGCCAGTAGCAAAACTTCCTCCACTAAGGGTGACAGCTGTGCTTATCTCGAGCATGAGAAAGTAATGCAACTTTTTTTCGAGGCCAGTAATATTAACAGAAGCGTTTCTTTTGAGAATAGAGCAAAATGATGAGACGTGTTTATATTCCTAGTAGTTTCAAGCCATCAATGTATGGCTTTGTATGCATTCTATGGCGAACGCTTGTTTGGCGCTTGGTTTACGTTATACGAACGATGCCTAGAGGTGCGATTCCACTGAGGCAATACTAAATAACATGTAGCATGATATTTGATACTTGCAAGTGTTGTCATTGTTGTTCTTTCCATGCGGTGCCAAAAATATATTGATGTAGTTATGAGATGTGGAATAATGGTGCTGGTGCAACATGTATATAATCGACTGTAGCCGAGTCTATGTCAATTGCGAAAAAAGCTACAGGAATAGCGTTCAAGGTAAATTTTCAGTGCATTGACATGAAATAAATTGCGACATAAGATCAGCTAGTGTATTGGAAAGGATGAATCATCAATCAATTATCGTCAACTGGTTGTACAACGAAAAAACCATTTCAGAGATTATTCAACTATGTAGTTGTTTCTAAAATTTCACAGCATTATAGAATAATATCCGAAGGTATAAACGAGCGACTAATATAAAATAACAGCGTAGTTCTACGTCAACAATGTGGTCGTATCTTGGACACAACCTCCTATAATTTTTTGATATTTCGTTTTTCCGATTTTTATGAGCTTCTAAACAGCTATTTTTCATAAAAAATAACTCATTTTTACCAAAAATGGGCGCCATTTTGACAATTTTTCGAATTTTCAAAAAACCCCTATGTAACGCATTAGGTATTGTCGCCAGTCACCTTGGACTGACAATATAAAATATGATAATGAAGGTAATTAATATAAGCATATAAGCTTATAAGCATTCCCTTTCGAACAAAAATACCTTCCAATACGATATGAAACAATGGACCTAATACGTTCAAAAAATTCCGTAAAGTCGCTATAAAACCGTGGCACTCAACGTGTTAAATATCTCATTGCTCGTCGTGAATCTCTACTGCGTTATTCTGATGGTCGGCGAAAATCGGGAGTTGTTATAGCTGCGCCGACATTGTCTTCAACAATTCTCAAAGGAAATGTGCAATTGATAATGTCTGGACAGGGGTTTCAACTTTCACTTCATCCATCTCGACCTCATCCCCACGGAAGCATGTAGAAGGAAGGAGTCGAAACCTTCAACCACCATTTCCGTCGAATACTGAGAGGTCATTCATTCACACTGTGGGCCAATAACAACTACGTTTTCTAAGATCGAGAGCGTTCTAATGTTTCGTATGCAGTCACCGATTTCCAGCCATTCGCGAGATCTGAGCAGCCTCACTAGGGGGAAACCCCGTGTACTCGATCCTTAGCCCGATTTCACCGAGCTGGTCTCGTAACTACATTAACTGCGTCCGAGACGAAGTCAAGTTGGCATCGCTACTTCTATTGAAGCAGGAGAATATTCCGCCATTGGAGTTAATCTTGGGTCGTCTAGCAGCTGTCGCACCAGAAGATGATAGACATTTACGAATGATTTGGCTCCGTATCGCCTAAGATATCTACAAACGAGCAGTCATCGTGGTCTACTTGCTCTCGATTTTTGAAACAGATGTAACCGAAGGAGACGATTCCAGACCAACGATGCTTTTGTTTTACCAAAGGATTATCATCGAGAAAATTAATGAAAGGTAGCAACCGTTTTTGAACACATTCCATTCCTTAATGTTCTTGTTGTTTGTATATTAATGTTCCGAATAGCCCCAGTTCACGGTACCAGCTTACTCGTTTATCTGCAAGATGCGAACGCAATCATTTTCCATCGCGTCTTTAGTATTAGCCTGCGAAGCTACTGCTCACTGAAATGCATATCCAGTGTACCCATACCAACCCATATATTGCGCAATCAGCTCCACTAATCGTGATGCGCGTTAGTTAATTGTTGCCTGCGGGGGAAGCATACGAGATGCATTGATTAACTGGCGCCCGGCCCAGAGGAAAGGAGTCTTGCACCGATGGGAAAGCGATTTTTCCTCGATGGTTTTATCGATCGTTACAGCTTTTCAATTTAGTCCGACCACGGTTTCAAACCGGATCAGATCGCAGTCCGCACGCGTTACGCAGCTTTTTCCGAGTGGTGTGTCCTTCATAGTGAAGCGAAGTCCTTCGCTGAAGTATTTGACAGTTATAAAACTTGTAAAATCTAGCGAGAATGAAAAGTGTCATGAACCGTGTGGCCCATTCTGCACTTGTGCTTGTGTCAGTTTTCAGTGTAACCAGCAGCGGCTGGGTGTCTCATTTGGACGTTTTGAAAAAACTGTCCGAGGCGAAGGGTAACGAGGATTTGCGGTCAAATCTCCGCTCGATACGGAAGCTAGCGATCCAACATGGGCTGATCAAGTCCAATAATGACAGTTATCAATCCGAGTGGTCCCCAATCAATCAACGACCGGCAGAGTTTCGACTGGATATAACCCCGTTGGATGTGCCGGTGATAATAGAAGGTTTGTGAATGTTGCTCGATAAACTTACGCTAACTGTGGTTGTGCCCGGGGGGAAAAATCGTCCAACATTATTTAGATGGCATTAAATCAAGACACTCACTGGTTGTACAAAACATGCCGAAACCCAGTGAATCGTATCAACAATGTTGATGCGTTGTTCTACGTTTCACATCAGTGATCAATCCGCGCCAACATGATCAGTCGAGAGTTTCTGTAAGCCCGTTGGCTTGTTTTACAATTGCGTTGCATACCGCCAAGAGATAAAAAAATACGCTCCACAGCAAAGATGTTTTCACGCTTCAAGCGCCTAACAACGTTCATGTGTATGTATTTAATAAGGTGAGAAGCAGGACCCAATTTCCGTGATTGGAACTAAGAAACATAAAATTAGAAATTGTGGCTGAAATTCGCTACTCTCTAAACAGCACACAATTAAATGCATGTCGAAATCTTCATGTGATATGCGGTAAACGGTGAACGGAGTATCTCAGTGGTTTCCAATTGTAATTGTTGTAATTGTGGAACGTGCGTGGATTCAGATTGAATAGAATAATTGATGTTATGATTAACGATACACAAGTTATCTTGCAACAATGCTTACAAACTCAACTTCTTAAACGTAAGCCTACGTTTTAACCTGATACTCTCACCTAGTGTGTTACCGATAGGACCAGAAACAAAATTGTTGAATTGAGTCTTCTTTGTTCCATTGCACAGTCGAATCCTTGATAGTATTTGATCAATGAATTTCTTACCATCAACATGTTACATTACAACATGGTCGTTCACAGCAAGTTCTACTATTTGTTTGTTGTGTCATCAATCACATGTAGACCACATCAATATTAACCCTTTGCGGTCGTATTAAATTAGGGTATGGGTGTAGTACTGGTCGGAATTATTTTTCCTTGCAAAAGCAATAATGCATGCAAGATTATGAAAACAAACATTTTTTTTGTGAACTATATATTTGTTTTAACTTAACAATCTGTTTTGATGTGATGTTTTTATATAAAAATTATATTTTATAATTGGTCCTCGTGTGAATCTTTCGAACAGTCTCCAAGAGTAAATCATATGAAGTATGATAAATACATAATTTTATTTTGTTATCCGTTTGAATATGAGACACTTTTGCCATTGACGCAATAAATGTGTAAATTATGCCAGCAATATGTATCCGAAAAGATGATAATTTTTCAGTTTTTACAAACAGAGATTTTTTACATCAGATTATTCAGATGACATATGACACCTATGCAAACAATTATTCTGCTCTTTAAAAACAACTACTTTTACATAATTTAAAGCAGTAGTTACTCAAATAACGATTTCTGCGTAATACAACTTATCCTAAGAGGTTTTACGGGGCACGAAACGTTTCTAATGTGAATCGACACTTCTCCTCCCTCTCTAAGGGGGTGCTCCCATACAAATGAAACCCAAATTTCTGTATAACTCGAAAACTCATCAAGCAAATGGTGCCGAATTTGGTTTGTGAAGGTTCTAGGGGGCACGAAACATTTATATGGTAAATAGACACTCCTCCCCTCTCTCTGATGGTGAGGGGGGTTTTGGTAGAAGTACTAGGAATTTTGTAGTAAAAGGTAAATTCAACGGGGTCGATTAGAAGATCAATCAATGAACAGTTCTGCAATTGGACCCATGAACTTGCGCTTAGTAAGAAAACGTGAATGTTTGAAGGTTTTGATAACAAAAAACAAATTTTGAGCGGGACGAAGTTTGCCGGGTCATCTAGTGTATACATTAAAATGTAACGAATAGA
This sequence comes from Toxorhynchites rutilus septentrionalis, assembly GCF_029784135.1. Classification (NCBI taxonomy): domain Eukaryota; kingdom Metazoa; phylum Arthropoda; class Insecta; order Diptera; family Culicidae; genus Toxorhynchites; species Toxorhynchites rutilus. Next base: position 66,856,183 of record NC_073744.1, read on the forward strand.
ACATTAATAGCATATCAAAGAAAAACATAAAAAAAGTTGTTGTTCGAAACAAATCATTTTTCTCGAAAATATATGCTTTTAAAATTCTGGAAGAAATAGATATAAATAGCCCTTAAAATTTCCATAAATCAGACTATGGGCACACTGACATGGAAAAAGCCTTTTTTTCTTTGAAAAAATACTAGTAATGTTTAATTCGTAACATTTTTATGTATAAATTATCGCAATTTACATGCTCTGCTAACTTTTCTCTATTTAGAAACATATCAAGAACATGTCAAACGTGAGAATTTACCCACAAAAATGTTACGAGCAAAACCTTTTTTTTCAGGAGTCTTCATACAAAAATGACTTATATTCCAAAAACTATAACAGATAGAAAGTTGACGTCTTCGACAAAAGTTCATATTTTAATAAGATCTAAAACATTGTCGAATACACTATATCGCCATCTTGACTTTAAACACAATTAGGATTAGTTGTATTTATTTCAAAGGGAAAAAAATTTGTTGTTCGAAAAACTTTTTCCCCTGTAAATGTGCCCATCTTCCGATAACTGAATGACTTGTTGGAAATTGTAAGGGCTATTCATATATATATAAGTTATGCTGAGTCTGCGTTCATCCCGGTGGCTTGGTACTTATGCAAGGTGATACCTTGTTTTCCTTTCTGGCGAATTCTCGCGCGCATCATCGTTAATCTGGCGCGCCAGGCTCGGTTGCATGTTGTTACTATGGGCTCAACTGAATGTGTGGGAGGGACTTTTCATAACGTCTCCCCCCTAAGAGTCAAGCGTCCTCGGTTGATTTTCTGGATCCCTTGGTAAGGACAAATCTGGGTGCCGGAAGGAAGGATTTCGTTAGGCAGGTTGGCTCGTCCTTCAGGATATCGGTTACTGTTCCTTTCTGATTGTTTTCCTGGGAGCTGATGTCGAACTTCTTGTTGGTAATCTGTGAGGTGACGATGTCCTCTTTTTTATCCTGTTTGGGTTGACTTCTAGTTTGGGATTTGTATCTGCGAATGCATAAGATGATTACTATTGACAGGATGGTAGAGGTTATCGCTAGTTCTCCGAGCGTTTGAGAACTGATCATGTGAAGCTTAAGTCTCTGAATTTCCTCCAAATTTTCGATATTCATCTGGTGTATTTCTTCGATGTCTGGTTTTTGCTTAATGGTTTCTATCTCTTTTCCAAATATGGGTGTGAGATATTCAGATTTATTTATAGTTTTAGAGTTGCTTCTGAAGGTTACATTCTGCACTGTAACTGTGCAGTTACCTGTTTCAATAATAGTTGGAGCGGAAATGATTTGTGATTCTCCACATGAGTCTAAAATGTAGACTGCTTTATTTGTGTCGATGAGAATTGTTCCGACACTGATTTCCTTGATTATTGGACGTTCTGGTTGTTTATGCATCGGACACTTAGCTTTTTGATTTGTCAGGATATTGGAGATGCAACCGTCGTTCACTGGCAAGTTATTGTCGCAAATGAAACACCTCTCACTCTGCTCGTATAATGACTGCTGATACTTGGCCACATAGCGGATGCTCGTGTCGATTCTGGTTCCATTCACGTTGACAGGTTCTAACTGCATCAATGAGTACTCGTTCGGTTCAATGATGGGGAGTTTGACTATAATTATTATGTGATTATTTTGTAGCGATACAACTGATCTTACGAATTTATAAATTTCATCTTCAAATTTAATGACAATATGTTGGCTTTCTAAAAATTTCAAAATATAATCTTTTTCAGCCATACTGAGAATGTTTTTGTTCAAGCTATTAGATTTTTAAAAGGCAATCTGTTCTTCGAGGTCTTCTAAGGTTTTTATCAGGATATCAGTACTCAAAATAAGATTTATGAGTTCCAAGTCTTTTCTAATTATCGTGTCTTGAGATTGTACATGTCCCTTAATTGATCTTATGGTTTTTGAGACTTTATTAATAGTAGTTTGAAGTACATTGTTGATTTTTACTTGTTTTATTTGATTATCTATGATTTTGTTGCTATTAGTTTCAAGCATCTCTAAATTTTGATTGATTAAGTCGAGGTCTTCCTGGTCGGGGTTGCCTGCTATAAATTTTATCACGTTTCCTAAAGCATTAATAAGTCCTCTTTTTGCACGTTTTGGGTAAAATCATGTCAATTTTTCATAAGCCTTTTTAATTTTAAACTGGATTGTTTGTTGTAAGTGATCCGTTACATTAAGGTTATTTGCTAATTTTTCGATATAGTTTATATTTTGTCCTATTTCATCTAGGTTAATTTTATGTATTATACGGTCGTATCCTAATTTTATCTTAACCGAGTCTAATTTTAAGGTCAAAAGTCCGTTATTTGTCGATACGTCGTGGTAAAATGTCGCTGAAGTCAGTGGAATGATCCTGAAACAGACCGAAAAGAAAAAGAAAAAAAAATCATTTTTTGATCCTATTTTTATGTATTTTTACTCCGTAAGTATCTTTAAATGTCAATTCGTTATCGTCCACGACTTTTGAAACCTTGAATGGGTCTTTGTCCTTTGTTATTCTCTGATTAACTTTTACGTATACATTTTCTCCTGGTTCTAAAGTTTTTGGCAAGGTTTTTACCTTGTTTTCATTTTCTATCTGCTTTCTGCGTTTTTCCATTAGGACCTTAATGACAGACTGAATTTTACTGTAATTTTGAAAAATTTCTTCCGCGCTTGTTTCATTGTGGTGGTTAAAGACTACTTGCTTTGGCTTAAAGCCGGTCGCTGAGTGAATTGTGTTATTATAAATATCCACAAGAATGTTAATTTTGTCGAAGAATTCCATGTCTTTGTATTTCGAATTTAAAGTTCTATATAGTTCAATGAGTGTAGAGTGGAATCGTTCCACTATTCCGTTTGAGTTACTTGAACTCGCAAAATGAATTTCAATATCCAAATCTTGCATGAATCCAATGAAGGCAAGCGATGTCAAGCTTGGTTCTTGATCGCAAGTTATCGATTTTGGTTTGCCGAAAATTCTGATGTGCTCTGTGATTGCCCTTTTAAAGTCTACGATAGTCCTCGTTTCAAGAGCGATCACGTTTGCAAATTTGGAAAAAGCGTCTACTATAGTTAGCATTTTTCTTCCACTCATATGAATCCTTTCAAATGTATTTTCTGCGGGGTTAGTTTTTTGAATCAATTTCGGAGGTTTTCTGTCGTATTTACATTTTTTGCAAGTAGGACAGTTATTTATATAAACTTTCAATGTTTTATCAATTTCGGGGAAGAAAAATTCTAACAGGATTTGAGCTTTATTCTATTTGATCTCTCTATGGGCATAGTCGTGAGTTTTGCGCACGATTTCGTCCTGTTCCTCTGGTAGCCTTATGTCCTGGAGTAATACCTGTGAAATAAGGAGCTTGAAGATTTTGTTATGAGAAAAATGTTTGCGATATGTTTCGTGAATTAATTGTGTTAGCATTAAAATGCAATATATGCAATTCATACCGTTTGGATTAAGTTTTTCTTTAAAAATAGTTACTATGTCTTGCTCTGTGTAGTTTGGTTTTGAGATTATAAATCTGTGGTATTTTGAGAAAATTTGTTCATGAGCTTCTATGTCTGTAGGAGAAATTTTAAATATGATCTGGTTTTTGAATGAATTTGTTGGTCTTTCTGTTGTCCAAATATAATGATCGTCGCTGGTGTCTGCTGAATGTACTGTCATGCCGTCGGTGTCGGGTTCGTCTTGATTTTCCTGTATGTCATTGGAGTTTATTTCTGCTGGTTTTATCCTAGACAGGGCGTCGGCTACGACGTTTTCTCTGCCAGGTTTATAAATTATTTCAAAGTCAAATTCAGTTAAAACTAGTTTCCATCTAATAATTTTTTGGTTTGCACTTGTCATCGAATATATTAATGGTTGATGATCTGTGACAAGCTTAAATCTTCTTCCATACAAGTACGGTCTGAAGTGTTTAACAGCCCATATAATGGCTAATAATTCTTTTTCCGTTGTGCAATAATTTTCTTCCGATTTGTTTAAAGTTTTTTTTTTTTCCAATTCGTTTATTTGTAAGGCTCAATCGCATAAGCTTTGCGGAGCCGCTAACTCAAGTTTTGTTTATACAAAAATATCATCTTAAATCTATGTTTAGTAGGTTTCGACCGATTACTCGCGGTTTACTCGAGGTTAGAGGGGCAACAATTTTTGTGGGACGGGTCAGGTTAGGGATATGGATATGAGGTATCATTGTCTCAACCGAGGGTTGCCGCACGCACTGTAGCATTGTGCATAATGACCAGGGATAGCATCTGGTGTTCGACTAGCTGTCGAGGGTGGGCGACGGTGAGATGAGGGGACAATACAAACAAACTAATAACGAAAAAGAAAAAAAACACAAAAGCATTAAATTCTTATACTAGACCGTTTCACAAACATATAGATCAACTGCATATAGCAGATGTCGCGAGTTCCCAACACGTCTCTAACAGGAACATAGGGTTGTCTTCCTTGGACCTCAAGGGCATTCAAAAGGTACTCTCTGGCTGCGTAATTATCCGTACATTGCCAAACTGCGTGATCGATGTCATCGTAACCGTTTCCACACCGACAGACATTGTTTTGAACAAGATTTATTCTGTGGAGGTGCACATCTAGCGAGTAGTGGTTGGACATAAGTCTACTCATTACACGAATGAAGTCACGACTTACGTCCAAACCTTTGAACCACGCTCTCGAAGAAACCTTTGGAATAATTGAATATAACCACCGCCCAAGACTTCCAGTGTCCCAATCGGTTTGCCAACTCAAGAGGGAACTCTGACGCAGTAATTGGAAAAATTCATCGTATGAAATCTGTCTATCAAACAATTCGCCTTCCTGGGCACCCACCTTTGCTAGAGTGTCCGCCTTCTCATTGCCAGGAATTGAGCAATGAGAGGGGACCCATACAAAGGTTATCTTATAAGATCTTTCGATCAGTGCACTCATCTGCAGCCTCACTTTTGTGAGGAAATAAGATGGGTGCCTACTAGTTCTCATCGACTGGAGAGCCTCAAGCGAACTGAGACTATCCGAGAAAATGAAGTAATGGTCTGCAGGCTTGTTGGAGATCATCCCCAATGCGAAGTCGATTGCTGCCAGCTCAGCAACATAAACGGAACAAGGTTCCTGCAGTTTACGGAAGGCGCTCGAATTTTCATTGAAAACACCGAAGCCAGTGGATCCATTGAGGCGAGACCCATCAGTGAAGTATCTTTTCATGCAATTGACTTTTGAGTACTTTCGGTTAAAAATACGGGGAATGTAAGTTGATCGAAGCTGATCTGAGATTCCAAGTATTGCTTGTTTCATCGACAGATCGTATTCAATTGAGGAACTGCTGATGGTGAAGTGAGCACGGTCTGGAGTAAACGATGGAAGACAAATATCTGACGAAATATAGTGGTGGTAAATTCTCATAAACCGAGATTGTATATTTAGATGAAGAATTTTTTCAAAGTTTTCAATCAAAAGTGTGTTCGTGACTCCGCATTTCACCAGTATTCTGAGAGAAAGTTCCCAGAATCGGTTCTGTAGAGGAGTTACTCCTGCCAGAACCTCGAGACTCATGTTATGCGTTGAGTGCATACAGCCAAGAGCTATACGCAGACAATGATATTGAATTCGTTCCAGTTTTAGAAGGTGACTTTTAGCTGCTGAGAGAAAGCAAAAAGAGCCATACTCCAGAATGGATAGAATAGTTGTTTTATAAAGTGTTATGAGATCTCCCGGATTAGCTCCCCACCACGTGCCGCAAATCGAGCGGAGGAAGTTGACCCTATTTTGACATTTTTGCTTCAAATACGTAATGTGGGTATTCCAAGTGCATTTTGAATCAAACCAGACACCAAGGTACTTGAAAGTCAATGATTGGGTAATGCTTCTGCCCAAAAGCTTAAGTTGCAATTGGGCTGGGAACCGCTTTCGAGTAAACACTACCAGTTCGGTTTTCTGCGGCGAGAATTCGATCCCTAAGTTCCTTGCCCATGAAGACAAGTTATTTGTTTAAAGTTCTTGAAGCGTAGGCAATCGGGTGATCTTTCCCTATGTGTCCCTGTGATAATACAGCTCCCACTGCAAAGTCACTAGCATCTGTGGTAAGGATGAATTCTTTTGTAAAATCTGGGTACGCAAGTATTGGATCCATGGTCAGAAGTGCTTTGCATTTTTCAAAACATTGAATTTTATCTGGAGTAAATTCAAAGCAAGTATCATTTCGCAATAGTTGCGTTAAAGGTTTGACCATTTTGGCAAAGTCTTTTATGAAACGGCGATAGTAACCTATTGTTCCGAGAAATTGTTTAAGTTCCTTCTCGTTTTCTGGTTTAGGCCAATTTTGAATAACCTCTATTTTGTCGCTGTTTGGCTTTACGCCATCTTTGGTCACGGTATGTCCAAGGAATTGAACTTCCCGTCTGAAAAAAATAGCATTTATCTAGTTGTATCTTCAAACAAGCTTCCTTCAGCTTGCGAAGAATTTTACATATGTCTTTGACGTGCTCTTCAAACGAACTCGAAAAAATGATGATGTCGTCCATATAAACAAGACAACAAACACCAATGTGATCTCTAAGAACGGCATCCATAACCCTCTGAAAGGTCGCAGGGGCGTTCTTGAGTCCAAAAGGCATCCTTGTGAATTCGTATTTACCCGAGCTCACGGAGAACGCTGTTTTTTCGACGTCTTTTGCGTCTAGCTGAATCTGGTGAAATCCAGAAACTAGATCTAGTGTCGAGAAGTATGTCGCTCTTCCTAATTTATCCAAAATTTCTGTTATATCCGGTATAGGATATTTATCAGAGATGGTTTTCTCGTTAAGTTTTCTGTAATCTATAACGAGTCGAAACTTTTTCACACCTGATGGATCTGGTTTCTTAGGCACTATCCATACAGGTGATGTGTAGGGCGATATGGATTCTTGAATAATCCCGTCCTTCAACATTTTTCTTATTTGAGTTTGTACCTCTGTTTCAAATATTTGTGGATAACGGTATGACTTGGAATGAATCGGTATATTGTCCACAGTTCTAATTCGGTGTTTGATTTGATGTGTAAAGGTTAATTTCTGGTCATCGGAATATAGAATTTCAGAATATTCGCCGATAATGTCATCCAAAGCTTTTCTTTCTTGTTGATTCAACGAATCGTCTAAGATGCTGAATTTATTTCTAGGGCTTTCTATGGGTCTCTCGGCTGTGACAAATTCATCGTTATCAGATTCAAATTCATTCATGTTTATTTCGATTTGCGATTCCTCATGATTTTTTACGGCAACAAAAGCGGTATTATTACTACTGTGGTAGATCCCTGGTAGAATTGAAAAATTTCCCATATTTCTTTCGCTGCTTATGATGAAATCTCCGTCATTGGTGGTTCTGATTTTGATAAATTGTTCTTTTTTTTCAGTTAAATTTATTATTTGTTTTTCGGGAAATCTTTTTTTTTATTTGAACAGTTTTCTTTCCTATTCTCAAGATATTTTTGCTTACATCGATTTTGGCATTTAGATCTCTCAACGACTCGTAACCGATGAGACCGTCAAAATAGCTATGAAATTTAAAAATGAAAAATTTTAATTTTTTGTTAATTCGAAACGGATCGAAGGATACTGATTTGTCGATTGTGTGTGTTCCTTTTATGTTGGTTACCTTAGATAAGGGCTCTGATTTACAGTTTTCAACGTTTACGTGGGCTGGCGAAATGTAATTTTTGTTGGTGCTATCGGATGGTCTAAAGTTGTTTGCTTTGGTCGTCTTTTGATCTATTGTTTGTTTGTTGAGTCTTTGTCTATATGCTGCATTAGAATATTGCATAGTTATGGAGTAAGCGTCCTCAAGGGATTGCGGTCTATAACTCCTAACGTGCATTGATAGCTCGTCATTTAGCCCGTCGATGAATCTTGTTAAAGCCATAAGACTTATTAAACTATTTATAGCTTTAGTGGATGATTTGTAGTCGTCCATCAAAGCTGCTGTCGCCTTAATTGACGTATCAATTTTCTTAACTTGGTTGTAAAACTCAGTTAGAGTCTTCTTACCCTGGTTAACATAGAAAAGGGATTGAATATGAGATGTAAGATCTCTTCTGTCCCCATAAGAATTTAGGATTATTTCTTTGATTTGTTCCCACTGATTTGGGTTGCCAGCCGCTATTAATATTTCTTTGGCATCGCCAATAATTTTATTTTTAACAGCTCTCACTAATTGGCTGTAAATGGGTTCATTTTTGTATGACTGGAAGAGTGCGAGTGTATTCTCCGCATCTTCTAACCAAGCATGTGTTTCTTTTTTGTTACCCGCAAAAGTGGCCAGATTTTTAATCGGGTCTGGTGTTCGGAACTGTAAGAAGGGATCTTCTGATTTCGATCGCAATCTATGGAGTTCGTCAATCAAAGCGTTTTGATTGCTCGTTAATGTTTTTATATGACCCAACAAACTTTCAACTGTGACTTGTTGTGGGTTCTCCTGAGGTTCTTGTTCAATAATTATTCTCCCGTCCAGCTCTGGTGCTGGCATAAGGTCGGGTGAAATCATAAATTCGCGTTGATCCATTTTACCAATGATAATCTTGCTTATAATTTGCACACACAAGAATGCACTGCTATGATATTCGCTCACACTGCACTGCACCTCGCGGTTTGTGGCTGTTAGTTTCGCTCGCTTTTAAAATTGCTGAACGTTGTATTTTGTGCCGCTTGCCTCCGTGCTTTACTTTTGCTTGCGGGGCAGCTGATTTTTGTTGCGTATTTTTTTTTTTTTTTAGCGATACACTTTAACACTCACTTAGGAAGAAATAGAAAAAATTACTTACAAGAGGATGATGATGATCATCTCCTGGAGTTTCTAAGTTGATGATTAGGTTCGATGGTAGTTCCTCGCTTCTGGGCTACGCTAATCAGTGATATTCCCTCACCGGTGGTTTCCCGATAGTCCAGATGTTTCCAATAAACGTTGCTCGGTCGTGCACTTTACTGCACTTTACTTCCACTTCACTATGAGACTGCGCCAGTTATGTAGCTTCCGTTAGGGAAAGCATAAAAAATAAATTTATTCACGATATCACTTATCGCTATAACATCATACTTAGAACTAACTTATATTTTAGCATCGAACCCATTTTAAAGACTACAGACTGCTGAGTCTGCATTCATCCCGGTGGCTTGGTACTTATGCAAGGTGATACCTTGTTTTCCTTTCTGGCGAATTCTCGCGCGCATCATCGTTAATCTGGCGCGCCAGGCTCGGTTGCATGTTGTTACTATGGGCTCAACTGAATGTGTGGGAGGGACTTTTGTTTTTTGTTTTTTTTTCAAAAAGTTGTCTAACTATTTTTCAAATAATTCAAGTATGAAAAGTTGCTTAAATGACCCATGTCTTTACACCCACAACGTCGAGTTGGCATGAATTTCGTCAAATAGTGATTGGTTTCTGTGTGAAATATAAAACGATATAAACTGAATATTATTGGAAGACCACTCGAAACAGTCAGTACCAATTCCGAAAACTAAGTCCAACCCCAACCCCAACATATGTATACAAAATATAGTCGATTTTCGAAAAAGAAATCTATCTCAGCCTTGTTAGCTAAATTTCCACTCTGTGCAATTTTTTATGGGCTATTCATGGGTAACACCAGCTTTGTATTTACACTTTCCCTCCAGTGTTCATATCTTACACACTTTGGACCCATTGAACATGATGTGTTACGCATCCCTTTCATCCTTCCCGTTCGTGGCATGTAAATGATATTGTCTATTACGCGCCCAATTGCACACAATAACGAGTACAGGTAGGAAAAGACATGATCTCTATTTACCATTTTCGAGATCGTAATCGAGTTGCTTCATGCAAATTTGAACACAAACGCTGTGCACAGTTCAACTCTTCGCGCTTTCCTATCGTGGATCTATTACATCAAATTGAATTTGTTTTAACACACAAATGATGCCTATCATCTACCATCTACCATTTGAGGATTTGAGGGTGTTTTTCCATTGGTTTGATTTGCATAAAACGCTATGAAAGTGCAATGAGAAAAGTGTCATTCATCGTACATCCAAGCGTAGAATAACTGTTTTTTCGTCGCTCTCGGGTTTGTTTAATTGTATAGGTATATCATAATTCTTTTTCTACTGTTAGAAATTTAATGCTTCGCCTGACCGGTATTTGATTGATATTTATTTCTATTTTTTTAATCAATCGTTTTCATACACTCTGACACTCAGCGGTTTTTGTTTGTTTATTTTGCTTTCCATTACAGGCCGCAAAAAGGGAGTCGGGGTCAAAAACAGCAGCGAAACCATTGCGCCTGGAGGCAAAACTGGGATTGATGCATACGGCTTGTATGATGAAGTGGGTGATAAGAAGAGCCGGAAGCGCAGGAAGAAGCACAGAAAAAAGCACAGAGGCTGGAAAAGACACATGAAGAAGATGCTTCCATATGGGCTAGGTATTTTGGCGCTAAAAATGATCATTATGCACTTCATCCTGAAGAAGTTGGCCCTAGCGACGGCTTTGTCGCTGTTTTTGAGCAAAAAATCCTTGCTAGTGTCCGCGCTGATCGCACTGAAACTGATGCTCGCCAAGGAGCACCACCACGAGAAGAACGAAAGTAGCAAGCTAGAGGTAGTTCATATACCGATCCGTAAAGACATTGGTTTTCACAAGAAACTTCAGAAGATTAATCCACAGTCCAAATCCCAACAGAAGTCGGTGAATGCGCATCACTCTAACCACCCCATTAAACATACCCATCAACAGATGGAGGATTTTGGAGGGAAGTACATCCCGCTGGGGTACGAATCCAATCACTACCATTACGACCTAACAACGCAACCCAGCTATTTGGATTCCATCCCGGAAGCGTCGGAGGATAACTATCTCAATGCCGATGATCTGCAGTTCGTCCGGAGGGACGGCTGGGACGGGTGGACCGGATGGAACCGTGGCGACGAGAAGGATGGCTACAGTGGCGGCGTGCAGAAACCGTGGAATACTTACAAAAGGAACGCTAGCTACGATATATACAACAGCCACGGAAATGGGGGCTTCAATCGCGAGAGCTTTGAGCAGTCGACTGAAAACATTTACGCTAACATCAATCAATCCAATTACAAACAGCGAAACTTGAGCCAAATGAAATACAGAAGAAAACGCAGGTTGTCCGAAAGCCCTTAGCGTACCCAGCCTGGGGTGAATGTTTATGAGTTTATAAAATATTGATTTATTATCCCGTTGTTTAATTTATCGTATGTTTCAGTGTATACCATTTGCGAGTAATAATTTAAGGCATTAGCATTTAGTAATTAATTCATGTTTATTATTACTTTGAATCTTCCTGTTAGACAGAAATAATCACAAAAAAACCATCAACATACAAAATTGCTATAATTATGCGAAATTCAAATATAACGTACGTCTTATCCATAATCGAAGCTAGTTGTAAGAATGCTAAACAATCATCGTACCAAAATTCGTCACCGAATATGTAATTTCATTCATGTATAACATGTTTGTAAAAATTAAAAGCGTAAAATAAAATCAATCCCAAAAACAAATCGAAACATTAGGGTGCATTATTGAAAATGGTTGAATAATAATTACACAGGCGTCAAACACTAATTCGAGCCTGACCTTTCCGATTTTGGATATTTTCCAAGTTGTTATTTCGAGCCGGACTTGGTAAGCTGAAGGATTTCAAGCGAATACGGAATTTAGCAGTCTAGTGCGAAAGAATATGGATAGTGTTCAATGAAAAGTTCGAGCCTATCCTATGGCAAAAAGTGAGACTCAATACTCTCACAATGATAAGAATAATAACATTTACTAATGTATACATGTTACATTGAACTATGGAAAATTGAACACATTTTAAAAACCCAAAAAGATTCTTGTTTCCGGATCTTTTTCCTTCGTCTGAATCGTTGTAATTTCTATTTAACCCATTTTAGGCCAAGCGTTCGAAAAATCGAACAGCAACTTTGATAATTTTTCATGTCTTTGGACAGGAACCTTATGGTAATGTTTTTGCACCAAAAGATAGCTTAATTTATTAGCTACCACTTATATCGATTTCATACAATTTTGAGTAACTTTTTTGGATAATAAATTCGATTTAAAGCAAGTATGTTTGGAAGGTGTTTTCAATTTCCATTAAAAACCCCAATAAAATACAAAAATATGTGAATTTTTCTACAGTACTGCTCTGATAAAAGAACATACATTGTGATATAGAGCGAAAATCATTCGATTGAGCCGCATACAGGAAAATAACAGCCGGGGAAATTTAGTGTTCGAAAAATCGAACGTTGGCCATAACGAACATTTTTTTTTCTGCTGAATCAACACCAACACATCTAACATCCGCTGCGCATTTTGATTTGTTTACTTTAGAAGACGGAAGGTTTTTCATTTCTTTTTGCATTTTCAGTTGTGAATGTTTGCAAATATCGATTAATTTAGCAAATATTATCGAAAATCTGTATGATTTTTTGTCCGTAACAACATTAGGTGATGGCGGCCCGTAGAATTTCTTTTGTGGAGGAGCTGGAGTAAATGATCAATACGTGCAACGAGGATCCTAATGAGATTGTTTGGGTGAATATTCTTCCGCCGGACCGAATAATAACCTCCCAACCCTCTATGCCATTGTTTTTAGCAGTACTCTGGTACTTTGCAGGTTTTGGAAAATGTTCGATTTTTTCGGGAAATGGATAATTGGAGAGACTAGTTTTTAAGCATTGACATTTCTCCACAGTTAACAATAAAAATAACACAGCATATGCTTTCGTTTGAAAGAAAAAGCCTGTCAGTAATAAGTTAAAATTACATGAAATAAGAAATGCCACATCTCACCTTAGGTGGATTAATTTGGATTTATACTTAGAGACCTCCATTCTCCCGTTCTTGTTCTTCCGGGAATCCAAAATTGATGCATTTATGAATAACGTATATTTGCTAATTGAAGTGACTTTTAGTTTGCAGTATGTTTGTACTTGCAAAAAAAATGCGGGTTTCGGCCAATGTTCGATTTTTCGAACAGTCATTTCCCGGAAAATGGAAGAAGGGAAAAACATAATTCTTGAACATTGGAGTTCCTTTAGCGATAATAATCGAAAATACAACAATGGCTTTCGTCAAAAAAATAATTTTTACAGCTTGGTCGTTAATGGGTTAAACAAAAGTACGAATGGTATTGGCTTAGTTCGAGAATTATGTTAGAGACAGATAGTGGCAATTATTAATACTTTTACACTAGATTCATTTTTTTTTCGTGATCGATGCGCCCGCGCAAGAAAAATCGTGTAAAGCTTGTTTTTCAACCCTTCTCAATGAAGAGAAACTTACGCGAATTTTTGCGAACTTTTTTCGTCAACCAATTAGGCTTGTTTGAAAATGAGCGAATTTTTCAGGTGCGAAATGTTTTCTCTAAAGTCATTCACATTGAATTGCGAAATCTGTCAAACTATCGACCTTACAACGAAAACAACTTGTACGAGATTGGTGAAACAAATTCATACTACTCACATGATCCCGCGCTTCGTTCTGATTGGTTCACAAAAATTCGCGTGAATTCGTCTTCATTGTGAAGAGTTGAAAAACAAGCTTGAGCGAGGGTTCAATTGCCAAAGAGCGAGAAAAGATAAAACTTCCCAAGCTTTTGCTGCGAAAAAATACGAATTCGTGTTGCTTTGACAGTTTTCTCTGCCCACAACGGAAAGTTGGAACAAAACAATCAAGATGGATGCAAAGATATACTTGAACTAGTATTGGGCGATCTTGAATCGATGTTTAGAAGATCGGAGATCTTTCCCTCTCCGATTTTCGATTTTTTTGGATCGATTCTTTGTTCTCCAAAAAATCACTAATATCGGTCTTTTCCTTTCGATTTTTCCGATCTTTTTGATCACAGAAAAAAATCCTGACAATTTTCAAAACAATGGATCCCTTTTCAGGCTGTCAAATTGGTGGTCGTAAATTGAGGAGAAGCAGTTTTGTAAATTACAAGTGGTCAAGAGTTGTTTTTACACTGTCACATTCACTAGGCTGACAATGAAGATTGTGTCGAAATTGCATGGTGACATTCGGATTTATTCCCGTTTCCACTTCACGGTGAAAACGAAATGAACAACACGCCATTGAACTAAGTTCTACGAATTAGTGAAGCGTCAAAGATAATACAGGTCGGACTCGATTATATACAGACTCGATTATATGTGATTCAATTATATACAATTTTGGACTCGATTATATACAGTTTGAAATTTTGACGTAGGACTACGTCTAACCGGAAGATATAGGGGGTGAAATGGAAATCTAGGCACTGAACAAGTAGGAAAAAATGCAAGATTTGGAACGTTTATAACTCGAGCATTTCTCAATAGATCGCAAAGGTTTTTGCATCAATTGATAGGAAATATATCTACGCATCTATCATAACGAATAACATTTCATTTTTCTTGAGATAAATAATTGAATAATTGTGAAATATCAAGCATTGTCCAAATGCACTATGTGCCCATTTTTGATTGGTCCATTTTGTGCTCCTCAAATCGTACCGACCAAAACGGGCAACCAGAGCAGCAGCGAAATAGAATGAAGCACGATTGGAAAGGAAAAAGAAAAAAAAAAGAACGAAACATTGGTCGCAGTCTCACACATGCGTAATTCTCGAGCCAGCCAGTCAGCTTAAAAATCCCCGCTCCGCTGCCGTAACGATCATTCTCATTCAAACCGTACACCACATCAGTTCGCATCACAACACATCAACAAACCAAACCAAGCAGCCAAATCTGGACATGGCAAAGGAGGAAAAATTAAGGGAAAGGCAAAACCCGCTCGAATCGTGTCGGTCTGGAGTTCCCCGCAAGGGTAGCTAGGCCGAGCGCATTAGTACCAGTGCACCAGTCCACCAAGCCGGCGTTATATAGTTTCGGCCGCCGAAGTGATCGAGTTAGCTGCCAAAGCTGCTCGCGCCGAAAACAAAACCCGCATTCGGAACAGAACACATTCGGTTCGGTGGACATCAAGTCAACAGGCAGTTGCAACGAGTGGTGAATGGCAAACGCAATCGCAAAACGGCAGCTGAAAAAAAAAAAAGTTTGTTCTTTATACAATCTGCTTTGGTGGCAAATCCAGAACAAGGCGGCATCGAGGGCGTTCGAAATGGTTTTTTTTCAAAACCACGAGTACAAAGTTTTCTAAATTGAAACCATTCCATAAAACAAGGCGCTTATCAGGGCCATTAAACCTTTCAAAAAAGAGTTTACGAAATATAGTTCAATGTTTTCTAAAATAATATCCAAAATAATAATAAAAAACAATTTGATTTTTTCATAATTTGTTTGCCAGGATCTGCTGAGTATGTGAATTTGGCAGTTGTTCTGAGCTTATTGATAGTTGGGGACTTTCCTGATTATTCAATTTACACCAATTCTTAAATTGTTTCCAGATTGAAAGTACAGTAATTTACAATTAGTTCGACATTTAGCTAATTGGACGGACATGTAATGCGACATAATTAGTTGGACATTTTTGTAAACATAGAGATCCAAATTATGACCCTACATTGAAAGTCGACACTGTACCACTGTCATCGCAAATGTTCAATTACAGGTTAAAATCGCCTCCAATGCGACACTGAGTGGTGCTTCGGCACGTCGCATTGAATGTAATTTACTGTGCAACATGTCACAAAGCTGGATGGGAAGAAATTTTCCAACTGTGAAAGCTGTGGCGAGTGGCAACAAATCGCTAAACAGGAAGGTTTAGCCGAACAAGATGGGGATATCGAGTGATAACAAAACAATAAACTCTTTAGAATGAAGATAATTTTGTGATCCTGAAAAGGACCCTTTTTAGCCTGCATGTGAATCCAACGAGCGAACAAATCGTAATGAATGTATTTTTTTGCCATCGCTGCCTTTTAACGCTCATTCGTTCGTCTCGTTGGACTCGTCCCTTTGGCTGAGTCTGCCGATTTGTCTCTATCCTGTGAGCGTGTACCGCTAGAGTATAAAGCGCGCGGATCCAAAAAAAAATATCTCATTTTCTTTCAAACCGTAAACCAGTGTGGTTGTACGGCAACGTTTAGCATCGCATCGCATCACATCATAAAAAGAAAACAAGCAGCAACGTGGACGTGTTGACGTAACAAAGGAGGACAAGTTAAGGGAAAGGCAAAGTCTCACTCGAACCGTGCATGTTTCCAGTTCCCTGTTGGTCGCATTCATTGATTGCTCCGCAAGGGTAACTAGGCCGAACGGATTGGTGCCGGAGCACCAGTATACCTAACAGCGATTATAGAGTTTCGACCGTCGGAGTGCTCGAGTTGGCTTGCAAAGCTGCTCACGACAATCAGAAAACACGCATCAAGAACAGAGCAGCTTCGGTTCGGCGCTCGTCAGGGCAACAACTAGTTTCAGCGAGTGGCAATCGCAATCGCAAAACGGCAGCAGGTAGAAGAAAGACAAAGTTTGTTTTTCAAAGTTGCGCTTTACAGGGCCATTAAACCATTCAAAAAAGAGTTATTAAAAGTTTTTCACAATACCAATGCATTCTAAAGTGACATAATATGACATATAATATAAACTGTTTTGTTTTGTTTATGCTTGTTCTTGAACTGGTTGGGGTTTTTTAAATTGATCATTCAGTTTTCACAAACCCATGTATAGTTTCCGAATTAAAAGTGGCTTCAAATTACAACACATTGTATGCAGGATGGCATAAACGAATTTTCTCGGTAGCAAGAACTGCTTTCTTTGGTTGACTGACTGACGTTACATCTGCATTGTATAGGAAAATAACTAAGGAGCAACATGATGAGCTATGTATTTCCTGCTGCTCTGTTCTTATTTTAAGTTCTTATAGTTCGTTTATTTTTCAACAGATCGTCTCCAAAACCTCAGTTCTTTTTTATTTTTATTTACTTTGTTTACGGATACTACAAATCTTACAATTCATTCGTCTCCGAAACCACAGTTTAAGGTACGGTAATGTGCTCAATAATGAAATATATGATAGTGAATGAGTTGATGACTACCTATGCATTCCCTATCACAGCCATCATTTTGATTGTACGATATATGCATACGCCGAAAGATGCCCGGCGTTGAGCATTTAATAAGTACAAAGCCTTTAGAAAAAAATCAAGAATCAAGTTTGTAAAAAAAAACGCAAAAACACAACACCAAAGGTTCTTTTCAGAACCCCCAACATGTTCATAAAAAGTAAACAGTAAAGTAATTCATTTTTCAGGTAGATAGGTAGGTAGAAGAAAATAAAACAATATAATTAAACTATATATTTAGCAAAAGCTGTCCCCTTTGTATAGTCCTACGTCACTCCGGTTATGTCCCCGACATTACCCACCCGTCTTTTTTTTTTACATTTCGAATATGACTTGTTTCAAGAAAAAATGTAACCTTTGAACATTAAGGCGGAATTTAAATGGCTATTTTATGTACGGTGGGGTAAAAATCGTGAATTTTGATGATTTTGCTTGAATTTTCCCCAGGAATTATTTATATCAATATTGCAGTGAAATTAAGAGAGATAGAAGTTAGGTGTCAAAGAACAAATTGTAAAGTGGCTTGAGAACTTCAATTTGATTGATAGAAACTTTCAAGTTCAATATGTATTTTTGGGATAAAATTTGTAATTACACATTAAAAATTACTAGCTTTGGAATTTTCACTTTCAAAAAGTTATTTAAATCAATTAATTTAGATGTTTCACTACTATATCCTGTACTAAACTATCTCATCTTTCAAATGAAGGCAACAGAATTGATTTACGCAGCGTGCTTTTTAGTGTAGAACCAGTTTGGGGTAACAGAGTCCGGAACAAAAAAAAAATTCTATAACTCTGTCATTGTTGAAATTCGAACATATGCATAGAACGATTTTTTTCATCAAATATGATCATCTATCACATTCTGAGAGATTCTGGAAAAAAATATTTTTTTCATGTGAGAAAGGTATTTTTTGACTTCAAGGGGATGAATCAAAAATTAAATTCTTCTTTTATTTTCAATAAACGAAAAAAATATGTATAAAAAACGAATAAGAAAAAAACTTTTTTGACTCGATTATATTCAGGATTCGATTATATACAGTGAAAAGAAATCGGAGACTGTATATAATCGAGTCCGCGCTGTAATTGGTTTTCAAGTAGAATGAAATATAAATTATAAATGAAAATTAACAACTCCGTATCAAATTAGTGTTCAATATGAATGGAAAACTTTGTTTTCTTCATGTAGTGAAATAATTTCTTACAAAAACTGTTTTTGGAGATAATTTTATATTATAATGATAAGTTTTAGTGGAAAACAATTCTCGTATTCAGATGTCGACACCGTACCGTTGTCATCGCGGATGCACTTCGGGCCTGATTCTTGAATACACTTCAAATACACTTCACGGTGGAAACGGAATGAAACGTATCTGCGATGACAACGGTACGGTGTCGACATCTGGATATGAGATTAGTTTCCCACTGAACTTATCATTATAATATCAAATTATCTTCAGATGAAATTTTTATACGAGATTATTATATCACATGAAGAAAACAAAGTTTTCCACTCACATTGAATACCAGTTTGATACGAAGAAGTTAATTTTCATTAATGATTTTTTATTTGAAAAGTGCTCATTCTGCCTGAAAACTCTTTATTATCTTCGACACTTCACTAACTCGTAAAACGTAGTTCAATGGCGTGCCGTTTAATAGTTTCCATTGACTTTAAATGATATGAATATAAAACCTTGCTTCTGTTTACAACAAATGGATATTAGTTTCTCATAGTCACTCAAAGGAATTTTAGTTCTAAATATAATTAATTTAATTAATGCAAACAAACTCATCTAAATAGCTAATGCATATTTTGCATAAAATGCATGTGAACCATAGTGTATATTTTGCAAGACAGCATACATATTTTTCAAGAAAACATTGCATATTTTTTCAAAAGTACTTTCTCGAGCTAGAGGAAATATTTAAGGGTTCCTCATCTTGATCTTGATACCGAAATTTGGTTTGTGCAAGCCTAATATAAGATGTAAATTAGCAATGAATAAAACCAAGTAATACTTGAGCAACTTTGTTTGTGGTTATTTGAGTATTTAAATAACACTATTGAGTTGTTTATGGTATTTTTTTTGGTATTTTACCTCGTATCTCATGCTGATCCGTACCTTTTTGAGGTATCGAACTATACGCAGTTTTGCTACGCTCTTCTATCAGCGATTTCAAGGATTTTATGAAGCGATAAATACGAAACTCTTCAAGTTTTGCCCAAATAAAACCGTCCCTCAAATATTGTTTCACAGTCATTACAGTTACAGTTTTATGAACTACATACAAATACTACACGAAGCATTCTATTTCTCAAGCATTGAAATTGGTAAAAAATTAATTTAGATAAATCATAGCCGGTCTTCTTAAAATAAAAATGTTTTACAGGATCCTGTTTTCTTCCAGTTTTTTAGGAGCAATCTTCCAGTTTTTTCAAAAATGTTATTGGCAACCCTGGATGGTACAGTTTGCCTTTTCGGTTGTGCGTGGTTGTGTTGTGCTTTTAGTAGCATATAAGCCATCGTAAAAACTAAATGTATGAGTTCGAGGCGAATGAACTGAAAAGTTTAAACCCTCTTAAAGCCAAAAAGAAGAAGAAGAAATGGACGAGCAATTCGTCAAATATGCTTCTTTTTATATACCGCACAAAAAAAAACGCGCAAAAACAGGTTTTCCTGTAATATGAATTTGTTTCACCAATATCGTACAACTTGTTTTCGTTGTAAGGACGGTAGTTCAATAGATTCGCATGATTCCGTAAATCAATGTGAATGGCTTTAGCAAAAACATTTCGCAAGAACCAATTTTCGCACCCGAAAAATTCTCTCATTCTAAAACAAGCTTAATTTTGAACAAATCGTGTAAAAAATCGCCCCTTTACCGTCGCATGCTTCGTCACAGCCACACATGCAGGATTTCTCTTCGTAAAGAGGCGCCCATTAGGCAGTGCCAAATCGAGTAATTAAAAAAAAAACAAGTACAGAAATCGTGTAAAAATACACGTGAAAAAGTAACGTAACAAATAATATAGTGTAATAATTTGGCCATCCACTGTACTTCTAGTTCACCGATTTAGGGCTCCCGCAGACTGCAGACTATTTTTCGACCGACACTTTGATCGGCCGACTTAATCAGTATGGAGGGTATGCGCACATTACACCGATTCAGTAGGGTCGGTTTTTGCACTAACTGGCCAACTCGATCAAACTGTCTGCCGATAAAAAGTATGCAATCTGCGGGGGCTCTTGGGGCTAAATCAAAATAAATTCAAAAATTTTTATTTTCATTCGCTGGGCAAGCAACCTCTTTGCAGCGGTACCTTTGCAAATGAAATTTGTTTACTACCTTTCTCTCCCACCGCTGTAAACACTTTTTGCATGCAAGTTCGGAACAGAATCTCTCTTCTGGAAGCAATCGCGCCAACACAATCTTACCTCGCGACTTTGAAATTGGGGCTTTCGTTATAACGTGGAAAGCTTGGACCGGCTGCATTGGAGTTATAGCTAAAGCTTCTTTCTGTTCAATTTTCAAGGTTGAGCGCAAGTTTGACGGTCGAAGCAAGTTCATGTTGAAGTATGAAGGATTTATGAAAGTTTTGCTTTGACTGGATGAACTTCGTATCGATCCGTAGGGTGATCATAGAAATATGTCGTGACAGTGCTACTAGTTTTAATGTTTGGAAGTTTCTGAACTATTCCACTGATGATATAGATTACTGTCGCTTACAATTCATGATGCGCTACAATAATAGTTTTTTTCATGTTCTAGATATTGTTCATTATTACCCCCTCACAAACGAAACATTAGTATATGTAACGGAAGAATGTCGCCGCTTTTGTTTTAACTGAATAGTATTAATTGCCATTGTCAGTGCCTAGTTCAAAGATCCACATACAAAAATCCACATACTTTTATATTACTTTTGTGTAAATATAGAGGAAACACATGTACATAACGTTAGTAAAATCTTGAATGATATTGAGTTTAAACAAACTGTAATTCCTTTCATCTTTCACTTTGATATAATTCGCGTCATTATAGTTTTCCATTTTTATTCGTATTTTTGTTACTCTCTTGCTGTTGTCGCTTATGTTGTATTGAGTTGATCTTTTTAACTTGCAAGAGATTCCTGATTTTCTGATTTTTCGGATTTTTTCCTCCTCCATTCGTATAAATGGTACATTCGGGTATTTGTAACACAGTGTAAATGTGCTTCGGATAAATCTACAAAAACAACAAATACCGCGTACACACTAATAAAATCAGCCACATAAATACTCACCAAATACCATCGTTTAAATAAACTTAACGCCAACATAGAAAGACGCGCTCTTAGAGGCGAATGAACTGAGAAGTTTAAAGCCTCTTGAATCCAATAAAGAAGAAGAAGAAGAAGACGGGGTTATTTCACGTCAACTCTACTGGCCATTGGCAGCAACATCTCAGATTGTAGTGAAACGTTGTGGGTGTTAAGACATTCGTAATTTAAAAGAGTATTCTAGTCTAGAAATTAAAAAAAAAATTAAAATTTCTTTCCTATTTCTGTAATTTAGGCACTCAAGAATATACTCTAGAAAGGACTTATCGAAAATCCTATTACTTACCGAGTTAGAGCCATTTTAGTGATGCGATTTCTAACCTGGTACGGCCATAACAATGAACTTCTTGCGCGTTTTTCTCGAAACCATTTTTTTCAAACTGGCATACACGATATCTCAAGTTATACTGAACCGATTCACGACGAATTTAAATGAATACAATCTGCAGGCAGCTCTCTACGAACCTCTAAAAATAGTATTTTTTTAAATTATACTATTTTTAAAAAATCGGGAAACGTAAGAAAAAACGTTTCATACCGCATTTTGTTTTTCAAACGGCCACCATTTCGTCAAAAACGTTGTTTTTGACTTGTCCAGGGTTCATGCGATAACGACATCTTTACTGATTCAGAATCTGTTCGATTTTTTGTTTCAGATAACCAGAAGGGCTGGAATCGTGTACGCCATGGCACAACTTTTTTTAACCCTCTCACTTCATCAGCTCTTAACTATTCTAGTTATGAATATTTTTCCTCCAAGTTTTGTTTTATTGTTAAAAGATAGATGAACAAATATATAATGGACAGTAAAAATATTCTTTGTTTTATTTTTACGGAGCTCTAAAAGACGTTCGAAATTCGTGTCTCTACACTAGAATACCTCCTTAAAGGATTATAAAATCCACCTTCTATCGGTGTCAATGAACCCCTCATTTGAGCTAGCTTTCAATCAATCACCAGATGATTATTTCGCACGTATTCAGACCTTTTCTGGGTTATAACACTTACAAATATTGTAAACATCATGCTTGCACACCATTTGTATCAGATTTACATAGCAAAACCACGCAATTCACGCATTTAGATGACCTTAATTCTGATCATGAGTTGTCCGATTCACTAATGTTGTTTTGTCCACATGATTTCTATGGCAACCGCTTGGCGCGCTGCAGTTTGTTTATTGTGTCCTTCGTGCATAGCACAAATAAAGTTTCTCTGTGTTGAGTCTGTGTTGACACTATTAAAATGCCCAAGAAAAGGCAATATTCTGAAGAAAGCCTAAATTATGAATGGATCAATATGTGATATTAAACTCAAACAATGAGAAATGCAACATCTACTAGAAAAATCGATTTTTTTTTCATTAAAAAATGGCGCTTTCTAAAACCGGACAAACCATGATCATTTTTTGGACAAACCATGATCAGAGCTGGACAACCCAGGATCATAATTTCTCTTTGAGGAAAATCGTTAAAAAACATAAAAAATTGAATAATTTCAACGCCTCATGGTAGTATTAGCAGAGGCGTACTTGTAGTATTAGTAGTATTAGAGACTTGGGACTTTTTAACAAACCCAAACTCGTATTGCCCTACCCTTGATTTTCGTGAAGATAAATCGATTTGCATTTACTAGTTGCGAGAAAACACCCTAAATTGGACCAACCAAGATCATATACCCTATCTGATTTGTAAAACTGTATTGAAAAATGTTCCATTTTTTTGTTTTGCAGGTTTGGGCAACCGAATAGTTCATACTAATTTAGTTATTTTTGAAACAAATTTCGTTGCTTTTTGTCGGTCCGAAAATGCTGGGTTTCTTCGTTCGTCAGAAAAATGCACATTCTTAAATGTTTATAAATACGTTAGTCAAATACCAACGATAATGCCCTCCAGTCTCCTCTTTTTGATAATACATACAGGGGAACTTCGGTATAACGTACCCTCGTCATAATGTACCCTCGTAATAACGTACAAATTCTCAAAGTTCTCAAATTCTCAAATTCTCACAATAAACTATCTGTATTTTGATGCTAAAACATGTTTTGTACCTTTATTCAATCCCGAAATAGAACCGGTTTTGTGATTCCGGATTCTAAATTAATTACACTCCTCATTTTTAACAGTAGAGTAATGCGGGGCAAAAGTGCGCACCTAACTGTTGTCGTCCAATAACTTTTGAAATAAAAGCAAATAAAATTCCGTTCGCTTACCAAATTGTAACTATATATATTACCTTCGAAACGTAGTACAAGCATTTCTCAAAAGTGCGCACTTATTGAATTGAACTTCTGAGATAACTTATACCAAAAATAAATGCTTTATCATCAGAAGCGGGAGCAACATCATTACTAGAGAGTGTAGGCAACGTGCAGTAGACAGGAGGGGGTGTTCTATGTTTTTCTATGGGTGGAGAAGAGTGGGTGTTATGGTCAAACATACCACGTGGAAATTTTTGGGAGGGAGTATATAGTATCTTTTCTGACATTTGCACCTGATGCAGACTAAGACGCATCAATCCTAATACTGACTGTTGACATCCGTTGCTCCGTTCTTGAGTTAAATCGTGAGGTGAGGATGAGATGAGGATCAAGTTTATAAATACATAGTTACCTTGACTTGATTTATTTAAAACTCATTGTTGAAAAAAAAACAATAAAATAAAAACATTTTTCATTTGAAATTTCATTTTAATTATTTTTAAGCAATGTTATTTTAATTCCTCATCTTGGATTTTGGTTCTGAGGATTCTGACGCTTTGCATTGGAGCGCTGTCGCTTCGTTGCGCTGTTGTGGGGTTCGGAGAGACAGACGATGATTCCCCATGAAGCTAGAATCTCTTCCTGCCAGTTTCACAACTTGGTTGAATTCGTGCTGGAGGTTGTTGGCTTCCGCAAAATCAAACGCCAGGCGCCGTAAATCTTTTTGAGAGTCATACCATAGAAAATTTTGTCCAGTGCTTTGCAGTGGTCCGCCAGATCCTCAGACTGCTCATTCGTAAATACTTGTCTGAACCGCCCTAGGTGCTCGCTGGCACATTCCAGCAGAAGTAGAAATGTTAGTAAAAGATGATTCATATCAAAAATCACTTACTGATATGAGCCTCTTCCTCAGAGCTGATTCAGAAATACCGAGGTCTGTCGCAATCCGACGCTTCGAGACTCCCTCCCGATGCCTCCAAATTAGGAAAGATATAAGATGGGCGTCAAAGAGCAAAAAAAAAAGTTTATTATAAATTTGTGGGATAAAATTAACAATTACGCATTGAAAATCACTAACTTTTAAGTTTTTCACTTCTAAGGTTATTGAAATACAGGGCGGACTCGATTATATACAGTCTCTGATTTATTTTCACTGTATATAATCGAATCCTATATATAATCGAGTAAAAGAAAATATTTTTTATATTTGTTTTTATGCATGTATTTTTCATTTTTTGAATATGAAAGAAGAATTAGATTTTTGACTTAAAGTCAGAAAACACCTTTCTCACATGAAAAAATAAATTTATCCAGATTCTCTCAGGAGGTGTTAGACGATCATATTTGATGAAAAAAAATCCTTCTACGCATATGTTCGAATTTCAACAATAACAGAGCTATAGAACTTTTTTTTTTTGTTTCGGACTATCACCCCTATTCTGCATTCCGTCGGATTTGCATTTCGTTCGAAACTGCGATCTCGAACGAGTTATAATTTTGCTTTCCCTATTTCGAACGTATTGCTCATTTCGATCGAATTATTTCAAACTGTTCGAAAGAAATTCGAACAGTTCGCGTTGACGACTCACCGATGCTGCCACCTGCAATCAATTGCTCTGTTTGTGGGATTGCTGTGAACTATTTAAATTACTATGGCAAAAGACTGTTTTCAATTCAAAAGTGGTCAGTGAAAACTGTTACCATATGTGTTTTAAATGATTGCAATATGCATTGCCATTCCTTTACATCTATTTCATATACAATATAATCGAAATGAAAAGAAAAGTTTATATTAATATTAGGAACCATCATAAATCGCTATTTATGCAAAATTTCATTCCACTAGTTCGTAGAGAACTTGTCAAACTATAGTGTAAAATACATTTTTAATACAGCTCAATTTTCTTTCATATTTTTTGTTTCGATAATTTATATTCATTACGAATGCATCATTTTGTGCAGCGTAAAAATTGTCACCTTACGCAACTATCCTATATGTTTTGACATAATTAGCATTGGAGAAGATTACCCTTTCGTTTGATACTTACTTTTATTATTTGTATCACCAAAATCATACAAAACTGCACGATACAAAAGTATCGATTTTCATATATGTTTTCCTCACAAATACCAAACGTCAAAACTCAATGTCGTCGAATGGCAAAATAAGCAAAACAAACCTAAAAGACAGTTGTGCCGGGTGCTGAAATTTAAATTTATTTGAATTGTTCTTCGGTGTGAATAGAAAATAAGTGAGAAAATAAATTAGCCAAATGGATTCCGCCTTATTGTCGGTATTGGCAGTGTATGAAGAAATCGGAATACTTCGTTATAATCGACGGAATCTGCGCACATCCGGTAATTTAATGGAGCTTTCAGACGATGCGTAAGTAAAATTTTTTTGTCTCTGAATTTCTTAGATTTTTTATTATCGATTTTCCTCTACTATGCAGATTCATTAAAAGCTTTCGTTTGAATAAACAGGCATTCCGATACGTTTTGGGGGAAATTGAACACGATTTTTCCAACACAAAGAAAAGTGGCATTCATGTTAAGGAAAAGCTGGCGGCGTGTTTGAGATTTTTCGCTGAGGGAAACTACCAGCTTGGAGCGGGAAAAGATTTCCATATTGCGATGGCACAGTCCACTTTTTCTAAGGTGTTATCTGAAATGCTGAACATACTGGAGCGAAGATTATGTTCTAAGTGGATATCATTGGAAATGTCGGAAAATGAACAGCGACGTGCCAAGCTTTATTTCTATGAGAAATCTGGAATTCCAGGAATAATCATGTGTGTTGATGGAACACATATAAAAATAATCCCCCCTAATCAGAATCGAAATTTATTTTATAATCGAAAGGGGTTCTACAGTCTGAACGTTCTCATTGTAAGTACAGCATGCATTAAATTAAAAAATTGTATTTAATTTTTTTTTTGGCATTATAGGTTTGTGACGATCAGCAGAGGATCCGTTTCGTTGATCCTAGCTTTCACGGATCTAATCACGATGCCCATATATGGCGAATAAGCCCTGTACGAACGTATTTCGAGCAGATGCATCGAAACGGCGGAACACAAACTAAAATACTGGGTAAACAAAATTGTTTAAATTTCCTAGATGTGCATGATAAAATTATTTCCCACAGGTGATGCAGGCTACCCATCGGAATCATGGCTGGTAACGCCATTCAGAGCTCCGGAAGAAGGCAGTTTGGAAAGCGATTTCAACCAGAGGCATGCTTTAGGTCGAGGCATAGTCGAACGAACAGTCGGTGTTCTTAAAAATCGTTTTAGATGTTTACTTGGAGCGCGACAACTACATTATACTCCTACAAAATGTGCTCAAATTGTGAATGTGTGCTGTGCACTTCATAATATATGTTTGGAATACGGATGCTCTCAGTAGGGGGCATATTTTGATGAGTCATATCAATAAATTTTTATTCTCTTCAATACTAGCAACTATCATCTATTTTTACTTTTTGTATGCGATAAATAAAATAATACGATTTGGTGATCTAATGTTTAAATCTTGTGTTTATTTTTATAATGCAATATTTGAATGTTCGGAAAAATGTTCTATTTGCATTTCTAATATTTATTTTTTAACCTCCAGCTTCTCTCGAGCGATTTTTTCCATTTCGCGGTTATGTCGATTTTGTTCTTTCAACATTTCTTTGAGACCAGTATCTATTGAGTTGATTGCTTTGGCGAATTGGCGTTGGTAATGTACCATATCATTGAGGTTTCTGTTTGAGGTACCCAACAGCGATTCCATTTCCGAGTGAAATTTCTGTTGTTGTTCAATTTGTATTTGAACTAAATTGAGGGCAGATAGCCTAGGTCTCTTTGGTTGGGAGCATTGAGGAATAGCCGTATCATTCGCATCGTCGGACTCGTCAATTGAATCGCAACTTACATCTGCATTGACCTCGTTGTTTTTTCCCTTAGGTGTTCCTTGTGAAGAACAACCTGGTATTCCTTCTACGGTTTCCAACAGTCCAGTTAGCTGAACCGCTTGCTCCTCTAGCTCAGACAAATGTATCGTTCTGTTGGGTCCTCCTCCAGTTGCCCTTTGCTCTCTTTTGTTGTGAGAGAGTTTGCGCTTCAACGCTGATTTATAATCCGCCCACACCTGCCGGACATTAAAAGTGAAATACATATGTATTTTTCCATCCAGACCCGTCACGGATGGGTGGTCCCAAACTGTTTAATTCAGCAGCACAATCGTTCCAAAATGGTCCGGAGTTACCACGTATAAATCCTTTTGCGATGTCGGGGTTCTTCTCCAAAAGCTGCACTAGCCGCTCAAACTTTTTCTTTGTTGTTGTTATATTTTTGGTTTTATCCCTGTGAATAGAAATTTGATTAAAAAATCAATTAAAAGCAACCGATGTAAAACTTTACTTACATTTTTTTAGCAATCCGCAGTAAAAAAATATCGGGAGAAATTCGACTGCAAACCACCACTCGAACGAAATAAAGAAAGGGTTTGACATTCGAGTAGCGTCGAACGAAAGATGTTATACAATTCAAACGGAATACAGAATGAAATTTTTCAAGTCGTTCGAAATATTTCGAATCGTTCGGAATACAGAATCGGGGTGTATGTTGCCTCAAACTGGCTCTACATTAAAAAGTACGCTACGGAAGACGAGATTTAGTACTCCATTTGACTTCCCTTGCTTGATTAGCTCTCGATTTATGCAGAATTTTGTGTTTCATTTGTATGGCAGCCTTCCCCTCAAAGAGGGGGTGAGGAGTGTTGAACAATCATAGCAACACTTATTGTCCCCTAAAACCTTACACATGTCAAATTTGGTTCCATTAGGTAGGTAGTCGATTGTTCTATGCGGATGACGTCAAAATGTTTATGACAGTTCGGGAAACGGCTGACTGCTTGCGACTGCAGCACCTGCTAAACACTTTCGATGAGTGGTGCTTAAGAAACTTCCTTTCACTAAATGTTCAAAAATGCAACGTCATTACACTTCATCGAAAACTCAAGCCAATAACGTTTACATACATGATCGATCATCATCCTTTGCTACGTGTAGAAAAAATACGTGATCTCGGAATTACGCTTGACTCAGCTTTAAACTTCAAGCCGCACTACTCGGACATAATATCCAAGGCCAATAAGCTTCTCGGATTCATCTTCAAAATTTCGGATCAATTTCGCGATCCCACTTGCCTGAAAGCATTATTCTGTACGCTTGTTCGATCGGTTCTGGAATTCGGCGTGGTGGTTTGGTGCCCCTATCAAACATTGTGGGTGGAAAGAATCGAATCAATTCAAAGAAAATTCGTCCGTTATGCTCTACGTACTCTTCCATGGAATGATCCAATTAATCTCCCACCCTACGAGGCTCGCTGCCAATTACTGGGACTCGATACACTCCAGAATAGAAGGAAGGTAAGCCAGGCATTGTTTGCAGCCAAAGTGCTTTTGGGAGAAATTGATAGTCCTGGTATTCTTGCGGAGATAAACATCTATGCACCTGAGAGAGCCCTTCGCACAAGAAGCTTCCTTCATCTTGGACCACGTTTGGCGAACTACAGCTTACACGACCCTATTCGCTTTATGTCAGCACGATTCAATGTATTTTATGAATTCTTCGACTTCAACCAATCTGCCGAAGCTTTCCGTTGCCGGATTCAACATGGACCACTGAATCAATAATGAATACTGGACGAAGACGCTTCCAACGATGATTGCTAATTGATTATGTTTATATTAATGTTTATATTTTGACCATGATATGTTTTTATGTGCTCCTTTCAATGTATGATGTAAAGATGTGGGGTTTTTACGCCATTTTGGCTTTTCCCCGCCAATTTTTCAATATGACAATATATAGTCAGATGAAATAAAATAAATAAATATTTGCTTGATTAGTTCTCGAGCTATGCAGCTCATCTTCCTCCTTATCCCCTTTCCATATTTCCATTTCCATAGAAATATTTTTCCCCTCGTAAACCTTCGCATGCTAAATTTGATTCCATTTGCTTGATTATTTCCTGAGTTAGGCAGCCCCTCCTTAGAGAGGAGGAGGAGCATCGAACCATCATAGAAATATTTCTTGCCCAGTAAAAACTCCCAATTTGGTTCCTAAAATGCCAAATTCGGTTCCATTATTCTTATTAGCTCTCGAATTATGCACAAATTTGTGTTTTATTTGTATGGCAGACCGCGTGAGAGTGGAGCAATATTTGTTATTGTGAAAAAATTATAGGAGGTTGTGTCCAAGATACGACCGCATTGTTGACGTAGAACTACAATGTTATTTTATATAAGTCGCTTGTTTATACCTTCGGATATTATTCTATAATGCTGTGAAATTTTAGAAAAAACTTCTTAGTAGAATAATTTCTGCAATGGTTTTTTCATTGTAGACGATAATTGATTGATGGTTCATTCTTGCCCTCGCAAAACTGATCGTATGTCGCAATTTATTTCATGTCGATGTATTGTAAATTTACCTCGAACGCTATTCCGGTAGCCATTTTCGCAATATACATAGACTCGGCTACAGTCGGTTATACACATGTTGTACCAGCACCATTATTCCACATCTCATAAGTACATCAATATATCTTTGGCACCGCATGGAAACAACAACAATGACAACACTTGCAAGTATCAAATATCATGCTACATGTTATTTATTATTGCCTCAGTGAAATCGCACCTCTAGGCATCGTTCGTACAACGTAAACCAAGCGCCAAACAAGCGTTCGCCATAGCATGCATACAAAGCCATTACATTGGTGGCTTGAAACTACTAGGAATATAAACACTTCTCATCATTTTGCGCTATTCTCAAAAGAAACGGTTCTGTTAAGATGACTGGCCTCGAAAAACGTTGCATTACTTTCTCATGCTCGAGAGAAGCACAGCTGTTACCCTTAGTGGAGGAAGTTTTGCTACTAGTAAGCGAAACCTAATCACATACAAAATTCAAGAACGACATTTACTTTCTTGGTGACTAAACAAGCGAAATAAACTCTTTTGTTAATATCAACAATCTCGAAAACAGTAGCATTGCTTCATTATGATCAAGATTAGCGCAAATGCAATCCTAGTTGAAGGCAGATTTGCGACTGGCACGCGAACCCAAATAATTTATAACATTCCAGTAAGACATTCAAGATGCTTGGATTTCCCCGAATAATTTTTTGGCGCACAACCTTAACGCCTGCTTCGCCATAACGTCAATTTAATGCATTGATACATTCTCAAAGGCACCAACGAAGCCCTTATGATGACGGAAAACAAACAATGTTAACTGCTTGGAAAAAGACTGAATTATGCCACACAGCTTGTTCTCCGCTGTAACACCCATCGATGCGAATTCGTTGATGAGTTTGTCAAGAGCGACCGCCTTCACCACCAGCGGGGGGAGCTTGATTTTGGTTGCTGCCTGGGTAACGGCGCTTACATTTTCGACCGACGCACCGAAATCGCCTACTTCTCTGTTGTTCGATGCGGTGTCACACTCGCGAAGCCTCGGTTCAGTGCTTTGCGCTTTTCACTACACCAACATCGCGTGCATCATTAGGTGAGCCTTGCCTCGAAATTTTATTGCCCCTGGCAATGCTTTCGTTTTTTGCAGGGCTCGAGCCTGCTTTCCTCTTCCTTTTGCTCGTCACACAGCGTCCAATTTATGACGCGGAAAGAAAAACACACGATACGAATAACGCGAAAAACGAACAGAAAAGCCAAACGACGATATCCAAGTTGGATTACCACTGGGGGGGTCCAATCTTAGATCGAAGCGCAGCGAAAGCAAAGTGAATTGGATTGCTCAATAGACCGATGCCGAATGAAAGTTTGCCTCAGCAAGATACACTGTTTATACTCTAGGCAAGTATTCCCCTTAATTCTTCTACTTTTCCTTTGTTTACGGAGACTTTAAATCCTACGATTTCCCCTTCGTTGGTCGTCGATAAGTTGCTCGTTATTGACAGCTCTGTTCGGGAAGTACACAAATAGACAGAACAAATGTATGAGAAAATGGAAACGCTTAAAGTTTTCATGAATTTTAACCATTTGCAAACCAAGGGATTCTAATGTATAGCATATTAAACAAATCTTAGGGAATTTCCGATTCGTTTGGTGTGTAAATCGCCAAAACCCGTTCGTGGCAAAAATAGTTATTAACGTTAACTTTATTTCATAAAAACGTGACCTGTTTTCTGATTTGGCACCCTTAATAGAAGACGTAGTTCTACGTCAAAAAATGAAAAAATCACAAATCAATGAAAACGATGGAAAAATTGCATGAATTAGGCTTCGAATTGCTTCCGCATCCACCGTATTCTCCAGATCCGGCAGATCCGGCAGAATTTGAGACCGATGATGAAGTGATTATCGAAACTGAGGCCTATTCTGGGATTATCGAAAGAGTACTATAACAATGGTATCGAAAAGTTGCAAGATCGCTATAATCGTTATATTGCCCTCGAAGGCAATTATGTTGAATAAGTATGAATTTTGCAAAAAAATAGTTTTACTATAAACTTCTCAGCCGAACTGTTAACGACGAGACGTTTCAATCTGGGAAGCAATACTTCGTGTCTTCTATTCTTTTTTAAAATCCTAAGTTTCCCTAAAAGAATACTTAAGAGTACATTCGCAATCGAGATATCTGTCCACAGAACATAAAACCCCCCAAAGACCGATAGCAGCATATCTGAGAGCCGTCAATGTTTTTCACCTCGTTTGCGACGACGGCATTTTTGAATTTTCAATTTTCATTTAATTTCAAGACATATGAAGCATATTTTGTTTGTATTTCCTGCAGACTTCTAATCATCGGTTATTTGAAATGCTTTGGCAGAATATTAGGTAACGATGGCACTCCCAAAATCACGCAGTCATCAATGAGGTTTGTCATCAGATATCTATATTAGGGTGGAAACTGCCACAGAAACACACAGGATCTGCCCGGGTAAGGGAGTAAAAAGTGCCCCCAAACCAGTGATTTTACTTTTACCCTTACCCAGCCAGACCCTTTGGAAATATAAAAAAAAAAAATTTTGTGCCGCGCAACACTGAAAAAAATCTGAAAAAATTACACATATCTAGAAAAGCCGTAGGAACACATTTAAATATGAATTAGAGTAGTACTGAATATCTTAATCCCAAAAAAAAAAATTCAAAATATCAATATTTTTTTTTGGCTTAAATTTTTGATGAAATTTTTTTTTTATAATTTAATTGATAATTTATTTTAAATATTTTTTTTAATAATTTAATTTAAATTAATGTTTCTGAATACACCGTAGTGAGATGCACATTCATTATTTTTCTCAAATTTTCATCTCGTTGCTTTTGAGGCTGACGTGATCCTATGTTAAACCACATAGTGGTTCAAAAAAACCGCCAATCTTTCTTATTTGATATCCTATACAATATTTGCCATACAGCTAGTGATTTGGTTTGGGGGCACTTTTTACTCCCTTACCCGGCCAGGTCCTTTCTTCATAACTCGAGAACTATTCAAGCAAATGGAACCAAATTTGGCATATAACATGACAATTGGAAATTTTCAAAAAAACTCTGAAGGAAAATGGGAAAAATCGGAAAATTTAATTCGCATATGTTCTACAATAACATAGTGATAAGCGTTGTTAGTTCATTTGTTGGAAGGTGGAAATGAATTTTAACGTGATAAAACGCACTCCTATATCTTCTTCTATCTGTATAAATAAAAATGGATCACCGAATGTGTTGATAAGAGCAAAACTCGAGAAAGGAATTGTTCGATTTAGGGCTGTCTTTATTCTATCATATTTTCTGTATCAAACATTTATTCCCTGTAATGGAGAAACATGTTATTTACAAGTGGTTAAAAAATCTTGAACGAGAATTGTGTCTGAAAATAATCTGATATTATAATGACAAGTTTTGGTAGAAGTACTGGCAATTTTATTGTAAAAGGCAATTTAAAAGAGTGGATTAGAAAATCAATCGATGAACAGTTCTGCGATTGGACCCATGAATGTGAATGTGAAAGTGATAACGAAAAATAAATTTCGGGCGGGACGAAGTTTGCCGGTCAGCTAGTTCTAAATAAAAGAATGACTCTTATGAAATAAACACTTTATTTACAGAAGAAAAATATCAAAATTTGAGATTATCAGTTACTGTTTTACATCTGTCCATCTAGGAATCATCAGTATTTCACACGGGACTCAAATTCCGCGACAGATTTTCCACCCGAACAGTGGGTGACTCAACATCGCGAGGCGGTTATGCAAATTCCCGCGAGCGTAACTATATATCTGCTAGTCAGTCCAATATTTGTCATCCAAATGTCGACCTGTGTTTGGCGGATGCATTTCTTCCCCGGGCTCGTTCCCCTGCACCATCCTGTCGCCGCGTGCTGCTGTCAAATAGAAAGTTTTTGACTCGGATTTTACGTTTTTTTAATACTGCTCCGTGTGTGCGATATGGCGATGCGTGCTCACGGCTCTTCTGTAGCCGGTTCCGGCTTTGAGGTTTGAACACGCAGAAACCGAGCAGAAATATAACCAATAACCAGACTCATTTTGGATTCAGCTCTAGCGATACTGCGCGGGATGTGACGCGTAAGGTTCAGATGAGAAAATGAGAAAAAATAAAACCTACGAACACGTGCATTTACGTGTGGCATTTTCGTGCATCGTTGCATTGTTTGGTCCGTTCAAATGTCAGCCACCGGTGCGGCAGCTCGAGACAGGCACGTGCCCTGTTGTGGCATTTTTGTCGATTCAGAGTAATGGTTAGCACTTCTTACGTGTTTGTGATTTGTTTTGTAGGAGCGATGTTTCCTTCGCTAAATGAGAAACCTTCGTGATGCTGATGGTACTGATAATGAAAGCGAAGCGTGAGTAAACACAAATCGATAATAAACAGTGGGTTTCGCTTTCGTTCGAGGCTGTGTTGGGAGGAGATGATTTTATTTCACAGTTCAGGTAATTAACGGGTAGTGATGGAACTCATATTTGTATAATTATGCAACGGTCGAATGTTGGTAACACTGCATCTGCGATGCATTGCCCAACGAACAAACATAGCTTCTCTTACAGCATGATTACATGATCCACCATAATAACGGACACGTAGTTCAAATTCCAGAAATAGAAGCCAAGCTTTCAATCAGCAATAATGAAGTGATGGAGCGTTATGTTGAGAAGAGTGAAACCAAACCGAAACCGCGGCATTAAAATTTCTCTTTGCTCACATAAATCAGCAATTATTTTCTCCCGGCTGACATCACTAGTCAGTTGCATCTGCCGGCGCACGGTGATGCGTAGTTTCGGTTGCTCACCGATGCATCAGTTCGCAAGATTATAATGGATCACCTTCGCTGTCTCAGATAAGCGCCGAGTTCCTTTTTCGCG
This sequence comes from Toxorhynchites rutilus septentrionalis, assembly GCF_029784135.1. Lineage (NCBI taxonomy): Eukaryota > Metazoa > Arthropoda > Insecta > Diptera > Culicidae > Toxorhynchites > Toxorhynchites rutilus. Next base: position 66,891,179 of record NC_073744.1, read on the forward strand.
CTACCTTCCGCACTGTGACCTGCGCTTAAAATCGTTTGTTTTTACTTCTTTCTCTCGTCAGCCGGCGACGAACGAACAAATTGAGCTGCCTCAGGAAATAATCGACTCAGTGGTCAGGAATTCCAAAAATTTATTTCTGCTGTGCTGAATCCGTTTGTAAAATAAATAAAACTTCGTTCGATTTTTTGTGAACACTTTCGAAACGGGGCGCACAAAGGAGAAGAAAACGGGGCGCGAGCAGCGGATGCGTGACACTGAATACGTAATCAGCTGACTATATACCGAGCATAAAATAGGACTAGGGGAAATCGTCTAGAGGTGATGACAATAGTGCTAGAATCCATGTTGTTCGGGAAGATGAAAAAAAAAACAGTGATACACCACTTTCCCTTTTACGAAATTCCGTTCCATCTGACCTTCACAGGTGCTAATCAAGTTTCAACAGTATCCTCTGTAGCACACAGTGAAATTCATACCGTCCGCCAATATAGTGTTTGGATGCCCTATTTACTGTGATTACCCGCTGAACTTTCGGTTTTGCGTCAAGTACTCAAACAAAACACAATCGACATCCATAATTCGTTGTACGGTTGATTAAAACCAGATCGACCTGAAAATATGAGGGTGAATAAAAGGAATTCATTATTTTCACGTGAAATTCGAAACATTATTTTGGATGTTCCGGATTGCCCGATTTGGGCTAAATATGCACCGTTTTGTTGAATAATTTGTTGTTAAAGGTAGCTTCATAATGTCTCTCTCATTGAAGTCTTGGTCCTTATTGGCGAATAACTCTTCTCGCAATCTTCTATTGATTCCAATTTCTTGTCACTTGTGGATGCATTAAAACTTACCAACCAAGCTCCCGGAGTTTCGGGCGAGTCACTACAAACGCGTGTGGCCTTGCGTTGAAACACAACACTTCTTCTGTCGGCCAATTCTGGCCGTTTCTGGTCAATCGCTAGCTTCAAATGGTCAGTTGTTGACAGTAGAAATCTGAACTTACTCAAAAAATTACACGTATAAAATAGCGTGCAGTGTGTGCGCTATTTTGCACGCTATTTACTAATACTAACGCGAGGACCTTTATAGCATACTTGATAAATGTCTCAGTTCGTTGGTTGGAGCTCATGATGGGTAGACAATAAACCGTCCATTGATGAGGTAACTTCTTTTTGACGTAGGACTATGTCTTACATTAAGGGCGCCAAATCAGAAAACATTTGCACACCAATCGAATCGGAATTTCTAAGATTTGTTTGATATGCTATACATTAAAATCCCAATCACTATATGGTTTAAATTGAGGAAAATTGGAAGCATTCCCATTTCTCTATGGATCTGTTCTGTCCATTTGTGTGCGTTCCCGAACAGAGCTGTCCATAACAAGCAGCTTATGCAGCCGCTCGAATAGAAACAGTCGGAGTAGAATGAATCGTTGGATTTAAAGCCTCCGTAAATAAAGGAAAAGAAGAAGAAAAATAGAAACAACGAAAAGGGATAGCGAAAAGAGAACATTTGCTATGTAAGTAAGATGTCGCTAGCTTTCAAGTATTGCATCTCCTCTGAGGAAAATTCTTAGAATCTTTCTGTGCCCGAAACAACGAAGGTCGCTTATTCTGCTCGTTTTGTGTTTTATGTTTTCCCTCGAGCTGTGAACGCTAGCGAATATTTCACTCAAAGTTTATCGCCGCAACTGTGTGCATCTGTTAGACGCGTGTTTGATGCTTGTGTAATGGCGATGCACGGAAGATGCCTCTCGTTAAATACTCAGTGCAATGCGTGCATTGATATAACACTTTGAACGCCCCGTCACTCAGATCTGGGTGACGGGTGTATTTCCTGGGAGGCCCCGTCACCCAGATGTGGGTGACACTTTTCTCGTTCAAATTGAATAGGATTTTTAAACGGTATTTGATAGAATGGGCACTTAACACTTTGACGTCCGCACGATTCGTAAAAAAATATGCGCTTGGCGCCGGCACTGCCGTAATCTCGCAAAGTGACGCAAGCGCCAGAGGTAAGAACTTTCAGTACGAGACTTTTTGTAAAATTGCATGTATAATCAGCATACGCGTACATTACGAAAATCTGATCTGTACAAAATGTGTATTGTTGATGGAAAAACATTGTCATCGGCTTGATTTTTGAAAAAATGCAGTTTTATTTAAGCTATGCCACCAACGCCAAATTGTTTTGGAAACAGCAAATTTAAATCGCTGTTTCCACAACCGATTGGCGTTCATCCATCAAAGTATGTGAGAATCTGTTTCCAATTATTTTCTCCAGAGATCGAACTTCTCGCTCGGCTGAGCGATAAATATTCAGTCAATCGATCTAGTTTTCGATGAACCGTGTATTGTTGATATGTTCGTCTCTTCCTTTTCACCGAAAATTCTTTTTCAGAGAGAAAGAGATGTGGAAAATCTCTATCTCGGAAGTTCACCGAGAATGCTTTTTCGTCTCGCATTTGGTACTGAAAATATGGAGCGAAAAAGCAAAGCTAACTTTACCAACATTAGTCTGTTAGAGCAGCGTCCAAACGATCTGCATTTGGACAGCGTCTGAATTGTACAAATATTAATCCATCTCATGTTCATTTCACGACGAAACCCAATATTGCCGCATGTTTTCAGCTGTACTGAAGAAGTGAAAAACCATTATCGGCATCAAGGAGTCACTGAAAACGAAACCATTTTTCGGTAATCATAACTCATCGAAAAATAAAAATCGGCTTTGCGTTTCTCGCGAGAATCGAAGCTATTTTTCCCTGTGGGTGAAAATGGATGTTTTTCGTCTCAAATCGACGAGCATTTCGATCTCTGATTTTCTCCAACATGCTGCCGTTGAGCGAAGCATCAGGGAGAAGAATTCACATGCTTACCCAACTTTGTAGCATGAGTCGAGCAGGTTAAGGTAGTTGAGAACCCGATTGTAATAATTATGGACAGCACCGATTTTTTCGAATTCAAAATGCTATTGAAACCATCCGTGTTCAGTAACATAATGCCGTCCGAAATTATCCGAAGTAAAACAGATTCAGTTTACGCGAGGATGTTTTGAATTTTGTTACAAGATGTGTTTCGTTTCGTTTGGAGCATTTAGAAGAGTGCAGCTGTTCACCAAATCCGACATTTATCCTTCAATCAACACTCAGCTTCAATTTATCCGAAAGAGAAATTAAACAGGCGAGGAAAGTAAACATCGTCAAGAAGCTTTGTCCCTTGATGTTTGAAGAAAAAAGACACTTCATATTAGGGAATCCTTGAAATCAACAATTAAATTGATGAGTTGGAACTATTTAGTTCTAATCTTTATGAGCTATATGTGAGAACAGCAATACACTTCAATCTAGGATAACTGTGCTTTAAGATGAGTTTGATTTTATGAATATAAAGTACATGGTTTTGTGAGCTTCTTAGTACATGATTTCTAATTCTGAAACAAAATTGTTATTATAAAAGTAACATTACATGGGGATGGACTGTTTTTTGATTAAAATACTTGGCATGACAAGCTTCTTGGAAAAGTGTTTTTTTACAAGAAAGAAGGCATGTGACTTTTGTTATGCTAAACGTTAATTACGGAAGAAGTTGTTATGTGAATATTGCAGTCCCTGCTCGTTCATCGTACTCTATCAGAACAGATAAAAAAATCACATCGCATCACTATCAAATTACGTCACAACACAGAGAAAATGGCCACTCCGTTCTCAAGCTTTCACGGGGTCATTTTTTCACATTTCTGTAAATTTTCACAGTTGTTTGGAAGGATTTGGTATTCTTTATCGATCTATAACAAAAAACGTAAAATGTCAATGTTGGCGCTTGCGTCACTTTACGAGATTACGGCAGGGCAGCGCTAACTCGGATTACTTGGCTTGTCGCCGCCCGTTCTTGACATTATCGGGAAATTAGAAATTGAAATAGAAATAAATCTAGATCTAGATCTAGAAATAGAAATCTAATCTTATCGTTAGTTTTCATAAGTTCTCAACCCTATTCCCCTAATTTCATGAAATTTCGAAGATATACATTCGTAAATATTACAAACATGTCCGTATTCCCCCCACTATATGTCAATGCGGATAATCATCGAATAAATGTTCTACTTTTCGGTCTGTTTTAATTTTATTAAAAACATTGAAAAACCTTCGACCGATTATTTCGAAAAACAGTACATTGAAATGCAAGAAACTGCATTTAAGTTTGGTAAAACACGAGTTTCGAAAGATATGATAAAAGTTCTTCTTAATATGTCCGTTTTTCCCCACCTTCTCTACTTATAAAAACAGGAAGTGGGTTATATCTATGGTATAACCGCAATGGTGACGTAGGACTATCGTTGATTCAGTGATCATTTGTTTGAAGTTGAATCTGAATCCATTCTGAATGAATGACTAAATGAATATTTGAGGCACTTCGAAAACGAGAGCTCTTTCGCTTGCATGTTATTTTCAATGCCAAGAGGAACTGGCAGATTATTTTGCAGCAGCGATATCTTTCCGGATTCTTCTCGAAGTCCACCACCAGTGGTTAATGCTAACTCGATAACCACCTGTTAATTGCACTTGATTGAAAAATCACAAAACCAACTGTATTTGATCGCAGTTTTACATGGATAGGAAACATTAAAATAAACTTTTTCACGTGAATGTATTTTTCAATTTCCAGGGAAACTGACAGATTATTTTTCAGCAACGGTCACTTCTTTCCGGATTCTTCTCGATAATCAGCAAATGTAAAGAGTTGCGCGCGTGTATGTGTGTGTATGTGACGGTTGCTCCGATGTCTCAAGCGGAACCAATTTTCGATGCTGGTATTCTCTCGGTCGTTTTCTCTTCTCTTAATGATAATGAATCCCTTGATCCCTCGCCGTCCAGCTCGTTCAACTCGTTCAGTAACGATGTTGTCTTGTCGATGTCCTCACGAAAAATGAATGCGTTTCACCACCACAATATCGCTTAAGTATGCTTTTTGAAATCTGCGTGGCGTCTGCATATTGTCCAGGAGACGTAGACGAAGTGCCTCCCCCTGGAGTCCAAGCATTTGTATCTTTTTGTAGATCTCAAAATAAAGCATTCATCATCGGGTGCGATTCAAACGCACATCATACGATATGGAACAGTACAGACATTAACACAAGAGGTGAGTGTTTATTACAATATTTGACAACCAATAATATAAATATTTGTAATGAAGGTACCAACTGTACTTTTATGAACTCCATAAGGCAGGAAGTTTTGGATTTGACATTTTGCAGTAATACTCTCTCTGAAAACATATTTAATTGGCATGTTTCTGAAGAAATATCGCTGTCCGATCACAAACGCATAATGTTTGACTATAAAGTGAATAACATTATTAGAGAAACTTTCAGGGATCCCAGAAAATCAAACTGGGAACTTTACTATTCCTATCTATCGGTGGGGGGTAGCTTCCCAGAAAAAAGTATTAAAACTAGTGAGGAACTCGAAAAAACCTCTATTTATGTTACAACAAAAATAATTCAAGCTTACAATAAGAGCTGCCCAGTCAAGGTACGATCAACAGACAGAGATGTACCATGGTGGAATACTAGGCTGGAAAATTTAAGAAAAAACGCTCGAAAAATGTTTAACCGAGCAAAGCGTACTTCGCAATGGGATGAATATAGGAAAGCACTCACTGCCTATAATAAAGAGATCAGAAGATCTAAACGTAAAAATTGGAGGCACACCTGTGAAAACATTGAAAGTACTCCAGTCGTTGCAAGATTACAAAAACTTTTGGCAAAAGATCATTCTAATGGTTTAGGAACTCTCAAAAAAGAGGACGGAAAGTTCACTTCTAATGCATCGGAGACCTTGAGTTTAATGATGCAAGTTCATTTTCCAGGATCGCTACCGGTCTTGAGTGATAGGACGACTTGCATAGACCCACATACTGATTTGCAACAGAATCACACTTTACCGTCTGAAGATTTCAATGATAATACCAGTAAACCTGGGCATAAAATGATCAGTGCAGAAAAGCAAGATCTAGCGAGTTGTATTTTCACTCATGCAAGAGTCGAATGGGCAATAAATTCATTTGATCCTTTTAAATCACCGGGAAGCGATGAGATCCGTCCTGTGATGATCCAGAAAAGTGGAGGAACTGTAGTGCCCTGCTTAACAGAAATGTTCAAAGCTAGCTTACGATTGAACTATATACCAAAGAATTGGCGACAAATTCGGGTTGTTTTTATTCCCAAAGCTAATAAAAAAGATAAAAAAAGTCCAAAATCGTTTAGGCCTATTAGTCTTTCGTCATTTATGCTGAAATTAATGGAGAAACTAATTGATGACTATATCAAATCGCAATACTTGAAATCGACACCACTCAGTAAACTTCCATACTTGCATACCAGCCAGGAAAATCAACAGTAACAGCACTTCATACACTAGTAACGAAAATTGAAAAAAACACTTGAAGTCAAAGAGTTGCTACTAGCCGCGTTCTTAGATATTGAAGGAGCTTTTGACAATGCATCCCACAATTCAATGAGAAATGCTATGATACAGCGTAATTTCGATGAAACTGTTGTAGAATGGATATTTCAAATGCTACAAAAAAGAGAAATAACGTGTAATCAGGGAGGGGCCACAGTTACAATAAGAACTGTGAAAGGATGCCCACAAGGAGGGGTCCTTTCACCTCTGTTATGGTCATTGGTAGTAGATAACCTACTGGCATTCCTTGAAAGGATAGGATTTGAAATCATAGGCTTTGCAGATGATATTGTAATTGTAGTTCGTGGGAAATATGAGCATGTAATCAGAGACAGATTGCAATATGCTCTAAACTTAACTATAGCATGGTGTAATGATGAGGGTTTATCTATAAATCCTTATAAAACTACTGTTGTTCCTTTTACACGTAGAAGGAAAATGAAAATACCAGATTTGCATTTGCTGGGAACTAAAATAGTGTTTTCTCCAAAAGTGAAATATTTAGGAGTAACACTTGATAGCAAGCTCAATTGGAACTCGCATTTAGATGAAATAATACATAAGGCTACAAATGCATTATGGATTAGTAAAAGAACATTCGGTAACAAATGGGGACTTAGACCTAAAATGATCTACTGGATCTACACTGCTATAGTGAGACCTAGAATAACATATGCGTCATTAGTTTGGTGGCCAAAAACAAAATCCAAGCATGCTCAGGAAAAGCTAGGAAAATTACAAAGGTTAGCTACAATTTCCATCACAGGAGCAATTCGTAGTACGCCATCTAAAGCACTAGATGCAATGTTAAGTCTACTTCCCTTATATCTATTCGTTCAATTGGAGGCGGAAAAAAACGCACTAAGGTTGAAAAGAACAAAACAGTTCTTTGATGGAGACCTTAGGGGTCATTTAAGTATTCTAAAGGAATTCAAACTGAATCCGATACTAACTCAGGAGGACTGGATGAACAGGCAATACAACTTTGAACGACTATTCAATGTGACTGAGCCAAGCCGCACTGAATGGGAGTCAGGGGGACCTGATATTCACCCAGGATCTATAATTTTCTACACTGATGGTTCCAGATTAAACGAAAGAGCCGGGGCTGGAATAACCGGCCCTGGAGTGAACATATCAATTTCAATGGGCAAGTGGCCAACTGTATTTCAGGCAGAAGTGCAGGCAATTATTGAATGTGCAACAATTTTTCTAAGGCGCAATTATAGTCAAGCTGCATTGAAAGAATTGAAGTCAGTTACCTGTACTTCTAAATTAGTTTGGGAGTGTATTCAACTTCTTCAAGAGGTAGCTAAAAAAAGTGCAGTGAACCTATTTTGGGTTCCAGGGCACTGTGGAGTTGAAGGTAATGAAACAGCAGATTTGTTAGCTAGATGTGGATCATCGAAACCATTCCTAGGACCAGAACCATTTTGTGGGGCCCCTGAATGTACCCTCAAAATGGAATTAAAGAACTGGGAGAAATCAAAGATTGATGGCATCTGGGCACATAGTACAGTAGCTCGACAGGCTAAATCATTTATATCACCAAGTAAAAAAGTAACTGAAAGACTTCTCAGCCTAACAAAAAAAGACCTATGCACTTTCACTGGCCTAGTGACAGGACATTGTCCAAGTAAATACCACCTAAAGAAACTAGGTAAATTAGAAGATGATACCTGTCGTTTCTGTAACCTAGAAAGTGAAAGCTCGGAACATTTATTATGCAATTGCGAAGCACTTTTTCATAGAAGGCGCAATTTCTTTGATAAAGGTTTAATGCAACCTGCAGATGTTTGGATAGCTTCCCCCAATAAGGCAATAATGTTCATTCGTGCTATAATACCTTATTGGGATCATGCCTACAGTCAGCAAGTGGAAATCACTCCAACTAATAGCGATACGACACCCTGATACGGCTTACAACAAATAGGGGCCCGCTACAATAGATGAAATAACTGGTCTTAGTGGAAAATGTACCCAACAGGAAAAAAAAAATGCTTTTTGTCCGTGACTGAATCGAAAGAAGGTGTGGTTACGATGGAAATTTGGAAGGCAAACTAGAGGCGAATGAAATCTTTGAGTTTGATACTTTCGGCGACTGAGCAATAATTGAAAATTATATGATTTTCGCGGCAGATTATTTAGCAGTAACGATGACATCATTCCGGATTCTTCTCGAAGTCCACCACCAGTGGTTAATGCTAACTTGATAACCACCTGTTAATTGCACTTGATTGAAAAATCACAAAACCAACTGTATTTGATCGCAGTTTTACATGGATAGGAAACATTAAAATAAATTTTTTCACGTGAATGTATTTTCCAATTCCTAGGGAAACTGACAGATTATTTTTCAGCAACGATTGAATCTTTCCGGAATTTTCTCGATGCTGAATGGCATCCAAACGAAAAAAATCCATGCGTGTATGTGTGTGTGTGGCGGCTGCTTCGATGTCTTCCCGGGGAACCGTTTTTCGATGCTGATACATTCTTGGTCACCTTCTTTTCTCCTGCCTCCTGCCTCCTGGCTTTTCTGCCCTCCCTCACAGTTCCAAACAAACTGCATGTCTTTCAGGTCAGATCATGCTAGGTAATGAATCCCTCGATCCCTTGATTCCTCGCCGTAAAAGAATAATTTTCAGAAGCTTTCCTGTTAATTGCGATCGATTGAAAAATCACAAAACCAAATGTATTTGGTTGCATTGTTATATGGATAGAAAACATTAAAATAAACTCTTTCTCATCAATGTATTTTTCAATTCCCAGGGGAACTGACAGAGTATTTTTCAGCAACGATTAGTTCTTTCCCGATTTTCCTCGATACTCGAAGCCCACCAGTGGTTAATGCTAACTCGATAACCACCTGTTAATAGCACTTAATTGAAAAAGATTTGGTCACAGTGTTACATGGATAGAAAACATTAAAATGAACTCTTTCGCATGAATATATTTTTCAGTTTTCAGGGGAACTGGCAGATTATTTTTCAACAACGAATCTTTCCGGAAATTTCTCGATGCTGAATGGCATCCAAACGAAAATAGTTCCGTGCGTGTGTGTTGGCTGCTCCCATGTTTCAAGCGGAACCGTTTGTGGCATCACTCTCCTCCTGATGGATTCCCTTTCGGTCTAAGGTGCACAAACAGGCTCTTGGTGACACCGTTCATTCGCGCTTTCATGATAAACGAAGAGCTTCACCACAACAGCGACAACATGCTCCAATCGCTGTTCAATTATAACTGAGTGAATTTCCGAGTGGCGCTCGCTTATATACCGATTGGTGATTTCAATAGCCTGTTTTGAAAGCAATTTTAAGACTATTGAAACAAGTTTTTGGATAAAAAAGTAACAAGTATATAACGCGTAGACATTTTATCTTTCGAATGAAGTGTTAATCATACAGTTTCGTTCAGCTGTTTAGGAGCTATTAACGCTCAAAATCTCGGTCTCCGGCGTAACGCTTTCGTTTTCGAAACTTTGATTTTACACCCCGGTATAGAAATGAAAGACGTAGTCCTACGTCAAAACATTAAAAATGATAGTCTGTGTATGTTATTGTTACTTAAACCAAACCCCAACAGAATGCAAATGATACTCAAGTGCTATCGCCGGCCACTGAGATACTATGCGTGCGTAACCACTGTGGTGTCGCCGGACGTCAAAGTGTTAAATGTAAATATGGATTATGTAGAATAATCGAAAAATCAAAAACATAATAATATAGTTTTTATACTATGCTTTTAAACGGTTTTATTTAGCATTACCTACTGTAAATATGTTTGTTTATCTGCAGGGCTGTCCCACATAAACAGAAATTTAACCTCTTTCCTGTTGACCGATTGATCTGAAATTTATCTCTGCTGTCGTTATAAAACTGCGTATTCCATTATCTTGAAAATCCAAGATGGCGGCCGCAACAAAATGGCGGACTACATATTTCATCAAAACTCCATCAATATGTAGAACACAGTTATTTATGAAAAATGTAAATCCAAAATGACCGCCATCACAAAATGGGACATTTTTTCATTTCATCAATATGGCTATCAAACGAAATGGCTTGAATAGTAGAACATTCCAGCATTCAACATTCAACATTCAAATGTACTGTTGAAAAATCAATATCTTTATGTCGTCTATATTAAGTTCTTCTAACATAACGCTTCGCACTATTTCATCGTTACTAATATCCTCGCTTTAAAATTTACTATTACGCCGTCCGGTGAACATTTTAAAAATGAAAAAACACATGTGCCTAAAAAAACATAATAAACATATTGTTTTTTGGAATTAACAGGGGCTTCTCCGCGTTGCGTAATTATTATTCTCATTCTCAGAAAAAAAATTGCAACTTGCCTCTTTTTTTATAATTTTTAACTACCAAGCGCAAAGAACGATGAAAACGAATTACGTGAAAAATCGGAGTTGCCAAATGTGATAGAGTTTATGACGAATATTTTCCCACAAATGCGACACATGTTCTCAGTATGATATATTCACAGAATCTTCGCAATCGATTGAACAGAATATCCCATATTCTCCAATAAAATTGTAATCATTCATCGGGATCGAATATAGTACATAAAGCAAGTACGTTCGGTTAAATTTAATTTTTATTATCATTTCCAACACTGTATAATTGACTGAAAACTCATTTTTATAAGTTTTTTAATCAGCAGTCGGTTGATTTCATTCGGATTCAACAGAAAAATAGTCCTGAATCGAACCCGAATTCATTATTATCGTTGCCCGCTTATTTCTCTAGCGCGCCGACAGTTGAATTTGGGCCCCGCAAGAAACTCGACCGAATCGCTATGTGCGACGAAGGTGATAGAGGAACAAATTGCGGCATATGGCCAATTAGTGTAATGTTCTCGCAAAGGCAAAAAAGAATGAGCTTCTTGAAATGATTCTACAAAACCACGCAAGCCATTAAACCTTTTCAGGGTCCCCGGAAATTTTTACTAAAGAGTTATTTATGAACTTTCGACGTTTTCGCAAATAATATACGAAATGATAAACCAACAAATTTTGATTTGAAAAAAAGATTGCGTAGTCCTACGTTCTAAGCGGTCGTGTCTCGGATACAATCCCTCGGTTTTAGCATCAGAAATAATGTTTTCGTTCCTCTTTATATGAACGTAAAAATAAGATTGCGTACGCGGGTATAAATTTCGTTCTAAGGGGGGTAGAAATACAGATTGAAGTCAGTCGAATGAAGAGGCAGATTTGTGTTCATTAGTCGAGTCATTCAAAATAACTACTGACGGGACTAGTTTACCAGTCATCCTCGCTAGTCAACGCTAGTCAAATCACTTTTTGTTGTTTGCGACCTTGGTCAGGACGTTAATATCATGGCGACGCACTTTTGCGACATTGTCTGTAGTTGGCTCGGAACAAATACTCCACGAAAAAACCTCAGATGTCTCCAGCATGGAGTACTCCTACGCGTCCTAACACGCTACAAAAATGCCTGCCAACACAAATTGCGTCATCGACGGACTATTGAAACAAAACACAACTTTCAAATCGCTAGCAATGCATACCGAAGTCTTAACGCAACTCTCTACAAATCATACGAACTTCGTGTCCAGACAAACTTGCGCAGGAATCCAAGAAGTTGCTGGAATTTGTAAACTCCAAGCGGGAAACTGCAGATATCCCATCTAAGGTGTTCTTGGGAGATCGGGAGTGGTCCTCTGTTCCTGAAACGTGTGATTTGTTCTCAAAACACCCTGCTTCAGTGTTTGTAGCTGATGCAGCCACCCCGTCAGAAGCCGAATGTGCTGCAGCTAACGTTCCGGAGACTTTAATAGACTTGCGGTCATTCGCTGTTACTCCACAGATGGTTGAGAGAAGCTTGAAAAATTGAAACGATCAACAGTTCCTGGCCCAGATGGCATTCCAGCAATAGTTTTCTGTCGCTGTGCTTCAGCCTTGGCTTTACCACTCTCCCGTATCTACGAAGCTTTGCTGGATCAAGGAATCTTTCCAGATGTGTGAAAGTACTCCTTTATGTTTCCCGTCTTCAAAAAAAAAGTGCAACGTGACCGACTATCGCGAGATAACCTGTTTATCTGCCGCATCTAAGCTATTTGAGATGATCGTGAACGATGTTGTCTTCTTCGAAGTAAAGAGCTAAATCTCACCAATGGTTTTATGCCAGGACGCTCGGTTAGCACAAATCTTCTAGAGTTCTCATCGTTTTGTGTCAACCGCCTTGAAGAACGATCTCAAGTTAATGCTGTTTATACCGACATAAAAGCCGCTATCGACCGAATTGACCACCGCATCCTGTTGAGTAGACTATCCCGTCTTGGTGCTTCTGAAGGATTCATCAACTGGCTGAGGTCATACCTTTCTGAAGGAACGCTCCGTGTTAAGCTCCAGTCTCACAATTAAAAACCGTTTGCTGTTTGTTCGGGAGTTCCACAAGGCAGCAATCTAGGGCCACTGCTGTTCGCGATATTTTACAACGACGTGTCACTTATTCTCGCATCCGGCTGTGTATCGATCTACGCAGACAATTTGAAGATCTATCTGGCTATCAAAACTCTCGAGAATTGCCTTCGGTTGCAGAGCTTGCTTGTTCAGTTCGTATGTTGGTGTCGGCTGAATAAACTTACCATCAGCATTACTAAGTGTGTGATCATGAGTTTTTATCGGAAAAGACAGCCAATTATATTCGAGTACATGATCGATGATTTCATCTTGGAGAGAGTAAGTCAGGTAAACGACTTGGGTGTAGTGCTCGACCCTAAACTTACCTACGACGCACACCGCTCTGCGCTGATCACTAAAGTCAATCGTCAGCTTGGGTTCATTTCAAGAATATCTAGGGACTTCACCGATCCTTATTGCCTGAAGTCACTCTACTGTTCTCTTGTAAGACCAATTATTGAAACCGTATCGGTAGTATGGAACCCTTACCAACACATGTGGAGCATCAGAATTGAACGAATCCAGAAACGCTTCATCCGTAGAGTGCTCAAGCATCTACCTTGGCGTGATCCACGGAATCTGCCGCCATATATAGCTAGATGTCGATTATTGAATCTGGATACGCTTGAACGACGTAGGAGTATTCAACAAGCCACTTTCGTTGCCAAACTAATTTGTGGTGAATTTGACGCACCTAACTGGTGAACTTTCGTGCTCCCAGCCAAATCTTACGATCCTCGTATCTGTTGCGTATGAACTCCGCCTGCGAATGACGGATCTCAATAATTGCATGTCCGAATAATAACCTGAAATTATTGAGAAACCAGAGCAGTGGGTCCAAAGCCCCAGAAAAGAAGGATGGTTGTAATAGCTGTTATCCATGGTTATCATGGAAAGGAAGTAATGGATAACCCCTAAACCAAGGTGTGAAGCGACCCGTGCCGAGGGATGAATGGTAGGGGGGGGGGGTTTCAAACCTTGCCGTTAACGGAGCCTGTGGAGCACCAGGGCACCCTCCACAGTATCGTCTGCCCTTGCTGCATTAAGCCGGTCACTGATGCAGTGGACCTTCTTTACCGCGAGACTCGTGGGACTTCTATGAATAATCCACATCCAAATGAACAAAACGAGCGGTCGAAAATAACGCAGAACACTAAGGTTCTGCAAATAAATCTCCATCACGCTAAAGCAGCGTCTAGGAGGTTTATTGAAGACGCTATGGATTTAGCTTTAATTCAAGAGCCTTGGGTCCACAAAGGAAGAATACTTGGTATTCATATTGGTTCATGCAAGTTATTCTACGACGACAAGCATGACTCCCCAAGAACTGCTGTTCTAGTAAAAGCAAATATTAATTGCTTTCCTATAACAGAGTTCATTCAAAGGGACATCATCGCGATCAGAGTTGAGATACCAACCGCCAAGGGAAGATCCGACATAATAATTGCGTCGGCTTATTTCCCTGGTGACGTACCTGAGGCACCTCCCCAAGAGGTTACGGCGTTCGTAAATTATTGCAGAGAAATCAAAAAAGACTTCATCATCGGCTGTGATGCCAACGCTCATCACACTTTGTGGGGTAGTACTGATATAAACAGTCGAGGTGACTGTCTTTTAGAATTTCTCTCTTCAAACAACATTGACATTGCCAATATAGGCAATGAACCAAATTTTATAAACGCTATCAGACAAGAAGTCCTGGACCTAACACTGTGCAGTCCGGTAATTTCTTCGAAAATACACAACTGGCACGTTTCGGAAGAGGTGTCTTTGTCTGATCACAGACACATTATCTTCGAATGGGATGGTGGCTTGACAGTACAGAGAGAATATCGTGATCCAAGAAAAACCAACTGGGAACGATATTCACTTGAACTCGAGTCAGAAACTCTTAACACAAGAATAAGGTCGATTCAACAGCTCGAATCAACTTCAAAAGAATTATATGATACGATAGTTTCAGTCTACAACAGTAATTGTCCACTTAAGAGAGTTTCTTCGACAAGAAACGTTCCATGGTGGAACAAAAGGCTCGAGCGGCTACGTAAAACAGCGCGGAAGCTGTTCAACAGAGCTAAAATTAATTCGGATTGGTCTCAATATAGGAGCGCCCTAACCGAAAATAACAGAGAACTAAGACGATCTAAATGAAAATCTTGGGCAAATAACTGCGAAAGCATTGAAAGTACCCCAATCGTTGCAAGACTAAGCAAGACTCTTGCAAAAGACCACTCGAACGGGCTAGGTTCCCTCAAAAAGGACGACGGTTCGTTCACAAAATCTCCCTCAGAAGTATTAGAGTTACTGATGAAAACTCACTTCCCGGGATCTACATCGGTTCATTCTGATACCAGTCCTAGCTACAACCGCGACATGAAATGCGCAGAATGGTGGAATGGTTTTCACGAAGGCCAGAGTAGAAAGCGCGGTGAGATCCTTTCAACCATACAAATCCGCAGGTGCAGATGGAGTTTTTCCAGCCCTGATTCAAAAAGGAGAATCTAAGCTGATTCCATCTCTAATCAAGATTTTTAAGGCAAGTCTGATACTAGAGCACATTCCTTCCTCATGGAGACTCGTTAAAGTGGTCTTCATTCCAAAAGCTGGGAAACGTGATAAATCACTCCCAAAATCATTCAGACCAATTAGTTTATCATCAATACTACTGAAAAACTATGGAAAAAGTATTATATGAATACATAAAGTCTGTATTCATGTCCAAATGCCCTTTATCTAAATACCAGTTTGCCTATCAATCAGGCAAATCCACAGTCACAGCGTTACACACACTTGTGACTAAAATTGAAAAATCTCTTTCGTCAAAAGAAACTGCATTATGTGCATTTCTTGATATCGAAGGGGCTTTCGACAATGCTTCTTATGTATCAATGGCACAGGCTATGAGAAGAAGACATTTCGATGACTGCATAGTCGAATGGATCAAAGGCATGCTCACAAATAGACAAATCACCTCGGAGCTGGGTGGGTCGTCGACATCTGTGATTGCAACGAAAGGTTGCCCACAAGGGCCCCTCCTTCTATCACCTCTACTTTGGTCACTGGTGGTTGACGACCTTCTGATTAGTTTGGAGGCGAATGGTTTCGAAACCGTGGGTTTTGCTGATGATTTAGTCATAATGGTACGTGGCAAATTCGACGATGTGATATCGAGCAGGATGCAGATGGCCTTAAACCTTACACAATCATGGTGTATCAAAGAAGGCCTGAGCATAAATCCCTCAAAAACAACAATTGTTCCTTTCACCAAAAAGAAGAAACTGCATCTGCAGACTCTAAATCTTGGAGGAGAGGAAATAAAATTCAGCGTTTCAGTGAAATATCTAGGCGTAATCCTAGACGCTAAACTAAACTGGAACGCACACTTAGATGCAATTATCAGTAAGGCCAACATTGCCCTATGGACATGTTCTAAAATGATAGGCAGAACATGGGGCCTTAAACCAAAAATGGTTATGTGGGTCTATACAGCAATTGTGCGGCCTAGGATAACCTATGCCTCATTAGTATGGTGGTCAAAGACTAAGGAGACTGTAGCTACAAAAAAGCTAAACAAACTCCAACGACTGGCATGCGTTGCTGTAACAGGAGCAATGCGAAGCACACCCTCAAAGGCATTGGAGACTATCCTTCACTTGTTACCTTTGGGTCAACATGTTCAGCTGGAGGCTAATAGAAGCGCTCTAAAGCTAAAAAGATATAAAAAAATATTAGACGGGAACAAAACTGGTCACTTGAGCATCCTGAATCTCTTACCCGTTGGACCAACCTCAGAGATGAACAGCGATTGGATGGAACCAAGGACCAATTATGACATTCCATACAGAGTAATGGCCAACTGGATGGCTGTACAACTCAACCAGTCAAAAAAAATTATCACGCCGAGTATTAAAATTACTCAACAATTGCTGAGTCTTAATAAGAAAGACTTCAGCACATTCACTGGTCTTATAACAGGACACTGTCCGAGTAAATACCATCTCAAAAACATAGGTTTAGTGCAAGATGATATTTGTCGCTTTTGTAATGCCGAAAGCGAAACCTCAGAACATTTGCTCTGCAAATGCGGAGCACTAACAAGACGCAGACTTCAACACCTTGATAAGGCTATTCTGGAGTCCAAGGAAGTTGGGTCTGTGTCGCCGATCAGGACTATAAATTTTATCAAACAGATTATTCCTGATTGGCACCTATCTCGCTGTAGCTTTCAGTCTACTTCTTCATCAATAAGCAGTAGATAAGCTTGAAGCGTAGTACAAAAAATGGGGCATACCACAATAGCTCAAACTAAAGGACGCGGTGGTTCACACCCAACAAGGGAAAAAAAATCTGCTGCAACCGCTCCCACGTCGTTCAACGTTTGGTCATCATGATCCGATAACGGGGATGATAAGGACATTTTCATTAGTAGAACTTTTTTTTAATTCGGAGAACCGTCACCACGCTTCAGAAACAGGATCGAGAATTCTAATGTGCTTAATGTCACGTTTAAATGTGTTTTTAACTATTTATAAGTATTTTATTTAATTAAGGCGATGGTGTCAGATGAACTTTTATTGAAAAATATAATTGAAGCAAATGGGTTTATTTCATTCTGTTTGATCAAGGCTTCGTGGATTGAAATATGATCCATCATATTTCATGGTGTTAATTGGTGTGGGACCCAAACATCGAACTTCTCTTTGAATTCAGCATTGCACTTAAATTTAATTTATGGAAATACTGATAAAATTGACGAGATTTCCTAGCGTTTCAGCAGAAAAGAAATCTACAAATTTCTTTCACAATATTATCTAGTTCTCGAACAGTCCCTTACCGCTTCCACCGCTGTTCACACATCGTGCGAGTATTGCTTTGCTAAAAAATGAAGTCTTCCATTTTTCTTACTTTACCACTTACTTTTCCGAGATAATTTTCAAACCAGAATGGTCTCGGAAAAGTACGTGGAATCGTAGTAAGAGAGGTCTTTCTATTACGATAGAAACTACCCAAACCATAAGTTTTGACTCAGTTTTCGTGTTCTTCTCTCAAATAATGCCAGCAGTACGCACAACATTTATGGCAACCTAAATTGCATTTCTTTTCGTCCTCTCTATCTTATTTATTTTACAATTTCATGTAGGGGAAAAGGGGGGAATTTGGACCACCTAAGCAAATCACCTAATATTTCCAAACCAATACGGTCTAAATAAAAAATGTCACATTGTATACTGTGCTACACTTGTTTTCTCTCAATAAATAATGTTTAATCATTATATAAAGCTTCAATCTACCAAATATATCATGAAATAAAAGAGATGATTTTTTTGACATTAAAATTTGATGCGGGGTGATTTGGTGACTTATGTTTATGAAAAGTATTTTGGGACAATGTTACAATCAGTAACAATGTTTTGGGATCGATACCAGATGTCTTGCCCAGATTCCAGACCAGAAAAGTTGGTTTGACACCATCTCGAATTCTGCATGAATCTTTTCACTGTTGGTCGAGCATTTTCAAACACTGTTGATGCTTGGTCAAAGAAAATCCGTTCTCGATAGCCTACGTTGCTCTTTCAAGCTCCTCCTTCTTCCAACGTTGTCTGTTCATCCTCTTTTTGTAATTCAGCGGCATCTGGAATCAATTAGACCAAAGAAAAGTATCAAACCTGTAGGACCAGTTCACCCTACACAACATGCAAAAATTAAAATGCAATTAATTTCATTTATTGTAATCAAACTTACAGTTTCGCTACATCAAATTGTTCCTCTTCTTTAGGCGAACAGCACTTTACTGCACAATACACGAAAAGTTTGTTTAATTAGCGGGAAAAACCTTAAAACCACGATCGGAAAACTCACATTTTTTGACGATCAAAGTGCTTGCTGTGTTCATGCTACCGTTTCCATCTACTTGTGAAGTTTTACCAAAGTTTTGTTTTACTTTAGGTACATACGGTTCAACAATAGAAGAAAATGACATTATAAAAAATCCAAGTTGAGCCGTAATTTTCCAGATAAAGGGGTGGTCCAAATCACCCCGTGTTACCCTACTTTCTGGCAAAAGCCAACCCAACCTGAATATGAGCTTGAGTTTGATTTGTTTTCTTTACCATTTTAGTGTGCTTGATGTATCCAGATCTCTGCAGTTTTCGCGAAATCCGTATAGTGGTGATCGGAAGCCCAAGTTCCTTCATAGTTTCCGATGCATTGAACTTCCCAGATCAGGTCAGCTGCAGAATACGGATTCTGTCACGATTTCTTGTTTTGGAATTCCCCGTGAACTTCTTCTTCACGCCGCATTCTTCACCTTTCCTAAGCCACTTTTGAATCATTATTTCGGATCTATTTATTGCCTTCAAAATTTAACGGTTATTCATATCGTTTATCTTCAGTTCACAACTTTCATCGCTATTTTTTAGATCAATGTATTTACAGGATCAATCTATGTTCCGCGTACTGACACAACAAGAAGACTTTTTTCAGTATTGTACGAGGGTAGTGGACCAATAACTGGGGAAAATAACATTTTAAATGCCTTGTAAAATATCTTTGAATTAGTATTAGCATTAGCATTGAACTACTAGCACAATATCGTGAGTGGTAGGAATTCAGAATTGTTAAGTTAAAAGCTTGACTCCATCCGTTGCTGATGATTAGTAATATCTCTTAGATGAAGGCATGCTCTCTTCAACAGTTGAGATTTGCCCTAGCCCTTCCTTGCAACTACTAAGGAAAAGGGAAGAAATGTTAGTCCAATATTTAATTAAGAGAGATGCAGAGAACTCTACGAGCTCTCATAAATATCTCGGGAATTTAGGAAATGTTTTAGTAGGGAAGATATTACTATTACTATTACTATTACTATTACTATTACTATTACTATTACTATTACTATTACTATTACTATTACTATTACTATTACTATTACTATTACTATTACTATTACTATTACTATTACTATTACTATTACTATTACTATTACTATTACTATTACTATTACTATTACTATTACTATTACTATTACTATTACTATTACTATTACTATTACTATTACTATTACTATTACTATTACTATTACTATTACTATTACTATTACTATTACTATTACTATTACTATTACTATTACTATTACTATTACTATTACTATTACTATTACTATTACTATTACTATTACTATTACTATTACTATTACTATTACTATTACTATTACTATTACTATTACTATTACTATTACTATTACTATTACTATTACTATTACTATTACTATTACTATTACTATTACTATTACTATTACTATTACTATTACTATTACTATTACTATTACTATTACTATTACTATTACTATTACTATTACTATTACTATTACTATTACTATTACTATTACTATTACTATTACTATTACTATTACTATTACTATTACTATTACTATTACTATTACTATTACTATTACTATTACTATTACTATTACTATTACGATTACTATTACGATTACTATTACTGTTACTATTACTATTATTTGATGAAAATGCATCTGCAGAGGGTATTTCTTAGTAAAATTGAGTACTCGATGTGTTCTCCATGCTTCATGTGCTCCAGCCTTCCTATTGTTGACACGTTGATTGCTGTGTAAATTTTGATATGATTTTTATCAATAAAGGTGTTAATCGACTCCCCTAGGGGGAGGGGTAATGTTTTGAAAATCGAAAAAAACATCGTCTTCTTACAGCTCATGGACCAAAACATTATTCAAATGGAATCAACATTAGGGATGCTATGTTTTGGGTAGCCGGGGCTTGGGACGAGATACCGGCTGATTCCATTGTCAAGTCATGGAAAATGCTGATTGATCTTCTCGGTTGTAAAAGAAGACATACTTTCGATTCTGAAGAAACTGATTGACCAGGACAATACAGTGCACGATGAGGATGTGGAGTTTGAGGCCCTGATCGAAGATGTCAACATTGTTTTGCATCCAAACACATATGTCTACGATGATGAAAATTCGTTTCCGACGGCCGAGGGTGCGAATGCCTCATCAGTTTTGGAACTACATTAGGTTGATGAAGATGGAGAGGCCGAAAATTGGGATATAAATGGAACAGTATCTACTTGGGCTGAGGAAAACGGATTGCGAATGGGAAGACAATTCCTGCTGCTGAGAATTACGTAAAAATAATGTTTTTTTTTTCTTCGTTGCATAATCCATTAGTGGGCATAATCCATTAGAGTGCCAATGAATGTATGGGAAAAAAGTTATCTTCGAATTTTCGAAAGGGATTTCCTTCAAAATGATGATTCCCGCAAAAAAATACTCTATGCAATATTTCAGCTCATCAGACATCATCTACTAGTGTCGCGCAGCCGTCAAAGTAAAAAAAATTACCCAAGGGATATTATCAAAAATCGAATTTCGGGATTTAGATGACAAAAAAATCGAGACGACAGTAGATCTTGACGTTTCAGGCAATTTGAAGGCATTTGGCATCAACATTTGTTTCAAAACTCCGATTTCATGTACTCCCCTGGGGTGATTTCGCGGTTTTCGGAGAACTTAAACAATTGCGCATTTGCGACAATTGTAAAAAAAATCCGCTTGAGCTGAAATGTTGTACAGTGTTTTTTTTTCGAAGAAATCAACATATTTAAGGAAGTCCCACTCGTAAATTTGAGATGACCATTTTCATTGGCACTCTAATGCACATCGTTACTTATGAATTTGTTTTTAAACTGAAATAAATAATAATTTTCCAAACAAGTTTTATCGGATTTGTTCTGCGGTAATATCGTAACATATGAAGATTCTAATTATACATCTATTGAGAATCCAATAAATCAAAGGACCATCCAACTCAAAGGTGTATCACTTATTTTGTATTCTTTGCAACAATGTCAACACTCCTACCCCAATTTTTCCTTTTTCTTACTATGTCCATGATTATTCGAATGATCATATTATATATGATACACTGTGGATAACCGAATTTAAACATACTAAACGGACTCTGCTCATCTTAGCTACATTCATGTTTCATTAAATTATGATATTAGGTATTTTCAAATATTAAAAAAAAATATTAAAAAACCTTTTTCAGCCCTCTTCTCTACCTAGCTACGTTCAATTTTGTTCAAATATAAAGTATTTTAACAAATTGTTCGAACATTTCTGATAAAGAAAAATCAAAACTAAAACACTCCAGATAATCAAGTCCGACCTGCATTTTCATCTTTACCAACATTTTTTAGGTCTTATGGTTTCAAGCTAGAAATTTTTGTGAAGTTTTAGAAAAAAAAAAATTGGACACTTAGTTGAAGTGTCCAATTTTTTTTCTAAAAGCAGTGTATTTTTTTTAAATTTTATTATGCAAAATTGGTTAAATGACCAATGTTTACACCCACAACGTTTCACTGCAATCTAAGACGTTGCTGCCAACTCCTAATACGAGTCAAAAAAAAAAGTCACAGGAGGGTTGTGTTTGAGACACGACCGCATAGCTAACGTAGGATTCCGTTAGGCTATCTGTTGATTTTGGATATGTTTACGAATTAACATATCCAAAATCAACAGATAGCCTAACAAACGTCCCTGAGAAGGGACGTTTTGTTTGGTTATTGGTTATTGGGTATTGTTTGTTCACTTCACCAGTGTTTACAATCGAGTGATGATGACAGAAGGATCGTAATTAGTTGTTAGATGGTGCGTATCAGATAGAAGATGCCGAAGTGGAATGAGATATGATGAAAACCGCCCTCCGTAACCCTAGACGAGACGCCTCCTGTGTCATGTATGAATGAAATAAAGAAAAAAAACTCACCAATGTAATATAAGATCAATAACGAACACAATTATTAATTTTTCTCATCAGTAAAACATGTTACCTTAATATAGAGAAAACATATTTGAAATGGAAAAGGTAAATTTCTTACATAATTTTTACTTTCTTTATTCAACCCAATGCGAATTTTAATTGGTCTAACAACACCTAATAGTATATGTAGAGTATATGGGAAATCACTTTTTCGAATATTTCTTCATTTTTCCAACTTTCCTCGAACTTTCCTTGGGTGAAAATGAACACAACAAAACAGAAAACTTAAACCGAACGACCCGTTCTCGAGCGGGAACATACCTTGGTTTTTATTTATGAAAATTTAAATAAACCGTTTCATATATTAAGTCATTTTAACACAACTGCTACCTTATACAGTTTTACCCTTACACTTGTGCTAAATTTTTCACAATACAGATCGGTCATTGATATGAAATTTCACGAAGCAACCAACATTAAAGTTCCAAATTTAAGTTTAATTTGCTAGAATTCATCGTATCAATACCTTACTTGCAGTGTAAAAATTCCCCTGACTTGCATATATTTGCAATGCTGATTTCCCCCGAGCAGCTTGGTTTAGATGTCTCTGTTAGGGAACACATTTCGGTAGGAACAATAGTTGCCCCTACTTTCAAGTATTTGCAATGCCGATTTAGGGAACACATTTCGGTGGGAGCAAAAGCTCCCCCTACTTTTATGTATTTGCAATGTCGATTTCCCCCAGGCAGCTTAGTTTTGAAGTCTCTTTTAGGGAACCGTGGTATGTGTCGCATGTGGCCAATCAGAAGTGGGTATTTCCGTTAGGATAGGGGTTGAGATTTTTCAATTGTTCGATGGTTAGTTTCATGACATATATTATTTTATTCAATGCAAAAAATTGTTATGGAGTGCCGAAATCGATTGACGCAAAAATTTCATCAATCCATCATGAAATGAATGAGCAATAAGCGTTTGAAATTGGACAATTTTTACGATATGCTTGATTTTCGATTTCCAATTTGTACCCCAATATGTTCCCGAAAGACGTAATCCTACGTCAAAAAATTAGGACGGTCAATTTCCACAAGCTTTATTTGAGGGTTACAAAAGAAAGGAGCAAATGGTAATCGCATAGAGTCTACAATAAACTTCAATTAAGGAAACACTTCAAAACTAACAGTCTGACTGGTTTACTCCACCCAAGGCATTTTGACCAACATGATGCAAGAGATTGAAGCTTGGTGTTGATATATCTCGAAGCATCTTAATTTAAATTTTATAACTAGTATTTATTCAGATAACATTATACATTTTCTTCTTAAACTTGATTTGATTCGAAAATCTCATGGAAAAGGTCTATGAAATGCGTCATTTTTGTTCATGCTCAATACAAAATTATATGATAAACTAGCTGACCCGGCAAACGTTGTTCTGCCATTCAAGTTATTTCAGGAGAATATTTTAGGTGTTAAATAAAACATAACTAATGTATTTTAAGCGTGTTTGAATGTTTTAACGATCTACAAAATTATTCGGATGTGAACGATAAAAAGAACGGATAAAACGATTTCAACGGAAGTTGGTATGATGTTTCATGATGCAATGTTGTAATGAAAAAAAAGGAAAATGTGAAGAAAAAAGTAATAGATTTGTGTCGTGAAATTGAAAAATGAAATAAATAAAATCAACTGCTGGGTGTCGTTCATTAATTGGAAAACCAACGATACGCTAGACAACAATGGAGCTGATGTATCATTCTTATTTAGAACCGCATTACTTCGATGTTGTCATTCAATCGAGGAGTATTCACAGCGGTTTTCTAATTTAGAATCACTGCCATATTTCCACTTTCTTTATCCTTCCTTTATCTACGGACTTGCAAATGTATTAATTGCTCTCTGCTCATCTGAGGCGAATATGGTACTACTCAACGATTTTCAATTTCAATGTCTGCATTGCTGATATTTATGAATGACATTCTCAGTATTCATTCGTTGATCTATATATGTAAAAATGGATTTCTGTCTGGCTGTCTGTCTGTCTGTCTGATTCTGATGGACTCGGAAACTACTGAACCGATCAACATGAAAATTGGTATGTAGGGGTTTTTGAGGCCGGGGAAGGTTTTCGTGATAGTTTGAGACCCCTCCCCCCTCTCTAAGAGGGGGCTACCATACAAATGGAACAAAAATTTCTGCATAACTCAAGAAATAGTCAAGCAAATGGAACCAAATTTGGCAGGTGAAGGTTTTAGGGTGCAGGAAATGTTTCTATGGTAGTAAGACTATTCACCCCCCTCTCTAAGGGGTGGCTACCATACAAATGAAACACAAATTTCTGCATTATTCAAGAATTACTCAAACAAATGAGACCAAATTAGGCATATTGAGGTTTTAGGGTGCAATAAATGTTTCTATGATGGTTAGACTTCTTACCCCCCTCTCTAAGGGGGGGCTACCATACGAATGAAACACAAATTTATGCATTACTCGAGAATTAATCTAGCAAATGAAACCAAATTTGTCATATTGAGGTTTAAGGGTGCAATAAATGTGTCTATGGTGGATAGACTCTCCACCCCTCTCTCTACGGGGGGGCTGCCATGGAAATGAAACACAAATTTCTGCATTACTCGAGAATTAATCAAGCAAATCAAATCAAATCTGGCATGTGGAGGTTTTAGGGTGCAATAAATGTTTTTACCATGGTTATATAGTCCTCCCCCTTCTCTTAGGGGGAGCTGCCATACAAATGAAACACAAATTTCTGCATAATTCGAAAACTAATCAAGCAAATGAAGCCAAATTTGGCATGTGAAGGTTTTACGGGGAACGAAACGTTTCTATGGTGAATATAATCCTCCCCCCTCTCTAAGGGGGGCTGCCATACAAACGAAACACAAACTTCTGCATAACTCGAGAACTAATCAAGCACCATTTGGGATGTGAAGGCTTTAGGGTATGAGAAATGTATGACACCCCTCCCTCCTTTGGAATGGAGAGGGGGTCCCATAAAAATATTATACATATTTCAACCAAAAATATTCCATCCAAACATGACAATTGAAATTTTTTGGAAAACTCTAAAGGAAAAAGAGAAAATTCGGAAAATTAAATTCCCATATGTTCTACAATTACATAGTGACAAGTGCTGTTAGTTCATTTGATGTTTGCGCTAGCGAAATTGATCTTTGTTCGAAACTGGAAATGGATTTTAATGTGAGGAAACGCACTCCTCTATCTTTTTCTATCTATACAGAAAGAAAGAATCGCGCCCTTAGTCCCTAGACCATGAAAATTATAAAAAACGAATACAATCGAAAATGACAAGACCAAAACCTGGAATTTTTGCAAGCGTAGCATTTTTCCAAGAATGAATAAAAAAAACGGGTCTAATGTTTTGCGATAAAGAACAAAACTACCACTTTTCACGAAAATCTGAGAACCACTATAGATAACACGCCATATGAGCCGACTGAAAATCGTGTCCTATAAGATGAAATACGATGAAAATCATTCTAAAATTAAACATCATTTCCACTATTACACTATCTTAGGTAAACAAGTACACGCCTCTCTTCCCTGGTCAATTTCATAATCCAACTCAGTTATAATGAAATTTCGTTATCACATCGCCGATATAATAAAAACCAAATCTAATCATAGCCGACATGATTTATGGTCGGCAAATTGCTACCTCCTCAGGGCAAAACAGTCGCGGCCAACACGGTCAAACAGCATTGCTCCATTACTACGCGCGCGCGCATTCATTCATGTTTCGCCATCATCCATCCCATCCCATCGCCATTGACGTGAATGGGAAAAAGGCACAATCCTGGGGGCGCGGGACGAGCGGGCAAGCACAAGAAACCGCAAAACATCCGCAAACAACATGTTCCGAATTGAGTCAGCAGTACCAGCCGGACCAGCGGCGAATTGCGGCCAACATTTCTCACACTTACTGCTCGGATTTTTCTTCGCCGCACATTTCTCCTTCCTCTCAATCCACTGGCATTACCTAATTCGAAAATTGATTTTGTAACTACAATCGCGATCGGCACTTGGTCGCTCGAGGAACGAGGATTTACGCTTACGCGCTGCCGGTGGCGGCCACCGGTCTGTCTGCCCAGGGTAATGCTACTGTCGCAAAAGCCACACGCAGGCAAGCTTGTGTGGGAAAAATGTCGAACTGTAAGTAAAAAGTGGATGAGGAAACTCGAGCATGGCAATATAAAAAAAAACTTGACCGCGGTAAATGTCACGACCGACAAGTGCTTGCCGTGTCGCCGGAGAGCAATTAGGGTCAATAAGACTGTGATTCGATAACCAATTCGGCAATTCGTATTGTTCGGTAAAAAACAAATCTAGCGGTGTGTATTGAAATCTACCCTTAATTATTTTCGATTGGTTGAACGAAATTAAACTAAATATGCGATATCTGACGAAAACTAACATTCGAAAACGATTACTCATGAACGCATAGATGAACCAACCCTCGGCGCTCGCAGGTTGAAACTTGGCGTCCCGCTCCCAGGATAAAATAAATAATGTTAAATAATTTTCAGAGGTCGAACTTTCTTCTTTTTCGCCGATTTCTGTTTACATGAATATTGAAATGAAGCGAAAAAGAAAGTGAACGACGAGAGGTGACACCGGACCACGCCAAACGCACCCAGACACTTGCTGCCCGTATGCGTATTCAGGCTCTGGACACTTTCTACCAATTCTTTAGCGACGGGGCTAACGGAGGTGGCCCCTTCCACGGGTGGGCACCCAAATGGATGGCCGGGCTGCGATAACGAATGGTACGCTGCTTGGCTATGGCCAAAATATAATAAATATATTGAACTGAAAGAAACAAAAAAAAATCGTCATAGGAATGCGGCACGCGCATACTCATATCCTCACTCATATACCTACACCCTAGGTGTGGAGGAGCTGCTCAATTTTGGGGGGAAATTTCGTTTCTCCCCGTGTCGTATTTATGCCCACCCAAATACTGCGTTTCTGACGGCAGCAAATTGTGTCAGCCACCTTTTTAGGTTTTGCGGATTTGGCCTCCCCTTGATGGTGATGATTGGCATTCAAAGTAGAAATTGGCCCGAAGAAACAATTGCTCAACGGGTATTACCCACGGTCAGTCGAAATGGCATCGAACGGGTTTGTTTGCATTTAACACCAATTCATGAATCTGTTCCAAAACTTTGGAAATAGTTAAAAACAGTAGAACCTCCATTATACGCAAACGCGAGCTTCATAGTAATTCTTCCTCCCCGAAATTTGCCAGTGAGTGTTAGGCTCTTGCTCTTTTATTGACATATGACTATTTTGACGTAAGACTACGTCTTTCATTTATATACCGGGGTGTAAAATCAAAGTTTCGAAAACGAAAGCGTTACGCCGGAGACCGAGATTTTGAGCGTTAATAGCTCCTAAACAACTGAACGAACTGGTATGATAAACACTTTATTCGAATGATAAAATATCTACGCGTTATATACTTGTTACTTTTCCATCCAAAAACTTATTTCAATAGCCTTAAAATTGCTATCAACACAGGCTATTGAAATCACCAATCGGTATATAAGCGAGCGCCGCTCGTAAACCCACTCAGTTATATTTGAACAGCGATTGGAGCATGTTGTCGCTGTTGTGGTGAAGCTAACTTCGATTATCTTGAAAGCACTGATGAACGGTGTCACCAAGAGCCTGTTTGTGCACCTTAGGCCAGAAGGGAATCCATCAGGAGGAGAGTGATGCCACGGTTCCGCTTGAAACATCGGAGCAGCCGCCACAAACACATACACGCGCGGAACCCTCGTTGCTATCATCGTTGCTGAAAAATATTCTACCAGTTTCCCTGGGAATTGAAAAATACATTCATGCGAAAGAGTTTATTTAAATGTTTTCTATCCATATAACACTGCAACCAAATACATTTGGTTTTGTGATTTTTCAATCAATCGCAATTAACAGGAAAGCTTCTGAATATTATTTTTCCCCATCAGTAGAAAATTGTCGTATCCAATATTGGATGCATAACATGAAAAACGGAAAATGTTTCACATCGCGAAAATCAAGTCATTTTCGAGTGATTATTTGCTTTCTACTCATATTAGGCTGTCAAAAAAGTCCTGCGGTATTTCCGCGAGGTGTCGTTGTAAGCGCGTAGTTCTAGTTGTATTCATTGTATCGAGTTATACTATAGCTTGTTGGAA
Organism: Toxorhynchites rutilus septentrionalis; assembly: GCF_029784135.1. NCBI lineage: Eukaryota > Metazoa > Arthropoda > Insecta > Diptera > Culicidae > Toxorhynchites > Toxorhynchites rutilus. The sequence continues at coordinate 66,920,116 of NC_073744.1, forward strand.
AGGTATTTTTGCGCGCTATAATATAGTCCTTGACAGTGTTTTGTTTGGTTAAGTCGTTCGTGAGTTATAGTGTCGCAAAAATGGAGCAAAATAAAGAGAAAATCCGACATATTTTACAGTACTACTATGACAAAGGCAAAAATGCATCTTAAGCTGCCAATAAAATATGTGCAGTTTATGGACCCGATACAGTTTCCATTTCCACCGCACAACGATGGTTTCAACGTTTTCGTTCTGGTGTAGAGGTCGTCGAAGATGCGCCACGCTCCGGAAGGCCTGTCGTCGAAAATTGCGACAAAATCGCTGAATTAGCCGAGAAAGACCGGCATAGTAGCAGCCGTAGCATCGGACAAGAGCTGGGGATAAGTCATCAAACAGTTATTAACCATTTGAAGAAGCTTGGATTCACAAAGAAGCTCGATGTATGGGTGCCACACACGTTGACGCAAAAAAACATCTTTGACCGTATCGACGCATGTGAATCGCTGCTGAATCGCAACAAAATCGACCCGTTTCAGAAGCGGATGGTGACTGGCGATGAAAAGTGGGTCACTTACGATAACGTGAAGCGCAAGCGGTCGTGGTCGAAGCCCGCTGAAGCGACTCAGACGGTGGCCAAGCCCTCATTAACGGCCAGGAAGGTTCTGCTGTGTGTTTGGTGGGATTGTCAAGGAATAATCTATTATGAGCTGCTTCCCTATGGCCAAACGCTCAATTCGGACCTGTACTGCCAACAACTGGACCGCTTGAAGGTAGCACTCATGAAGAAGAGGCCATCTTTGATAAACAGAGGCCGCATTGTCTTCCATCAGGACAACGCCAGGCCACACACTTCTTTGGTGACGCGCCAGAAGCTCCGGGAGCTCGGATGGGAGGTTCTTTTGCATCCGCCGTATAGTCCGGACCTTGCACCAAGTGACTACCACCTGTTTTTGTCCATGGCGAACGAGCTAGGTAGTCAGAAGTTAGCCACAAAAGAGGCCTGTGAAAATTGGCTATCCGAGTTTTTTGCCAATAAGGAAGCTTCTATAACAGGGGTATTATGAAGTTGGCATCTCGTTGGGAACAAGTCATCGAACAAAACGGCGCATATTTGACTTAAAACAGATGATTGTAACTAATTTTATGAACAAATGAAAATTCAAAAAAAATGCCGCAGGACTTTTTTGACAGCCTAATATGAATATATCATGTATGTCTGCCCGTGTCGGTACGTGCCTTTTTCGCTACGTGCTGGATAATATAAAACGCCCTTAATGCTTAAATAAATTCTTTCTTCATTAGAGCGAAATGTACGTTCTAGTTGTTTGGGAGGAATGATTTAAGGTAAAAAAATGTATACAACCCTCTTCTTATCATAGTTATCAGGAAACTGAAATTATAGTTCAACATCGAACAGAAATCATTTCTTCTCCAGAGAGCAAATGAAAAAAAATCTCGAATGAATTGATTAGTCAGTAATTTTTTAAATCAATGATCGCTTCAATAACTAACTAGTTTTGAACGGATTGCATCCAGCCGTTTTCCCGTTAAATACCGAACATGGCCCGTAAAATTAAAAGGTTATTGCTACCTCGCTCGTCATAATAAAATTCCTCTGATCCGTTTTGGACATGAACTTATTTCACTCCTGTCGTACCTATCTTCGAACGAAATCGAAAGTTTAAAGAGGCGTAGACACAGCAAGTATTAGAAGAAGGAAAAGAAAAGAGAAGAGAAACACGAAAAGAATCTTCTTAATTGCATTCTGATCTCACCGATCAGGGCGAGTGTGGAAGTGGCTGAGGAGATAAGCTGCCGTGTCCACTGGCGAGAACCGGTCACGGAAGCATCATTCTTGTTCCCTAGAGGTGGAGTCTGGATAAAAAGTGAAGCCAATGACCTTCTCCGCACGTGATCCAACACAGGTCAACACTTTCGAGACCCCTCTTGTTGGAATAGGATCATTGAGATCTTCAAAACGGCCACTGACCACGGCATGGCCCCTCCCGAAAGCATGCACGCGATTGGGATAAAGCAGATGATAATGGGCAGAGAGCGGAGAAAATCTTACTATCGGCAGCATTTTTTTCTTCCTAATTTCATTTGCATAAATGATTGTCCACGACAGACAACAGGAATCGGTTGGAAGATGCGTGGCGCAAACTGTTATTTGTGTTTGCCCTGCCGGAGTAAAGCAACCGGTTCGGGGGATGTTTTCGATTCAAATTAGGAGGAATTTTTAGTTCCAAACTTTCGGCAGCGAGAAAGCGTTGTTGCGCTTTTCTATGCGTTCTTCTAACAGGTATTTTTAGGAGCAGATGCCATTGACACATAACGGCGGCTGCTGGCGGATGAAAGTGAGATTATACGATGGCGATTTTTTATTCCCAGAGATGAGCAGTAATATCATGCATGCCATTATCAGTTCGGTGGGATTCGGAATATTTTCCAGTGAATTTGAATTCATCACGGTCAATGATCGGGGGGAAACCCGGAAGTAACGTGTTTAAAACCAATAAAATATGTATTTTCATCATTTAATGATAAAAGATTATGCATATCATCTTCTCCGACTCCGAAATCAGTACCTAGGAAAGAAAGGCCATTAACTCACCGATCATAACAAAAACAAACACAAATTAAACGCTCTTCATCGTCATACCAACTTGTGCACATATCCATGATGAAATAACTCACGAAGTATGGTGTTAGATTCGAGACTGCTGCTGATCATATCATCGCCGACAGGTAATTACCTACCCGATAGCAGCAGAGTGAAAAAGCTAACGAACGCCAAAGAGATGGGATTTAAAGTGTAATACAATACAAATAAGGCTATTTGCAGCAAGTGCCCCATCAATCACCGACAGCTTGATAATATTTGATATTTCATTTCTTTTTTCTTCTCGATCAAGATTGATGTGCAATACCTAACCAACATGATTGGCTTGTTTGCAAAGCTACTTTCTTCATTGTGACGGCTCATAAGACTTAGATTACAATTATGTCTAAGCATGTTGATGGGAAAACTATTCAAAATCACATCTACCCTCCTTTCGATTGTTCCAAGAAGAGTCAATCGAATTCTTCCCGCGATTCGCACGGCAATCATTGAACACCGGCTATGCAATTTCGCACGCATCAGATCGGATTAGTGCTCTCAACGCGCACTAATCACTGGAAAACGAAGCTTGCGTCAACAGCAGCAGTCGGAAGCGGTGGTTTGGCGGTCGGTGAGCAAACAAGCCATAATTCGCGACTATATTTAGGGTCTACCATTGTTCCGGCCATGAATTTTAGCCCCGAGGGAATGAAATTCGACGGGTTACTTCACCGTCTATGGTTAGATAATAGAAGTGAAATGTGCTAATTTCGATTGATAGTTGAATCAATTAGCAGTAAGGTTTAAACGTGAATACATTTAAAATTGAATTTTGAACCAAAAACATTTTCATTGCAAGTATTACATCGTATTCAAATCCTTCGGAAATACGCGATACCAATGAGAATTGGGCATTAGACGAATTGCATGCCAACTCGACTGGTCATTGGCAGCAACATTGTGGGTGTAAAGACATTGATCATTTAAGCAACTATGCATACTTGAAACCTTCGCATAAGAATTAGACTACTTTTTGAAAAGGGCCAAAATTTTCTCTTATTTTTAACAAAAATTTATAATTCAACAACTATAATGTCTACACAATTCTGGTTAAACAATGAAATGTTTAAATATTCATAAAAAATATCGATTTTTTTTTAAAGAAATGATACACTGAAAAAAAATATTTTGAAAATTGAAACTCAATTCTCTCAAAAACTATTTTTTTTCAAACTCACAAAAAATGTGATTAGCCCTTGCAATTTCCAACAAGTCACCTATACATCGGAAGATGGGTACTTTTACAGGAAAAAAGTTTTTCTAACAACAAGCTGTCCATGTTTTCTTTGAAAAATTACTACTTATACTAATTTTGTTCAAAGTCAAGATAGCGATATAGCGTATTCGACAAAATTTTAGATCTTTTTAAAATATGAACTTTTGTCGAATCCGTCAACATTCTATCCTTTTTTGCTTAATCTGGAATACATGGAATTTTTGTTAAATCGCGATAATTTATATATAAAAAAAACTAGCAGACCCGGCAAACTTTGTTCTGTCATATAAATTATTTGTGGAGATATTTTGGTTGGTAAAAATAACGAATATATTTTAAGAGAGTTTGTATGTTATCGTTCAGATCTGTAAAAGTGATCTGATTAATGATTTTCACTGCATTTTCATCTTTTTTCCGAATTGTCCTTTTTATTTAAAAATTTCCTCCAAAATATTCTATCATTCTAATTTGGGTGGAGGGAACTCAACGATATATACTGCCATTCGACGCATAGTTGTCCCATGTCCCAAAATCAGCAACTGAGAAAAATGCAATCAAACTTTTTCTAGCGTATTTGTCTACCAGAAGCTTCAAGCATTTCAGTTTCCGGGTTTTTCATAAACAGTAAACTATTGTCTAATAAATAAATGTGAAAAGTTTTCCTCACATTAATCAATCAAGCTTGATTATAAGTTCAAAAATTTATGGTTGGACAATTATGCCTAGAATATCAACAAGGGTCAATTGAACTTGATGTTTATCGAAATACTGGGAACAAACAATTTTTTTGTGTTTTTTCCGAAAGATTATGCATAAAAAACGTCGTTTTATGAAGAAGAGAGTGATCTGCAAAACCATTACAGAATATAAATCTCATTGTTATTAGGCTATTAGGTTATTAGGCTAAGAAGGTGTACACGTGTTCTGTTAAACTTTTTTATTTGTTTGAAAACTAGTTCGTTCTTCCTAAACAGAAATGAGTGCATTAGCCCTGCTGAAAGCATGACATAAAATTCTTGTACTTGAACCGATTAATTTATTATGGATCAACCAAAAATAGATGGTGGGACTGTTATGCCTAGAATTTCAACATGGGACAATTGAGCTTGATGTTGTATTTTAAAAGCAGGGAATAAACAATATTTTTTTATGTTTTCCGGAAGAATAGGCATAAATACATCGTTTCATGAAGAAAAGTGAAATTTGTCAAATTGTCCATCGTCCATTTTCTTTTGACAGTTTCGGCAGAATTTTCTCATCTGGTTTGTGACTGCTTAAAAAACGCATTCTATTGCCATATCTCCCGAAGTTCTTGCCCGTCTTTCCTCATCTTCTTCGGTCACTTCTAGGATCTCGACCGCTCATAAGATTCTTTTCCTTATGGACATATAAAATAATGGTCTCTTTGTGATTATCACCTTGTTTTTTGTTTATTTTTTTTTCCTTTTCTGGCTTAAAGGTGGAATCTTCTCTTGCTGTCCTCCTAAGATTCCTCCGCTAACTTTGCGCAGTATCTTCGAGTAAACTATCTGCCCTTTGGATTTGTGTCTTCTAAACCTGCTAATCGAGTTTATTTGCTCAGAGTGCGGATATGATTTCAATTGTTAGACTCCCTATCATATAATAGATATAGTTTGACTGTGCTCTTCGAAATTAATTGTTCTGGCCACCCTAAAATAGGAATGGGCACCCTTATGAAAAAATTAAAAACTACGGGTCTAATATTTTGCGAATCCCAATGAATATTTTGAAACTTCAAGATAATACCTAAAACGTTACAAAGGGGAATCGAAAAATTGCCAAAATTACTGCCATTTTGGTTTAAAATGAGTTATTTTTCATGAAAAATCGCCGTTTAGAAGTTTATAAAAAATCGAAAAAATGAAGTACCAAAAAACGGTTACATAACGCTTTAGCTAATTAGTTTTAACATGCTGATGAAAAATTTCAACCGCATAGGTCGTATAGATCTTGAGATATTGATACTACCAGTTGAAAAAAATATGTTTTCGAGAAAAACACGTTCAAAACTTCGTACAGCAATACTACAGGATGGCGCATAAGTCACACAATGCTCTCTGAAGGAAAAAAAATAACGATCGCGCTGCAACTATCGAGCGTGTTGGTTCCTAAGCGGTTCAGTTGTCGACTTTGTATCGTTGTTTATTCGAGAATAAATAATTTGTATTACGAGATATTTTTTTTAACTATTTTTTTGTGCAAATCGGTTGCTTGACTTCTGCGCCACCCTGTATATCCCCTGAGGTGACTTCATACTTTTGGCTGTAACTTTCCCACGAAATCAAATACCAAAAAATATTTTTAAGACAACATTTCGGAGGGTATAAGGTTCCCTAAAATGCAAAAATCAAAAATCCGATTTTTTCAATTTTCCAGACCGGGGTCTCCTCTTAAATAACGAACAAACAAGAACTAAAGTGGGTCAGGTTCACCATACGCGGAAAAAACTAAATCAATCAGGGCGCTTCTTCTCCCTCCACTCAATGAGTTTTGGGTAAAACTGGAAGAAGTTTCCCTAAAACTAGTTCGGACGGTAATCTATATATTAGGTGTACTGGTAAGTTTCTTCGGTTTTACAACAGATGGCATAACTTGATTATTATTCCAGTAACTCTAATTTCCAGACATTCGTTGGAAAGCTACTGTCATTGCGCGTCTTTTTTAGTATACGTTGATCTACTTCAATGATGTAAATCTAGTATTGGAGGGCCCTCGGCTTTCCTTCGCAGACGATTTGAAGCTGTTTTGCCACGTGAAGTCTGAGGTTGACGCATTATTTCTCCAACGGCAATTGGAAATTTTCCAGATATGGTGTGTGAACAATCGTATGACACTGAATCCGAATAAATGCTCAACGATCACTTTCTCAAGAAGAAAAGATCCAATTCATCTAGATGGTGTTCCACTAGACAAAGTCGAATGTGTGAAGGATCTGGGTGTTTATTTGGACACCAAACTCAACTTCAAAGCACATGTCAACTACGTCGTAGGTAAAGCCTCCCGCAGCCTTGGGTTCATTATGCGTATTGCGAGAGATTTCACCGATGTCTATTGCTTGAAATCTCTATTCAGTGCTTTAGTTCGCTCTACGCTGGAATATTGCTCATCGATTTGGAATCCATTCTACCAGGATTGAAGCCGTGCAGAAACGATTTATTCGGTTCGCTTTACGGCATCTACCGTGGAACAACCCTCATCAGCTTCCAAGTTACGAGAGCCGATGCCAACTAATAAGTCTAGAAACGCTACATGTACGGAGAGATCTAAACCGCGCCTTATTGATGTATGACGTCTTGATGGCTAGGACTGAATGCCCAGTGATCCTCGAAATTTTCAATTTTAACATTCAATTTTAACATTCAATCTCGAACTCTACGAAACTACGTCTTCCTTCGAGTACCTTTCCGTCGTACTAGCTATGGATGCAACTCAGCCGTTCAAGGCCTGCAGCGGCTGTTCAACAAAGTAGCTTCGGGTTTCGACTACCATATTTCACGAAGTGCGGTTCGGCGAAATTTCATTGTTATGATAAGAAATTTTCATTAATATCATTAGGACAGAAAGTGTCTGTTGATTTACCAAATAAATAAATAAATACGTCAAAAAGTTGAAGCGTAAACAACATAGTTTTTTGCCACTCCGAATATGTCGAATTTCGTATAAACGAGAGTATTTTTGCAGGAAATGTTACTTCATTACTTCAACTTGAAAAAAAAGGCTGCGGAAAGCCATCGCATTTTGGTGGAAGTTTATGGTGACCATGCTCCAACTGAGCGAACGTGTCAGATGTGGTTTGCACGGTTTAAAAGCGGTAATTTTGACTTGAAAGACGAAGAACGTTCCGGACCGCCAAAAAAGTTTGAAGATGAAGAATTGGACACTTTACTCGATCAAAATCCGTCACAAATGCAACAAGAACTTGCAGCTACACTTGGAGTAGCTCAGCAAACCATATCCGATTGTTTAAATGCAATGAGAATGATCCGAAAGATAGGACATTGGGTGCCGTATGAATTGAAGCTGCGATACGCCAAACGCCGTTTTTTCACGTGCGAACAACTGCTCCAACGGCATAAAAGAAAGGGTTTTTTTTTGCATTTAATCGTTACTGGCGATGAAAAGTGGGTCCATTACGACAATCCTAAACGTCGGGCAACGTATGGATACCCCGACCATGCATCAACATCGACGACCGCGCGGAATATTCACGGCCAGAAGGTTACGCTGTTTATTTGGTGGGACCAGCTGGTTGTGGTGTACTATGAGCTGCTAAAACCGAATGAAACCATTACGGGGGACCTCTACCGACGACAATTGATGCGTTTGAGCCATGCACTGAAGGAAAAACAGCCACAATACGAGCAAAGACACGATAAAGTTATTTTGCAGCACGCCAATGCTCGGTCGCCTGTCGCGAAACCGGTCAAAACATACTTGGAAATGCTGAAATGGGAGGTCCTATCCCACCCGCCGTATTCTCCAGACATTGCTCCGTCCGATTACTACCTTTTTCGATCGATGCAACATGGCCTGGTTGACCAGCACTTCTCCGATTTTGATGAAGGTTCTGCCATACAAACGAAACACCAATTTCTGCATTACCCAAGACTTAATGAAGAAAATGAAAACAAATTCGGCATGTGGAAGTTTTAGGGTGCAATAAATGTGTTCACGGTGGGTAGACACTCCACCCCCCTTCTCTAAGGAGGATGCATCTCCTGGACCATTGTGCATTGATTAAATTTGAAAAATCATAACTTAAAAGCGAAATACGCCGAGAAAAATTTGATTTCCGACCACCCTAAAATGAAAATGGACACCCTAATGAACTAAATTATAAAACTACCTACTATTAGTTTTCACGATAATCTGAGAATCACTATATCGGTTTGGCGTGAAATGGCTGTAAGACACATCCCCGTTAAGATATTCGAAATCCATAGCAATTACAATATCTCAAAGCATAATAATCTTTAAAAATATTTTAAAAGTCCAATGTTCAATGGGCAAAACTTGAAATTGATTGAAATAATGTTTCTTTTTGGAAGCAAATCAGTCATCAAATCATGTCCCTGCATTCTCATGAGAAGTAAAACACCATTCAGCAAGCCCGTAGTTGATGTTGATGAAAATCGTATATATGAATCGAAGTGAATAAATAACTTCAATATGTGCATTTCCACCCAGTGGCGTAGCGTGACCGGGTGACACCCGGGCGGGACACTAGGGTGTCACCCCTCTATAAAACTTAGTTTTTATTTTCGAATGGAAAATCAAACAGTTCGAAATAAGAAAATAAATAAAATATGATTTATCTGTGGATGTCGAAATGTGACTCAAATAAATCTTTTCAAATAAATATCTTTGGAAGCTGAGACCGACACTGTTATTGTACAAGTGCTTCCCGTTAAGTAAGCCTTCGCACTCTTATTGCGAGCTCAATGGAATGCTCAGCAATAAGCCTCTCAACAAGATGCCACAAAAACGTACACGGTTAGAAACAGCTTCACTTTAAGATTTGGAACCGATGCTTTGAAGTTCGAACTGATTCTTCATGATGAACTATAACACATTCAATGCAATCTCATTAATGACATCATTAGAATTATTTTCAGCGGCATTCAAATGTCTACGAAGTCTTGGTATCTCTAGTAAAAGCTGCCTCTCCGAAACTTCATAGCTGCCAATTTGTTAAATCGAATTTTTCATTTCGCTGTCAGGTACTCATAACATATGTCGAGCTTGAAATGATTCCAAAATATTTCAGCTTCTTCTTTAGACGATATTGACCGTTCTTATAATTCCCGATTGAAATTACTAATGCACTCCAACATTCCCTCTTCCATCGTTGGACCGGGCCCGGAAAGTTTTTCACCTGATTTACTCATCTAAAGAGAAATTCTCATTTCAGTAGCAAATTTTTAATCGATGAATTTTAATAAAACCTTCTTAACGACCATTTCTAGACTGTTCCTTTCAACAGTGAGAAAAATTACCAGTGCATTTAGTCTGATCCCAACGTTACTCAGAGATGGTACTAAGGTTTGCAAATATTCTGCGCTAGATCTAATTCATGTAGTACAATGTATCAGAGGTACAGATAACACAGAAGTATTAAATCATAAACTTCTGGTAAGAGGGACCGTGCACTTAATCCAGTATTCAAGTCGCACAATACTCCAGTGGTTGTGATCCGCCCATAAATTGGTTACACAACATTATAATGAGCACTTCATCGAGTTTGCGACAATCTTTTAACAACACACCTGTGTTGATCAGAAACATTTTTCAGCGATCAGTTGAAACTGCGTAAAACGAGTAAACAGATTAAACAATTCTTAAAATGTCACGCACCGTATTCTTAGCAAAATCATTGTGTCCTCATAAGCCCAAAGAGTTGTCTACAAACCCTATGGATAAGACTTTTTTTTGTTTTGCTTTCTCAATAAATCCTGAACTTCTTCGTTTGATCCTCACATGGTTGAAGCGGTAATGGTTTACGCAAGGCGACCATTAGCTTAGTGATCATTTATTTGAAGTTGTATCTAAATCAATTCTCAATAAATGGATGAATAAATATTTTGTTTTCCCTTGGAATTGTCTTGCGGTCTGTTCAAATATATACGAAATAATCACCCTTATCATAGTTTTCGAACGAATAGGATACGTACGCAAATCCCATCCTTGTTTTCGTACGAGCCATTCGTCGTATTTTCAATTTACAGTCGTACTAGATCAAGTTATTGGTGTACTACATTATCGACATCGTTGACAATCAGGAGGTGTTTACGTATCGAACGTGTTCAATTTATGATACAGAGTTATCTGAACGTTGTAGTTTATTTTTGTAGTTTTGATTTGTGCAGTTTAATATAAACGAGATATAAAGCAGGTAATATCTCTGTAAACATGTGCAGACGATTTGTACTCTGAATAATTCGAAATTGTTGAATGCAGATAAACTTCCGCTAGAGGAACAAGATCCGGCTATTCTACATTGCAGATTGCCGGCTATCATACTATCGGGCATGCAACTCATGTGTCCGCCCTATTCGCTATACGACTAATCAGCTGTTGGCATTGAGAAAATCCCTGCTCTGCAACCGCCGTCCGGTAGCAATAGATGACCCTATTGTGTCAAATTTCGCAGCAAGGTTCCGTCGCAATTACAAGTTCAGCAACCGAAACAACTACATAAGTGCAGATGAACAACGGCACCAAGATACAGCAAACGAGGAAAAGCCAGAATGGGTGTCGGCAGGACCTACCTTTCGCCTGGACACAATTTGTGAATTCGATGGAGATATTTCGAACAACGCCTCACCAATCGATTAGTTGACATGCTAGCACAAAATCAAACAGTAGCATGATTACTCAGCAACAAATTCTAATGCAAATTCTCAGTGAAAATCAACAGAAACAATGAAAAACAACGTTGAGAATGCAACTGATCCACCACAAATGCAACAACAGCAACAAACAGCCGCGCTATCCATCCCAACGTGAGCTGCAGTTCCGTACCCAACCCATAATTCAGAACGCTTTGCTCCGCAAAAAAAAACTGCAGGATCAACGTAAGGCGCTTTGTGATCAGAACGGTCGAATTGTTGCCGCTGCCGCTGTGATTAACAACGGCGAACCAAATGCAGCTGTGCAGCAATTCGTACAATAAATTTGTCCAAACATGCAGCGAAGTCTTTTGGTTCATAGTCACACTGCTAACCGGCTGGTGACAAATATCCTAATGATACATATTTCTCTGCAAAGCCGACTGCAGGAGCCACTACCCTCCGTCACGCAAAAATTGTGCCAACAGAAACGAGGTGGTCCCATGAGCGTTAGAACTTCTTAGGAAGCATCGAATTCTACAGATCAATTCTTACATGTTACGAGAGAACTGGATTCTTACAATGCATTTACCAGTGCAGAAATGGTTATCTCTTGCAACATTCAAATTTAATGTTGTTTTGTACTATATATTACCGTTCTTCATGATCATATTTCATATGCTGTGGTTGTTCTTTTTCTTTCATTACTATTTATAATAACGTGCTTCGTTTCATCATTGTCATACTTTTTAGGCAAGCGAAATTTTGATACAAATTCTCACTGCCTGATTTATGTTTTGCAAAATTGCATCGATTGATTTGTCGTTAGGTTCTCCCATCAAGTTTATTAGTATAAGACGATTGTAAATTATATGTAAATTATAGGAACGAATGTTCGTTCTTTTCTCTTTGTTATTTTTTTTAGACTGCAATCGCTAAATATTTTCTGGAAAAGCCGTTGTTTAACCTCACCACCAGCAAGCGTCAGCATCTCATATATTGCCTAAAAACTGTTTCAATTATTCTCATGGGAAACTTTTACCCCTAGCTTTGCTCGAGTCTCGTGTTCAAGTATCTAGAAACAGCGGCAGCCAAAAGGAGAAATCGTCTACTACTACTACTACGGAGGTCGGCGCTCTCGTCGAAAAATTCCTCCGGAAGGCTGTTGGATGGTACCCAGAGCAAACGAGGTCACTTCGATTCTGGATACAGCACAAGCGATGGAAGTTTCGATTGTAAGCGTTGGTCCCAGGAGGATCCGCACGATAGTAATGGTCCCTATTCGCCCAAATGGTCGCCCATTCCAATGCATACAGCAGCAAGAGCTACAGCTGGTCGTTCTAATGTTGTTCCTCTGTCTGTTAGGTCTGCTCAGTGACGAAAGCCACGGTTGTGGAGCCATAATAGGTTCGCTTGGGGAGCACGCACCCCGCTGCAGGATCAGCCCGAACGAAAGAAGCAGTCGAATAAGTAATATGATCGCATTCGGAAGAGTTCGAAGTCAACTAACCTATTCGTTCATTCGCAGGGCCGACATTTCTCCGGAAGGTGATTTGACACTTGGTAGTGTCCGATGGAAAGATGTGAACGTTAGGAAATATCCAACCTTATAGGTATACCACTACATTTCATTCAAATTGTATATCATAACATCTTTCATTACTCCAATTACAGCACCAACTCTAACATCCCCCTACGCATGTCGCGTTACACCTGAATATTCCATGCTTCTTATTCAAAAAGTAATGAAGTTTTGATAAAACTCTTAAATAGTTTTGAGAAATACGCCGTGCATGACTATTCGAATCAAAATAACGAGATGTTGTACGAACTTTGTACATTCATTGGTGTTTCTTTATTATCCAACAAACATGAAATAATTTTTCGCGAGGAATGCTGAAGTTCATGAGCTTAGCTCGATCTGGTTCTATTGTCAATCACTCTCTCTTAATGAGTTGAATTATTAATAAACTTTTTTAGAAAAATGTGTATTATCTCGCTTTCCCAGCATTTGTGTCAGAAAACAACTGATAGCATCGATTGAATAATAATGATCAACACTGGACATCCTAATGTATTCTTGTTAGATCTTCTACAATATTGATTATATCACCTTCGGCCACTTCCTTCTTAGTTTCATCCACGTCGATCTGCAATACAAATGCATCGTACATTTTTTCCAGACTTAAATCTAAAAAGCTTCTACAAGGTCTCCATCAATAAATCCCCCGCAACGTTCCGTTTTCATTTCGGTATGATAACTATGCCAATACGAATAATCAATCTTACCAACAGATTTGATTGTGTCAGTCAAACTTTCTTGTATCTTCCGAAGAAATTCATAATTCATAATCAGGTGGTATTCGTGTGACCAGACCGATAGCTGACCAAAATAACAAACAGCCCGTTGTCGGCGTCGTACGCTCACCAATGTTTTGCATCACGAGCGAACCGTAGCGGAATATATTCATCATATTACCGAGATGGAATTGAGCATTTGCTGTCGTACGTCGTCCGTTGTTGTGGCCCTTCAAATTAATACAAAAATTGTTCGTATGATAAACAGAGCTACGGAAACCCTATTTACTACTAGCAAACAAATAGATTGTTCTGATATCCTCCCGAGGAAGGCATTGTCATCTAATATTTCTACTGCTGTCATCCAATTTGGTTGATAGTCGCGAGCGATCTCCTCAAAATTACCTAGCGTGACAGATCGAATCAAATCACCCACCAAAATGAAATCGCCTGTTAAAAAAAAACTGTTACTCTGAGGAATCCAAGTGATTGCATTAATCTTGTTTACCCTTGGTTTTACAATATAATCCAACACGTTATTGAAATGGTTACATTCAAGTCGCAAATCCTTATCATCAGTCCACTCATACAATCCTTCGGTTGAATTGATGCTAGCCAATACACGGCCATTGAACTTAATGAAAGAATAGCACGCGCTCTTGATTCCCTTCTCGCTAACTTGAGTGAGGGCTCCATCCGCGTAGTGATAGATGATAATCTCCTACTTTGTGTTCCGGTTCCGCTTGATACACCAGTGCTGTGACGACGATGCATTCGAGTCGTTACCCAACTTCTCCGAAATCAATGACATAGTATACTCCGTTTGCATGAATTGATGTGCAATTTCAACTTCTTGACCAAACTCGGCTTGAGCAGTACCATGTTGCTCGAGTAAGTTACATTTGTCGTCTGAGTTGACGCGCTCTGTCTCGAAGGAGTCAGACCACTCGAGTCCTGAAGTTGTATTCGCACCGTTATAACATCGAATGCTTGAGAAACTTCCTGATATGCGGTATGACGTGGCGACTCACCCTGTTACCGTTCGAATGTGCAACTTTAAATCTCATCAATTGTTCCAAGAATAACCGAATTTTTGATTGCAAGAGCCAAACTGTCCTGATACGCTTCGGCATTAAGTGAGCACATACGATTTATTTCCTTCAGGTTGACATTCGAGAAAACTAGCTTGTGGTTAGAGCTGTAAATAACATTTGGGCGATCCGAACAGGTAAATACCGGTACGTTTTCAGAATTGTCGGCTGGGTTCCAATCGTTACTTTTTTGGTGTGTTGGTCTGTATTTTTCTTCATGACGAAGTAAAACATATAACCGTCTCCGAGGACACACAATAATTAAGGGCAACCAGTTCCGAACGGCTGGAGCTTTCGTCCAAGGGAGAGATGTTCAGACATGTTACATCATAATCTAGTGTGGCAGTGTTAAGGGAAAATAATGTTATTATTGTGAACATGGGCAATTGGCCGTTCCATACCTTTTGTACGCCAACTTGCCTGCTTCAATCGTCATCGTGGTATACTACCGATTCTTATCCATACTTATCCGATAATTCCCCAAGTGGAGTTGGCATCGGGATCGACATCGTTGCTTCTATCTCAACGTTATACTGTTTCCAGCCGACTTTAAGAAAGTTCTATCCTTCAAATTTTTTTCGTGAGTTTTGATGTGTCTTCCCTCCAGATCTTGGTGAATAGCACAATAAGTCGCGACTCGCGAGTGCATTTGCGTTAATTTAAAAAACACCTTATGATTCACTTGAAAACTTGAAGACTGCGAATCTCAAATCAAAACAGAACAGAAGTGTAAACAAGAAAAATATCTGCCGTCGATAAAACAGTTTACAAAAATAAAATCCAGTACACAGAAATACGGCCGTAAATGAGGATAGCTTTTTCTTTGACGACGTATCGTATCCGACGAATCAATATACGGATACGGCCGTAAATGAGAATAAGGGTGAATATTCTTTCGCTTGTGGTATCTTTTTAACGTTCGACACTCAAATCATCAAGACAAGATTATTCAATCCTCCGTACATCCGAAATATTTTTTCCGTGATATAAAAAATCATCACGGGAACACCTAGTAAACTGCCCAAATGTGTGCGAAATCATATTTTACCCCTTGGGTGCATTCACCAGCAAACGATTTTGCATGTCCGTTCATCACGACAGCAAAAGAAAACGGACAGAGGTTGGTTAGCCGACGCATCACGCATCAAGCGCAGACCAATCGAGACTGAAATAAAATTCATGAAGCTATCGCTATTTATAACGATAAATAGTTTGTTTTCGAAGCAGTTTTGAGGTATTGAAACAAGTTTTTATGGCCAATACGGAAAAAAATATCTCTCGTGGATCTTTTATCTTTCGTATAATGTTAGGATGTTAGAGATATTATCGTTCAAAACCTTGTACTCCGAACGTAACCCCCTCGTTTCGAGACATTGAATTTACACCCCAGTACAGAAATGAAAGATGTAGTATGACGAAATAATGAACTTAAAAAACCAAGAAACAATCTATAACATGAACTTTTCCATAGTGACTTGTTTTGTTAGATAATACCATAAGTAATAGCAGGTTACCTTCATTCAAAATCATGTTTTTTTTTTTGAATATAATGCACTTGTCATGGTCATGGGTGTCACCCTTCTAAGGGTGACACCATGGGTGGAACCCCCCCTGCGCCTCCCAACACTACGCCACTGTGTCCACCGTAATCGGTATGTTCAACTTTTTTTTAGTTACGCAAAAGGTTTAAAATGTCATAAAAAAAGTAAATTGTGTCAATTGTGGAGTATGACGATGCAGTTAGAATCGAAAAAAAGCCACAGGAGGGTTATGTCCGAGACACGACCGCATAGTTGACGTAGGATTCCGTTTTGTTGATTTTGGACATGTTTGGATAATCACATTGTTAAACTTTTGGATAATGATTTGGTGATCCTGAAAAGGGCCGTTTTGTTTGGTTGTTGGATATTGTTTGTTCACTCCACCAGTGTTTACCGAGTGATGATGACAGAAGGATGGTAAACAGTCGTTCGATGATGCGTATCGGATAGAGGATGCCGAAGTGGAATGAGATATGATGAAAACCGCCCTCTGTGACCCTACACTCCTGTGTTATGTATGGATGAAATAAAAAAAAACTCACGAATGTAATATAAGATAATTATCAATACCGAACACAATTATCAGTTTTTCTAATCAGTATAAACATGTTACTTTAATATAGAGAAGACATTTGAAATGTTACATTTTCATATACAATGCTACGCTTGCACTTGTGCTCAATTTTTCACAATAAACGATCGGTCATTGAAATGAAATTTCACGAAGCAACCAACATTAAAGTTCCAAATTTAAATTTTATTTGCTAAAATTAATCGTATCACTCACCTTACTTGCAATATAAAAATGCTCCCGACTAGTATATATTTAAAATGTTCTTCTTTATTTTTTCCTTTGTTTACGGAGACTTTAAATCATTCGATTCATTCGTCTCCGATTTGCAATATCGATTTCCCCCAGGCAGCTTGGTTTTGATGTCTCTGTTAGGGAACCGCCGCATGTGAAGTATTTCCGTTAGTATAGGGGTTAAGATTTTTCAATTGTTCGATAGTTAATTTCATAACATATATTATTTTATTCAATATAAATTTTTTTTATAGAGTGCCGAAATCGATTGACGCAAAAATTTCATCAATCCATCAGGAAATGACTCACCAATAAGCGTTTGAAATTGTACAATTTCCACGATGTGCAAATATCTAGTGAAATATCTAACAATTAACTGTTCGCCACGTAGAGAGAAAGGTGATTCGACAGATAGTCGTTCTTGAAAAATTCAAGAACAGTACACTTGAATTTTTTTTTATCCCATTTATTTATTTAAGGCTCATTAGCATTTTAGCTGTAACAGAGCCGAATTTTAATCGTGTACATGTCACATGGTTATCATATCTATAATTAGCACATTACACAGTTGCCATTCGCCAGTATTCCTTCTATACCATTACATATGGTACATTCATTCACACAGTAGCCATTTAGGCGTAAGGGTATTCTTTCTGTTCTTCCATTATCCAGTTGGACCACCGGACAGCGGAGACAGTTGTTTGATCATTGTTGAGTTATTTATAGAACAGTAGCCCGATGTGTCTGACAGAGCAGAGTAGTTGTATGGATGAATCGATCTTATTTCGACCGTGGATCGATCTCCATCGCTGATGATTGTTGCGTGGACGTAGCTATTCTGTAACAACACAAAGATGGTCAATGAAGGCCCTGAGTTTTGAACTCACGATCGATCGCTTACTAAGCGAACGCGCAACCGATGTGGCTACGGAGACCCCCAACACTTGAATTTGTTCGAGCAAGAATACCTATCGAATCCCTTTGAATAATTTGAAAACAGCTTGCCATCCCATCGATATAAGCATGGGATCGCTCAAACTGCAGCATAGTTATATCTCTAGAGAGATGTTATAACACCATCCAATCAAGCAATGTTGTATAATAATCCACTGACGAAGCAACCGAAACCATCAATTAATATCAACCAAAAGCGTAAGTCAAAGCAGAGGGATTAAATTAAAACAAAATTACCGCTTCCATCTTTCAGAAAACAACTATCATCAATAAATCAAACAATTGACCCACATTGGAGTTTTTTTTTTGTAGAGTTGCTTCTCGCGGTTTTCGCGTGTCGATTTTCGGCACAGCATCACTACGAGGAAAACGACGCATTGCGTGCCAAGCGTACAACAATGTGTCACACAATGGCATCAATTTACGAACCGCTAATAACCGACCCCACCACCAAAAGGCGAAATCTCTCCCCGGGTTGGGTTCATCGTTTCCATTGTTGTGCCGGACGCAGCGGTTGCGACAGAGCGCGCGCCCCGTAGTTCCGTCCGCGGCCCGACAAACAATGTGGGACACATTACGGATTTTGAATAAATAAGCATATTTTGCACCTCTTTGTCACATAGAAATTCCGAGAAAATAAAAGTTGTAAATATGGAAAAAGGAAAAAAAGCACAACACACGGGGATGTTGAAAAGTGAAACCCATGCTCATCTTTGTCTAATGCGTGCCAATCCGTTGTTGTTGTTCGATGGCGTTTTCGTGGGTGTGGGCAGACTGCTAGTCAATAATTTCTCCGCCATAAAGTAGTGATGCAGACAAGACTCCTTTTACAGGACCCTCTGCTGGGAGTTGGCGAACAATGGACAATGGGCACGGCTAGACAGCTTCACAGATGGGTGCTAGATCCGGCGCAAATTGCGTCATCCAGCGTGGTCGTGAGTAGAGAGAGACGCCGAAACGAAAGGAGTACGGAAGGTTCCGGCTTGGCGGAGGCTGCGCAACTTTTCTCGCGCATACCAGAGCGCGTGATTCAGAGAGAAATGCGCTCATGATGAGGAAGTGTGCGTGCATTTGTGTGGTTGTGTGATAGAGAGCGAGAGTAACAGAGGGAGAGCGAATGCGGAGAGCACCACGAGATGGCTGAGTGAGATACAGGCGAATTATGTTATGAATGGCATTCTTTCTCCGACCGCGACTCATTGGTGTCAGCTGGAATGCGTTAATCATCGACCGATGGGAGGAAGGGGATGGGAACTAACCACTTGTTATAGCGTGTATTATCCAACATGAACGGACATTATTTGATCGAGCTATTGATACTTGCTTAGGGCCGCTGATTACGACATAGGAAGGTTATAGTTATTTCTGTAGGTGGAGGTTTCCGATGAAGGGAAGATACCCCGATCGGTCATGATCTAATTATGAGACAATGATATCGTTAGGGGTTATCGGAGATTACAGATTTTTTGACGCCAAATTAGTATCTCTCTAATTCAATTTAATCATTGTTACGTAAGAATGATTGCGATTCCAATCAAAAATCACAGAAAATAAATAGAAATTTCTTCAACGGTGTAAGCGATAAATGTTAGGGGAGGTAAAATGGACATGTTATGAAGAACTTCAATTATATCTTTAGATACTCACATTTCCCAAAAGTTTGATACAGTTTCTTGCAATTCAATATACTGTTTTTATACCTAATTGGCCAACTATTTTACAAAAAAAAAATGTGTTTTCTAATGTTTTTTACTGAAATTAAAACAGACCGGAAAGTACAACATTTTTTTCGATGCGGGTATTATGGACACATAGTTTATCGATCGCGAGAGGAATAATTTTATTCAACCAAAGTCTGAACTCATCACGAATATCCGTTAAATGATGAAAAGATCGAAATAATCCACCTAGAAGTGATATCGTGCTTTTCAGCAGTATAAACGGACAGACCCTCAACTATTTTGCTTTTGGTTCCAGTCAGCTTCTAAACAGTTCACATTTGGCGATTTGATTTCTATTTATAGACGCAGGGTATTCCTTAGGAATAGATTAAACAGAATTTACACAGTCCATCTCACTCCCACTGGCAACTGTTCGTTTTACCCCACCAGAACAATTATTTAAATAATTTAAATTTTCCACTCAAAAATGAATTTACTTTTCCGTACATATCTAATATCGCTTCTCTGTTAACTCACAAACCGAAATATAACTATCAGTGAATTGAATTTTGATACTAAACTACTCGAAATGCTTAATATTTTTTTTTTTTTTATCTTCGCTTATTTTTCGTCGGCCTATTTCCGCCACTTTAGTGCCAATCACCGACATCAGGGAGGCGACTCCACCTGTTCGTACCTATCAGACTCAACAACTCATGAGCCGGGCCAACTTCTTTTACTTCCGTTCCGAAGGAAGACGTAACCAGAGATTTTTCGCCTCAGAAAATCCCAACGACGCCAGCTGGGATTGAACCCAGGCCGATCGGATTGTGAGGCTGTTACGCTAACCATACAACCACTGGCGCCGTCTAAATGCTTAATATCGAAGCAGCTAAAATTACATCCTCACGCGGAATCATGTATGATTTTCGGTTTTTGTTTCCCTTTTCCACATTTGATCAGTATTCATTGCCATAGGGTGGCTTAAAAATTATAGAATAACATGTAGAAGGTTTTCTCATTAACAGAAATCTGAAATTCACAATGTAACTATGCAAATCAACCACCTGTCCATATGACATCCACTGTTCGTATTACCCGCGGTTCCCCTATCATGCCATTCCATGCCAACCCATATTGGGGAATCGCTGGCCATCAGACAAAAAACGAAATTGGCGTTAGCTATTCCGTAATAGTTTTCTTTTCTTGCTATAATATTCAAGTGCTTAAATTCCACATTTGAGCACAATATCATCAAATCTGATTTTTATGGCTTTTCTAAGCTTGGAATATTGACGTTTTGACGTAGAACTACGTCTTTCAGGAAGAGTGCCTAATCAGAAAACAGGTCACGTTTTTATGAAATAAAGTTAACGTTAATAACTATTTTCACTGTGATCGAATTCTCATGATTTGCATACCAATCGAATCAGAAATTCTCTAAGATTTGATATGCTATACATTACAAATCGCTCACCTCTAAACGGTTTAAATTCATAAAAACTGGAAGAACTTCCTTTTTTTCCCATACATTTGATCTGCCGATTTGTGGGCTAACCCCACGGCTTACAGAGACAAGGCTAGTTCTTTAGCGAGTAAACATTTTTTTTTTGATGACGTCATCCGAATTGTCAGTGTAAACAGTCGCCAGTTGTATTTTGTTTTCCGACTTACGAATAACTGTAAAATGTCAAGCGTTATCTAAACGCCCTAACTGCCAAGTTTTGATTGGCCCGATTTATGGTTTCCCCAACACAAACTTCAAAATCGATGTACCTGTGGAAATCCGCTTTGCAAATATACATGCAAGTCGGGGGTATTTTTGTTCCCACTGAGCTGTGTTTCCCTATCACGGACTTCAAACTCAATGTCCCTGGGGGAATCTGCTTCGTCATAAAATGCAAGTCGGGGTTATTTTTTTCCCACTGAGCTTTCCCAAACACGGACTACAAAATTAATGTGTCTAGGGGAATCCGCTTTGCAAATACCTGCAAGTCGGGGGTATTTTTGGTGTGGAGTACTTTTATACTAGCTTGTCGTTGTGCAGACCGGAATTTGTTTTCCTAAAACGTACTTTTAAACTGAGAAGCCTGGGAAAATCGTCATTTCAGATACTAGAGGTGAATGAACTTTCGCGGTTCGAGAATTCCGTAAACATGAGATGTGCAATAATTTCAGAGGGAAATGTAAAATACTATGATCGTTTGGCGATTCTTCCGTTCACATAATCTGTTACAAAAATTTCGATGCATTCTAAAATAATATTCGAAGTGGTAAATAAAGGGATTGCATAATGTAATTGCGTAGTTTTTCGTCGAAAATATGCGGTCATGTCCTAGATTCAAACCCTTAGAATTTTTTTTGACAGTTTTTTGAAAGAAAGTACAATACTTTGAAACGCTCAGCAGCTTCAATGATAGCTTGGATTATTTGGCATCAAAGGAAAAGTTCAAAAAACTATACAAAATAAATCTCTTTCATTAGATATTGTAAAATTTTATCATAGAAGACCTGACGCAAAAAGAAATATTAAAAACTGTGATTTTTGTAAAAAAAAACAGCCTAAAAAATGTGTTGCCGCAGTTTTTCGCGGTTGTGACTACATTCAAAATTTAGCTGAAGACAAAAGCTTCCAATTAAACACTGTCCGACACTGCGCAAAACTGCGCGAGTTGTCGTTTTAGTGAGAAAAGCAATAGCAAGTTTCATTCCACTTTCAGTTTCATTTGCAACGTTGTGTGATTCCAGTGTCATTGTTTCCACAATTCGTGCAAAATTGATATTAGCTATATATTAGAAAATCGAATTCATAATTTCGTTGAGCGGAACCACTCATTTCAAAGTCTAATGAGTTGTTTATTCATGGTTTGATACATGTATTCAGCCATTCCATGCCAAACCGTTATAGTGGTTCTCAGATTATCGTAGAAATTAATACGAAACAATAGCATCAAGAATTTTTATTCTTGATTTTATATAGGCGCTCGGCGGTCAACGATTCGATAACACTGAAGAAATTCGGGACGCAGTTACATCGTACTTCAAAAAGTTGGACGCTACGCACTTCGCGCTCGGAGTAGAAAAACTCGTGCCACGCTATGAAAAATACCTCGAACGTTACGGCGATTATGTAGGAAAATTGAAAATAAAACGTAGATTACGAAAATCATATATATAACTTTATTTTCCGCGATTTCTGAGGCACAGAAACTTATTTTTTGAACGACCCTCGTAGTAAAAAAAAATTGCGTTACGTAATATTTGAATGAACCCTAGTTGCAAAATTAACAAATTTCACTTGTCTCATGTCTGTATATTCATAATGTATTCATAAATTACGTAGAACATTCTGTAGAACGAAATATGAAAGCTTCTTATTTTTTGAAATTATAATCATTCTTTCTTAGAGCACCTCGGGCACCTGTAATAAAGTTCAATTAGAATGAGTACAAAAACGTTTTAAGTTAAACGGTTTTATTGTGATTAAACATAATAATGTAATAAAAGCTAGAAAATAATTAGGCAAGTAGGAGTTAACAGTTATCACACCCCAGTGCCCTAGACCATTGGTGGCCAACTTGCGGCCCTCCGGCGATGTTCATGCGGCCCGCAGCCTGTTTTAAAAAAAATAATCATAGGAGCGAAATTAAGAATATAGTTTAAAATTATTCCATACAATTGAATAAAAATAACTTTGTGAGTAATTCTTGTTAATCGTGCGTATCCAAACTGATCATTTTCTTTTTTTCGTTTTTCCGTGCTAATTTAACCTTCTGACAATTGTTCTCGTTAGTACTTAAAACACTTTTTCACCTTTCTTTGTTCTGCTCACTCTCGCATAAATTCGTGCAAGTAACGGCAGTAAAACCGGGTTTTTACGTTGTCGGTTAATCCGTTGCGAGTGAACTTCAAATGATCCGAGGAATTCCAAGCGTACCCATATCATGAAATTTGACCATTTGATTTGGGTGTATGGGATACCGGGTTAGTAGCCTAAAAATTTTGAAGTAGCTCGGTTGCGAGTTGACACGCAAATCAAATGTCAAATGTCGTGGTATGGATTCGTTCGTAATTCTTCGGATCGTTTCGTGTTTACTTGCAAACGAGTAACTGACAATGTGTAAACCCGGCTTAACCGCTGGAAACATTTTTAAGAGTTTTATGAGAGGGAACGGGATGTATGGCGCGTGAGTTCATGAGAGGGAGAAAGTTTGGGAGAAAATTCATTCGATTTTGCTGTGCTCTCGCCATTAGAGGGCCGTCGAGTTCATTCATCATTTCAGTGTCTATTGGCAATCGCTTTTTTATCGCTGAGTGTGTAAATTGAAGCAAAATGGAAGCCTGCACTAGTAAAAAAAGAAAAATAGCTGACGAAGGACATGTATTCCAGGAAAAATTGTCTGAAGTATACTTTTTGAAGTGCATAAAACATGGTTTATTTGATTTGTAATGAAGCTGCTGCTGTTTTAAGGGGCTCAATCTGAGACGGAAATATGAGTCGAAACATGCGTCAAAAATGGACAAGTTTGTTGCCACATCCTGTGCTGGAAAATTGGCTGGAGTCAGGAGCGAAAATTATTCATTTGAAAGTTTGAAAGATCGAGCTGCCAATTTTATTCAGTGGTGATAGATGAGAGAAGGATTTCGAAGTTACCGAGGAATGGGCTTGCCTTTTTCCTATGGATGTAGGATTCGAGGATTTCTTGAAGGATATCGTCCAAATCATCAATCAATTGGATCATCGTGAGTTCCAAGCTTCTTTTCTTCTTTTCTTTGTTCTTTTTTCACTCGAAAACAAACTCAAGTCCAAACAACAAATGGGATATTTTCATTTTACCCATTTTCTGACATCGGAAATTGAAGGTGCCGACAACTAGGAAATTTTCATTTTGTGATTTTGGTACTTCAAAGCATATGAAAGAATTCTACAATTTTCTTTACTCTATTCAGTTTCGATGATATGCCGCTGAAAACATTCAGATGGAACATCTGAATCCACAAATATTTGTTAGCAATTGTTTCAGTTATGAAAGAAGGGAAATCAAAGCCAAGGAACAAAATCACTGACAGTCATTTGGAAAATACGCTTCGCACCGCTATCTCACACATTCAAGTTGATTTAGATAAAATGGCTCAAGAAAAATAGTTCAAGTGAAATCGAAACGGTGTTGGAGTATGTTTGTATTTAATGATTTTCTATATTGTAACAAACAAAAAATACAGTTGAAACTTTTTCATGGTTGAAAGAACGTCCAATTTAATCGTGATACCGTATTCAAGGGTCGTATCAAGAATAGCTATAATTCTGTCAGTGAAATCATGACTGCTCTCAGCAGAGAAATTTGGAGCGAAGAAAAGTGGTAACACTGCAGTCGTGTTGTCTGATGTTCCCCTTAACTCTCACTAAGTTTCGTGGTCCCATCAGTACTTGGTTGGATTCCTAGCAACGATAAAGTTCGGTCTGTACGAGAAGCGTGTGACAATTGTCACGTTATTTAAGTGCGGGTAAACGTCAAAACAGATCTACGAGCTGCTCAAACCGTTTTCTATCAACGAACGATTCGTGTCCCGTACACTAGAACAGTACAAAGAAACAGCTGATGTGGGCAATAGGTCCAAAAAGGGACATTCGAGGTCGGTACGGCTGCACAACGTTATCTATGTTGTTCATGAACGCGTTCAGCGCAATCCTCTTCGGAAACAAAAGTCGAAATGAATTGAATAAATTGATTGGTGCATACGTCGATGTGAGTGATTTTTTGACGCCCAGATTGAAGCAAATATGTTTGGAACGATGCAAATAACTCCTAGAACGGATAAAAATGAGACTAGCAACAAACCTACCAGATTTGATCTCCGCAAATGATAGGCCAATTACGATTGACCTTAGCGTTTTCGAACCTACGTGAAGAAGAGATGGTCGAAAAATGTTGCCACAAATGTTAATTCTGGAAACTTTTATACCTTCAATAATTTTTTGGGCTTCTATCTCATTTTGTTCTCGAGTTATGAATTTTACAAGTATAGAACTGAATGCTTTCTAATTTGAAATAAAATGAGAGTTAAAAAAGTACCAGGTCAATTCGCATTCTTTACATTTCATCATGAAAAGTAGTGAGAAAAAAATCAATGAAAACTCTAATGCGGCCCGCACCATGTCTATACCTGGCTACCACTGCCCTAGACTAATGAAGAAGAGGTGTGATAACTGTTAACTGCTACTTGTCTAATTATTTTCTAGCTTTTAGTACATTATTATGTTTAATCACAATGAAACCGTTTAACTTAAAAAGTTTCTTTACTCATTTTATTTTCTAGTTTTCAGTACATTATCTGTTTCTTTAGAATATATCTCTACAATAAAACCATTGCATTGTATTCTATTAGTAAATCATTCCATTTGATACCGATATTGAGTGGATTGCAAATATACAAATAATACAGAGTCAAATTCAAGTTCGTTCGATACACATATCCCAATCAACATTTTTGTTAGATAATATGGAATCAGCTATTTTGTAGCGGCGGCCAAATTGGATTTATCAAGATCATGGGATAAGCAGTTTTAAAAAGACAGCAGAGATAAAGGTGTTTTATAAATTCGGTCAGTTCCTATTGGTCAAATTACTATTAATGTGGGACAACCCTACATACATACAAACATACATACAAACAGTTCAAGCTGAATAAAACCGTTTAATAAAGTAATTGGCTATATTGTGATTGCGGCCATCTTAGATTTGGATTTTTCATGATCTATTGTGATCTACTATTCAAGCTCTTTCACCCATATCAATGGGGTTTCAAGAAAATATGTGGTCCTCTATTTGGTAGTGGCAGCCATCTTGGATTTGCATTTTTGATAGATAACCGTGTTCTACTAGTCAAGCCCTCTCATTTGATACCCATATTATGAGGTTTTGAGAAAATATGTATTCCGCCATTTTGTAGTGGAAACCATCTTGGATTTGCATTTTCCATAAATAACCGTGTTCTACTAGTCGAGCCCTTTCATTTGATACTCATAATGATTGGGTTTTGAGAAAATATGTAGTCCGCCATTTTGTAGTGGAAGCTATCTTGGATTTGTATTTTTCATAAATAACTATGTGCTGCTAGTCAAGCACTTTCATTTGATATTCATATTAATGGGGTTTTGAGAAAATATGCAGTCCGCCATTTTGTAGTGGCAGCCATTTTGGATTTGAATTTTTCATAAATAACTGTGCTCTACTAGTCAAGCCCTTTCCTTTGAAACCCATATTAATGGAGTTTTGAGAAAATATGTAGTCCACCATTTTGAAGTGGAAGCCATCTTGGATTTGAATTCTTCATAAATAACTGTGTACTACTAGTCAAGCTCTTTCATTTGATACCCATATTGATGGGGTTTTGGAAAACCCATATCGATGAGGTTTTGAGAAAATATGTGATCCGCCATTTTGTAGCGGCCGCCATCTTGGATTTTCGAGATCATGAAATGCGCAGTTTTATAAAGACTACCGAGATAAAGGTGTGTTCCAAATTTAAGATCAATCGGTCAACAGAAAGGGGGCCAAAATTCTATTAATGTGGGTTAGCGATGAAGACAAACATGTTACAAATATATTAGGCTGTCAAAAAAGTCCGGCGGTATTTTTTTTTAATTTTCATTAGTTCATAAAATTAGTTACAATCATCTGTTTTAAGTCAAATATGCGCCGTTTTGTTCGATGACTTGTTCCCAACGAGATGCCAACTTCATAATACCCCTGTTATAGAAGCTCGCTTCCTTATTGGCAAAAAACTCGGATAGCCAATTTTCACAGGCCTCTTTTGTGGCTAACTTCTGACTACCTAGCTCGTTCGCCATGGACAAAAACAGGTGGTAGTCACTTGGTGCAAGGTCCGGACTATACCGCGGATGCAAAAGAACCTCCCATCCGAGCTCCCGGAGCCGCTGGCGTGTCACCAAAGATGTGTGTGGCCTGCCGTTGTCCTGATGGAAGACAATGTGACCTCTGTTTATCAAAGATGGCCTCTTCTTCATGAATGCTACCTTCAAGCGGTCCAGTTGTTGGCAGTACAGGTCCGAATTGAGCGTTTGGCCATAGGGAAGCAGCTCATAATAGATTATTCCTTGACAATCCCACCAAACACACAGCAGAACCTTCCTGGCCGTTAATGATGGCTTGGCCACCGTCTGAGCCGCTTCAGCGGGCTTCGACCACGACCGTTTGCGCTTCACGTTGTCGTAAGTGACCCACTTTTCATCGCCAGTCACCATCCGCTTGAGAAACGGGTCGATTTTGTTGCGATTCAGCAGCGATTCACATGCGTCGATACGGTCAAAGATGTTTTTTTGCGTCAACGTGTGTGGCACCCATACATCGAGCTTCTTTGTGAATCCAAGCTTCTTCAAATGGTTAATAACGGTTTGATGACTTATCCCCAGCTCTTGGCCGATGCTACGGCTGCTACTATGCCGGTCTTTCTCGGCTAATTCAGCGATTTTGTCGCAATTTTCGACGACAGGCCTTCCGGAGCGTGGCGCATCTTCGACGACCTCTACACCAGAACGAAAACGTTGAAACCATCGTTGTGCGGTGGAAATGGAAACTGTATCAGGTCCATAAACCACACAAATTTTATTGGCAGCTTGAGATGCATTTTTGCCTTAGTCGTAGTAGTACTGTAAAATATGTCGGATTTTCTCTTTATTTTGCTCCATATTTGCGACACTATAACTCACGAACGACTTAACCAAACGAAACACTGTCAAGGACTATATTATAGCGCGCAAAAATACCTTTCCAACAAGCTGTAGTATGACTCGATACAATGAATACAACTAGAACTACGCGCTTACAACGACACCTCGCGGAAATACCATAGGACTTTTTTGACAGCCTAATACAAACATATTACAGGGCAAGCTAAATAAAACCGTTTAAAAAGAAACGATTTTCAATGCTTTTTCTACTTACCCCAGGGTTGAAAAAAACACGGGGTGAGTTGAAATGCTCAGAGCTATACGGAAGAAGATTCTTTAGTTTAGTTTTCAAAACCACTACACTTAATTATCCCTATTTGATTACTTGACGTTTAATTCTGACGAAATTTTTGAAAAAAACAGTGTTTTCGGGTCGATCGAGTCAGCACGCAAAATGTTTGTTTTGATTTCACGAGCCGCGGATTGCGTTAAGGTTCTGGTAATGGTTGTCATGAGGTGGGTTGAAAGATATTGTTGACTGAAAAAAATATATTGCGTCAATCCATCATTCCGAGTAAAAATTATGGTTTCCGTTCTAACTTGCCCCGGTATACCTTACTTGAAGTACGTTGTCCTGACCCTAATCTAAACTATTTTCCATAAATTTTCAGATATTCTCACCAAAACGTACCATTCTAAAATATAATTATCGTTAGACCCAATTTTTGTATTGTCATGCTCACTCCCCCAATTCGTAATACGGAAGATCAATGCCGTCAACGTGAATTCTAGTTCAACACAGTGAAAATAACACCGTTAGTTTCGTTAGCTTGAATTCTTCCAATCCTGCCGATAGGATCGAGGATTAACTTACCCGTTAGCCGATGAGTGTTGGGTCGATCGTCATATGCACATCACCACTCTTACACAATCGGCTTATTGACTGCTGAAATCATCAGCTGCTGGCGGAGGAAGAGGGCCGCTTCGTTTCTCACTTTTTCACACGACGCGACAAGCCGGACCCTCGGGCTGTCGTCCTTACCGAAACGGCACCGCTGAAGACTGAGGAAAGACAGCCTCCTTCATCTCGTTAGCACACTCTCGAGATATGGAGGCGTCTGTGTGTGGTAAATTTTGAGATTCGAAGCAAGGGAGAGTGAGAGTTAAGAGTGCGCGAGTGCAAGTGCGAGTGTGTAACGAGCCATCTCAGATGTCAGCATCTCGCGCCGGCGCACGTTTTGTTGTTACCTTGGTTGGGGCTGCAGGTGTTGGGGCATTTCTTTTTCCTTTGCGTCTCTGGCCAAGAGAGATGCGAGAGATATTCGGTCGCTTTTTTCGGTGCTTTCTTTCTCATTTTCCCAACGGCGGTTCAACGACTCGCTCTCGCTCTTTTTTGTTCGGGCGTGTGTTTGCCGATATAAAAATTATTTAACATAATATCTTGGTATTACAATTTATCATCATCTCGTTGTT
Source organism: Toxorhynchites rutilus septentrionalis (assembly GCF_029784135.1). Classification (NCBI taxonomy): domain Eukaryota; kingdom Metazoa; phylum Arthropoda; class Insecta; order Diptera; family Culicidae; genus Toxorhynchites; species Toxorhynchites rutilus. Next base: position 66,949,840 of record NC_073744.1, read on the forward strand.
TAAAGAAGCAATTTTTTGTTGGTGCTATATAAGGGGTTACAATATTGGGATAGGAGTACAATTCATTAACGATCGTTGAAGTATAACGAACTCAGCAGACACAGCAGCCCAAGAGCGAGTGCGTGAAAAGTTCTGTTTAGTTCAACGTTAAGTGTGCTTTCTTCTGGCAAGAACATTCGAGTATCGGGTATCCCGAGTGAAGTGTGAACTAATAACAACAACAACAAAAAATCTCAAATCATGAAAGTGTTCATCATATCCGCGGTCCTGGTGGCCTGTGCGCTGGCTGCCCCGGCCCCTGCTGAGGAATCTTCGACCTCTGGAACTGCCCTGAACATGGCCCTCAAGTACTTCGGCAGTTGTTTGGAATCCGACGAAATGGGCACCTGTTTCGCAGTGAAAGGAATTACGGCCCTGAACCGAGCCGCCCGTGCCAGCAACATTGAAATCGTGCCTGGTGTTACCTTCTCAAGGTGATTTTTTTTGTTTTTACACATGGCAATAATAACCGGGGGAGGAAAACAATGCGATAATGCGATGCAAGTGAAATCAGTTTCAAGCGCGGTGTTATGCAACAATAGGACAGTCAGACTTTCTCAGCCCTTCAGTGGCGAGAAGAAGTTAAAAAAATGATCCCTTCGCAATTACGACGGATTGCAGCAGATTGCGCAAGTGCAAACAAAAAAGTGTCGGTGCTTATGATACGGTTCGTGTTGTACGCCCCATTGTTCCGTCTCATTAAGCATGCGTGGTGAATATCTTGGAGGCGTTATTTTCGCCCCTTTCTGGGGGCGTGTTTCGATCCGATCTCTGAAAAACGAGGCGCTAAAGGTTTTGCGTTTTAATTCGAGCTGTTGTGTGCCGTGGAGTAGCTGCTGCTAATTTGAAGCAATTGTGCGAAAGGTATTCAACGGGTTCGCAGAGATGAACCCGCTGAGGTTGAACGGTTGAACTTAGGATTTTTTTTCTTTGCTGAGATCTTAAATGATGATGGAAATCCTTTTGATTGTTTTCGTAGAGATTTAATTATGTTTGGGTTTAGTCGAGTTCGCCGTCTGGGGTAGTTGAAGTCACCGTAAAAAAAATCACGGTTGAATTGCTATTCTGCTGGTCTCCATCATAATTAAGATTGAAAACGACCTATCGTGTCTCAAGAAAACATCTACCGATCATCACCTTCAACAGATCGATACTATCGATGATCTTTGTCAAAGTTCAATGACTTAGAAGAAAATCTCCCACTAATTCATATTTCCTTCCATAAGTAATTTCCACGGTTCACATCCGCCAATTTGAGAACGCGTTAAATGTCCATTAGCGGCCAACCGTTTTTAATAGGCCAATTTCATAGATCGAAATGGCTTCGTTCACGCCTCGAAACGGATTTTCACGAACCGTCAAACTCAGCACAGAAAAGAACTCACAATTTTCATCAGAAAATAGCAAAATTGGTTACCCAATGAATGATTCGGTAATCGCAAGCATAGCATCTCCATCTCGGTTGGTAAGCCCTTGTAAACGAGCACTATGCATATGTAAACGATTCCGTCAAAAATGCTTGCTTCCCACATTCGGAAAGTGATTCGTATTACGCGTTCATTTTGGCGCCGAGTTTCGCTCCGTTTGTTTATGTAAATATGTCGATCTCAAATGCTCTCGAAAATACAAACAGCATCGCTTTCTAGACTGTGCCGCCAATCTGATTGCGCTGACCCACATTAAGTCACTTGCTCAGCCAGGGTGTTCAGCCTCCGAATTAGCGCTGAAAAATATCGCGCCGCGATCTCGTGTTTGCGTTACGAGTATCCGGTGATTGAAATTGTACACATTGGTTTTGCGCCCGCGAAATCAAAACTACATTCGCGTGTATCGCGCGGGTTCCGAAATTGGCTATTACTCTCGAAAAACGCGCACAATTTGGACAGTGCTAAATAGATGAAAGCCTACTTTCTCGACCCGATCGTGCCACAGTCAATGAACCGGTTCTGTGTGATTGTGGTTTTTTTTTTGGGGGGGGGGGCTGCATAAAGGAAGGAACTTTATGACGATCGAAAGTTGAACGAGTGATTTGTTGTCCTACTTCGAAAAGTGAAACAAACGAGAGCATATAATCTAATCAAACGTCATCGCTTCGAATCTTTTTCAGAGATCCTTCGGCTCCTGTTGACCGTATGGGCAAATCAGTCTCTGAGAATGAAATCATCAGCACCCTGCAGACCAACGCCGAGGACAAGAGCGATGTCCTGTTCGACATGGCCATTGATTCCGCCAAGCGTCTGTTCGCCGCTCGCTCGATCCAGTTCAAGCTGCCGGAGGAAGCCTCCGAAACCATCGCTCGCTCTATCGAAGAAGGTAGACTGCTGAAGAAAGGTCCGTATCATCGAACTAACCCAGTTCTACTAACCGACTCGACTCTCTGCATATGCGCATGATTCTATTTGGGGTTTTCCTTTGTTTCTGTCTTCCGGCGCACTCCAATTACAGGCAAGAAGCTGAAGAAGATCCTTGGCCCATTGGTTCTGGCCATCGGAGGCAAACTGTTCGCTCTGATGCCACTGCTCCTCGGTGGAGTCGCACTGCTTGCCCTGAAGGCCCTGTTCGTCTCCAAGATTGCTCTTGTGCTAGCCGTTATCTTGGCCGTCAAGAAATTCGTTGGCGGAGCCGTTGAAGGTGCATCCACACTGGGACTGCTGTCGAAGGCTGTTGGAGGTGCTGCTGCTGGTGCCGGAGCTCTGGGATCCGCTGCCTTGGCTGGAGGTGCCTCCGGTGCCGGTGGCTCCGGATGGGCATCCGGTGGTGGTGCTAGCGGATGGAACCAGGGAGGTGCTCAGTATCCTTATGCCCGAAGCTACGATACCGCTCAGGACCTCGCCTACAACGCACAGGCCCCAAAATCGTAAACAACCCCGCTAACACCGCCAAACGATACCATACTAGACTAAGAAGCTCCAACTTCCCACACTACTCTAGATAAACTTTCAACCTGTCGTCTTCGCACGCCTATTTTTGGTGTTTATCCTGGGTCCTTTACCCAACCACCTGTCTCAGCAAACCTAAATCTAAATAATTTCATGCGAGAGTCAGAAAGCGAGACCTATCGTTGACGAGTGTAAAAAACTAGTCGGAATATGGCCCCACTCGAGTGCACCAACCACTGATTACAGCAATTAAATGCCACAGTGGATGGTGACGCAAATGATTCACCGAAAGGCGCCGCATCAGCCTTCGCTCCCACAAATATTTCTTCCACACCTGACAGCACCGACAAATCAGCCACTCTCACCTCTCTATCTCTCCAAACTTTACCTCCAATTCGACTATCCGACTATCACTCGGCTGAGAGAGAGAGAAAAAGAATCATCAACCCGCCGAAGTTAATTGAACAAGAAACAGACGTACAACACATTAGCTTGCAATGATTGGTAAGCCACCTATTTGTACATACACACACACACACACAGACGCACCGCTGCAGAGATATATACCAAACTCCACGATCAAAAGATTCTGTCGAGCTATGTCCCGTTTCCATCGCTATCCTTTCTCCCCCTATCTGGGACGTTCAACGCCTTGACCTTTCTTCCTATACACCCTTGAACTGATGCTGTCTTGCTGCTGCCTTCTCAAGCTCCTAGTGTTTTATTAGTGGTTAAGTTTAATTTATTCTGCAAACATGAGGAGAGATCTGCGAACAAATGCGAGTAGGAGAACGAACGTGTAATTAATTTATTTAATTTATGATGTAATTATTAGCTCAAAAGGAAGAAGGTGAGAAGAAACAAAACGAAGTAGATACAAAACAACGAAACAATCCGCCGCCAATAGCACCCACACAAAACAAAAAAAAAACACACACACACACACACCACTTTATCCTCGACTGTATAGAATACCACTCATTGTATTGATGTTTTTCGTCCGATAAGAGGAAAAGTGTCAATAGTCAGTATATTGTTTTGTTTTTCTTTCATTTCAAGTGAAGTATAAATAAAGTCCCCAAGAGGAGTTGATTCGAGGAAAGTGAGATTAATTTTCTGCGTTTCGTTTGCTATATCCGAAAGAAAACAAAAATATTATCCATGTTTTTGTTGTTGTATTATATTTTTTTATCAATAAATCATGAATCCCTTAAAAACAGGGTTGTCAACTATAATTCGGAAAAATCGGGAAGAATAAAAATAAAAATCAGGAAGAAATCAGGCTCATATTGAGTTGTTCGAAAAGTTCGTGCCGATATTTGTGAAAACAAATTCATCATCATCAGACATACATTTACTCAATTATATATTCACAAATTAGCTTCACAATGTTCTGTCGTCTTTCATGCACCAAAAAAATTAAACCTTCCCAGAATATGTTTGCTTCCTCGTCGAAAACTGTTCAAGGTAATTTTGATGCTGCCCATAGCGTCGAAGTTTTTGCCCTTGGAATATTTTGTGTATTTGTGATAATCTGCAATATCCGCTTAGTTTATCTGATGAGATTGCACCTTCCCGCCAGACTCCAGAATAATGTGTTGTGTTTTCAAAGAGATGTGAAGTTTGGCGTTGGCCTAATGGAACACGACGTCTATCGCATTAAAACGTTGAGTCCCGATTTTTTCTTGCTGCGCTTTCCATTCAGCCCGCATCAAGAACGTTTGTACAATATTAGTGTCAGTCCCAGCTCCCAAAGATACTTATTGTATGCATAGAAAATAATCAGAAAATCGACTAGAAAGTAGTCGCATTTTGTACTACACTCGAAAAAAAAAAACATATATTTATATTACTAGCTGACCCGGCAAACTTCGTCCAGCCCAATATTTATTTTTCGTTATCACATCCACGTTTTCTTAGTAAGCGCACGTTCATAGGTCCAATCGCAGAATTATTCATTGATTGATCTTCAAATCTACTGTTTAAAAGTATTTTTTACTATAAAATTTAAGTACTTCCACCAAAAATCGACATTATAATATCAAATTATGTTCAGACACAATTCTCGTGCAAGATTTTTCATTCACTTGCAAATAACATGTTTATCCGTTACATGGAATAAATGTTTGATGCACAAAATATGATAGAATGAAGACAGACCTAAATCGGACAATTCCTTTCTCGAGTTTTGCTCTTACCAACACATTCGGCGATCCATTTTTTGACGTTGAACTACGTCTTTCAGGAAGGGTGCCAAATCAGGAAACAGGTCACATTCTTATGAAATAAAGTTAACGTTAATAACTATTTTCACTGTGAACGAATTCTCATGATTTGCATACCAATCGAATCGGAAATTCTCTAAGATTTGTTTGATATGCTATACATTAGTATTCGCTAATCTCTAAACGGTTTAAATTCTTGAAAACTGGAATATATATATATATATATATATATATATATATATATATATATATATATATATATATATATATATATATATATATATATATATATATATATATATATATATATATATATATATATATATATATATATATATATATATATATATATATAGATATACGTAAACATGAGATGTGCAATAATTTCAGAGGGAAATGTAAAATACAATGATCGTTTGAGAATTCTTCCCTTCAGATATTTTGGTAAGCCTAGGATCGTATCAAACTTACACGTTCATCAAATGTATGTGTAACGAAGAATATAATCTATTACAAAAAATTCGATGCACTCTAAAATAATATTCGAAGTGGTAAACAAGTGAATTGCATAATATAATTGCGTAGTTCTACGTTGAAAATATGCGGTCGTGTCCTAAATACAACCCCTTACAATGTTTTTATATAGATAGAAGACGATATAGGAGTGCGTTTTATCACATTAAAATCCATTTCCACTTCCGAACGAAGATCAATTTCGTTACCGCAAACATCAAATGGACTAACAATGTTATTTTTTTTTTGTTTTTTTTTCTGTATTATAGTGACTTTCAACGCTTCTGGCTGGTTCGTCACTTTTACCTTCCATTTTGGAAGAATGTCGGGAGTGAGAATTGAACTCGTGATCTTGAGCGTGAGAAGTATGGATGTTACCTCCACGCCAGATCGGCTCCACAACAATGTTATTGTAGGACACATTCGAATTGAATTTTTCGAATTTTCCTCCAGAGTTAGAGGGGGAGGAATGTCAAACCACTTAAGAAACGTTTGTTGGCTCCTAAAACCTCCACATGCCAAATTTGGTTCTGTTTGCTTGACTAATTCTCGATTAATGCAGAAGTTTGTGTCTGTATGCTAAGTTTGATTCCATTTGCTTTATTAGTTCTCGAGTTATGCAGAAATATGTGTTTCATTTGTGTGGCAGCTCCCCCTAGAGAGGGGGGGTCGATGATATCAGTTCCAACGTTTCTTCTCAAACTTCTGGTATTCCTCATGTAAGTCACCTCGGACCTATGATCTTCCTAATCTATTTTAACGATATTTGCTTGGCACTAGAAGAACTTCGTGTTTCATTTGCGGATGATTTGAATTAGCCGACTGTCGGTTTCTTCAACTAGATATTGTAGCCGAAAGGTGCGCCACGAACTGTATGATCATGAATCCATTGAAATGCTTCATGATAACCTTCTCTAGGAAGAAAAAACCGATAACGTTCGAATACGTACTCTCTGGTGTCCCCATTCGACGAGTTATGAAGGTCAAAAATCTTGAAGTGTTCTTGGATTCGAGACTGTCGTTCAAAGAACATGTGTCGTACGTTGTAAATAAAGCATCTAGAATCTTGGGATTTATGACGCGGGATTCAAAAACCTTTACGGACGTATATTGTCTCAAGTCTCTATATTGTACTCTAGTTCGGCCGATTCTGGATTCTCTGCAGTGCAGAAGAACGATTGCGAAATCTATGTTTGTAGCGGATACACTCACTTGTCACCTATTTTTAATCTTCGCTTATTTTTCGTCGGCCTATTTCCGCCACTTCAGTGCCAATCACCGACATCAGGGAGGCGACTCCACCTGTTCCTACCTATCAGACTCAACAACTCATGAGCCGGGCCAACTTCTTTTACTTCCCCTCCGAAGGAAGGCGTAACCAGAGATTTTTCGGCTCAGAAAATCCCAACGACGCCAGCTGGGCTTGAACTCAGGCCGATCGGATTGTGAGGCTGTTACGCAACCACACAACCACTCGCGCCGTCTAAACTGGTCGTCTTGATTCTCCTGAAATTTTAAATAATCTAAATCTGAATGTACCACCTCGACGGTTGCGAAGAATCACTTTCCTGTGGACCATCCTTCGGACGAATTATTGCATGTAGGGGAAATGGAAGTAAAACGGACATGTTAAGAAGAACTTCAACTATATCTTTGGAAACTCGTGTTACCCAAAATTTTGATGCAGTTTCTTGCAATTTAATATACTGTTTCTCTACCTAAATGGCCAAATGTTTTACAAAAAAGTGTTTTTCAATGTTTTTTACTGAAATTAAAACAGAAAAGTACAATTTTTTTCGAATCACCTGTCCATATTACCCCCACTGTCCGTATTACCCGCGGCTTCCCTACACAGCACTAGCCAGTCTTCAGAGTGAATTCAATGCAGTTTCGATGGTGTTCAACATTAACATTTCACGTCTTACATTCAAACAACTGTTCCTAGAATTGATTAGAAGTACATATTCGTATCATTATGAACACTGTAGTCTGTACATGCCAAATAAATAAATAAATAAATAAAGGACGCCATATTTCAAGTAATCAAATAACATGAAGTAGAAATTTTCATTCAACGTTTGGACATTTTCAAACAGTCTTCGGGCCTGCAAATCTGATAGTGAATAATTTGCCTCCCTAAATGGTTATCGCCAACAAACGTCAGCACAGTACATCTGTCATCGCGGGTGAGATTCGGAATGTAAACACTACACAAGTGGCAGAATTGAGATGACATTTTACAATATGACGCTAGGTGGCAGGATCGTCAGATAGAAATCTAAAGAAAATGTTCCTGTTTTACCCAGTGGTTAGACATCAATTGAATATAGGCTACCCAAAATCAAAATCAATATGGCGTCATTTGTTTACCAACATATCATTTGCGAGGATTGAAATCGTTGAAATCACGGAGATAGTAAAAATAAAGAAAAATGCGCTGCTTTATTTCTAACTGCATGAGCGATTTTCAGATTTCGGTTTCACATGGAGGTGTTCACATTTAACATGGAGTTTGAAGTTAGCCACTATTCGACTATATAACCGGGCCAAGTTGTAAACAACAGTTATTGACAGAACCAAAATGTCAGTGAACCGCAGCAATATTGGCTACACTGGCAATATGAGGGATTTGACGTTTTAGTCATCCCCCTGGTTTTACCGAGCACGTTACTTCAGGCAGCATTAGAAAGATGGTACACGTTTGTTTTAAATTGGTTCATTTTCGCTAAAATGAAGCCTTTAATTTCGTGCATTACTAGAATATTTATATATTCCCAACCAGATATATGAAATTTTTTCATAAATTATGTTCGTGTTGCTATGAAAGCTCGATGACATTAATATAAATGAAGAATAGGAAGAGTTTTCATCACAGCTTTTAAAAATGCTTAGAACAAACAGTTGAAGGGTTGTGTCCGAGGCATGACCGCATGGTTGAAATAAGATTACGTTACGACATTTATTGCATGATTATTTTGAATATCTTCGAATAAGAAACGTATGCATAATAAGTATAGCAATAATGGATTTTTAAGACTAAGTGTTATGTAACAAATCATTATTTGTGTACATTACATAAGTTTGTTAAAAGTCAAAAGTCATCTTCATGCTTTCTTCGAATAGATTTAGAAGTTTGTCCTTTCCGTGTATTAAAATACAAGTTATGCGAGCATTATTTCCGATGTTATGTTTATTCGACACGATTCACCACTAAACAGTAGGACCAACACATAACACAACAATATTATCATTCATTGTCGACACTTCATTGGCGAAGCGCCAGGTTTTCTGCCACCCACCAGCATTCCTAGCATGACTTTTCTCAAATGATGCAATTGTGTAGCTACACGTAAAAATGTCTGCTTTTATGTTTTTTAACAGCCAAAACGCATCGCCGATAGCAACGATGTCGGTAACTCGCCGAAAGTGCGTCATCACGCGCTGCATTTTTAAGTGGGGAACAATAAAAATCCGGCTTTCGTTCCTCAGCTCACTGTCCGATGTGTATTTGTTTTGTCGCGATTTTTGAGCGCACTTTTCACGCCAACATAAATGGGCTCACTCTCGCTAAGCGAGGGGTCACCATGTGCACACCCATTGTTCCTTTGAGTTTCGCAGTTGCTAGTTGCACTGACGGGTTACTGTACAGACTTCTGGAGGCATAAATATTTTTTTTTTGTATTTTGTATAAATTCCAACTAAAAAAAAAATATTTCACAAAAATCCTTTCCCACGTATGCAGGCAACGGGTGGGTTGTGTTAAGGAAAACTGGGACGGAAGTGGCATCAGTACGAAAAATTATGGAAATTAGAAGAAACGGCAATAAAGTACCATAAAACTGTCCAGTCGCACCGAAGATTTTCTCTCCCGCATAGCTTGGAAAACGATTTGTCCCCCTGTGATGGTCCGTTTCTCACTTCTCGTATCCACACCAGACGAACTTGATTTGATTTCGAATGAATGGCGACTTTTGTGGGCATGGTTTTTAATTTCCTTTTTTTTCGTCGCTTTGATTGGGGCTTGTTCCGATTCCTCTGATGACAGTTATTATTTACACGAATGTATACGACCATTGTGAATGTTGTGCCACTTCGTATGATCGTATCACAGCACGCGAAGCGAAACAAAACATCGCGTTTGTTGTTTTAAATATGAATTTAAATATTTTCTCCGGTGGGAGCAGGTGGAATTTTCAGTTTGTTTGATTGTTTTGGGAATTGTGTCGAATGGTTGATGAAGGATGAATTTCTCGTCATATGATATCTGATGAGCTGATTTTGTTAATGAATATATGTTCGCCCGGAATAATCTGATAATCTGAAGGAACTTTTTTCCCGAATATAGGGAGTGTGTTAGCCTTCAACAGTCCTGCAGTATCAGACGGTTTTAGTGTATTATATTGCACAACATTAAGTTTCTTCGACAGTAAAGTGGCGACTTCAATCAAGTTTGGATTCTCATGATACATTCGATAGAAATTCTGATTTTAGGATTTTTAGATTTTCAGATTTTCAGAATTTCAGATTTTCAAATTTTCAGATTTTAAGATTTTCAGATTTTTAGATTTTTAAATATTCAAATTTTCATATTTTTAGATTTTCATATTTTTAGATTTTTAGATTTTAGAATTTTTAGATTTTCAGATTTTCAGATTTTCAGATTTTTAGATTTTTAGATTTTTAGATTTTTAGATTTTTAGATTTTTAGATTTTTAGATTTTTAGATTTTTAGATTTTTAGATTTTTAGATTTTTAGATTTTTAGATTTTTAGATTTTTAGATTTTTAGATTTTTAGATTTTTAGATTTTTAGATTTTTAGATTTTTAGATTTTTAGATTTTTAGATTTTTAGATTTTTAGATTTTTAGATTTTTAGATTTTCAGATTTTTATATTTTGATATTTTCAGATTTTCATACAATAGCCGAGAGATAAGCGAGAAAAAGGATTACCAATATAACGCTACAAAAAAATTACAAAAATCGAATATGCATAGCCCACGAAAATTCAAAACTCGCGATACTTTTTGAACAGACCTCGTATAACATCACCTCAATTTGATTATTAATGATATAAATTCTCTTTCGTTTTTATTGAAATTGAGGTTCACTCGTAACATCAACTAAAATAATTCCTTTTAATTTATTACTACTACTAATTACTAAGTACTATTACTCCTTTAAATTATCATCGAATTCCTTCGACGACAACACCATGTACATAACATTGACATAGAGAGTGAGGAATTGGCTTCCTCGTAACAGCATACAACATAATGCAACCGAAATCGAAAACTGCTATATTCGTTCGGTTTATGCCTCCACGTTCTCTCAATTCTAATTTCGGGCACGTATTAGCACAAATATTTTGTTTTACTCCAACTGGAATGGCCAGTATGCGAAGAGGGTCGAACTCACTATCGATTGGAGATTCGCCATGCATACCAAACAGCTCTGGTTGGTAGTTTTCATAGCATGGCGCGACACGACCTGCACACAGTTTCGGACGGTACTGTCCCCCACCCGGAATTTCGCGGGACACCCAAATCTGGCCAAAAAGATCCGACACGCATGCGTATCGGTACTTCCGAACCCGTACCAGTCGGCAGTGTAGGAATCCGGGCCACAATCCGACTCACCAACCGGGCCCCAATAAATAGCTTTGTAATCTTAAATTAACCATCAGTGTTGCTCAAACCGACAACGAGTCACCAAAGTGCACATAATTAATTAGAATATTATCGAACCGAGGTTCCGAGTTAGAAGTACCCGTGACAATGTATTTGAAGAGTAGTGCCTTGATCGTGCTCGCGGCTACCGTCGCCATTGCTGCAGCGGCGGCGGCGAACTCCAAGGAGGAACAGCGGGTGATACATTTGATCGACGAGATCGACGCGGAATCCAGCTTCCCACTGTTCGGTGGACTGAGTGTTGAGCGATCGGACGCCGCCGATGGGCGTTCGTTCGGTGCGTTCGGCGGCGATGAAGATTTGGCTGAACGTGCCGTGCGATATCTGAGTACGCACACCGTGCAGTTCAGTATCCCCGAGGGTGAAAATGACGAGGGTCGCCAGATGGAAGGTGAGATTGTGAGGAGGAGGGGGCCAAACAGGTCCTGGTCGATAGCGACGGTGTGAATAGATGTTGTAAGGATTCAGCTCGCACGGAGTGATGCAATGAGTGTTTCCGCGATGTTGAGAAGAATCAGTTCTTTGATCCAAATTGACTAATGGACCGCGGGGAAAGGGATCCGTTGAAGTGTCTATGTTGTGTTACACAGTTCATCGAGTGTCAAATTGTTGTTGGAAGGCTAGCTATTGTTTCAAGTGATAGAGAGTGCAAGCCATGCTTGGTCATCGTGCAATCGTTTGTTCAGAGTTCAAGACTATATTTTTCAAATTGAAAATCGTTCAATCCGAAAATACTTTCTGTTGCGTATGCTTGGACGTAACGTAATAGATACTGTGCGTGTCAGTTGTGCAAGTCACGCATGAATGTTCATTACCTGTTAAAGTGACAAAATCAATCGAAACGTTGAAAAAGTAACAATCGTATTGAATGAAACATTGGATGTTCCTGTTTTGCGGTCTTCAGAGCGCGATGCCGTCTTGAATAACCGAACCGAAACATTTTCGTGAAGTGGTTTTTGAAATTCTTCAATGATCTCCCGTGTCATAGCACGGTTAATCGTACCCCTACGAAATCAACTCGAAGAAAAATAATTTGTGTTCTTCATTTGCTGGCGAAAGTAATGATCCTGTTTGATGATGAATTTGTCCTTGAAAGTCCAAGCACGGTCTTACTGAGAAGAAATTCCGTGAATGTCGGATTGAATCTACTTCGTTCTACAATATTCGCACCGAATGACGACATTCTAAAGCCATTGGACATTCATCGAGAAATGTACAGGTGGAAGTTTCAGTAGAACAAAGTACGCAAAGGTTCTACATGTTGGGTCACCGATGCAAGTTTGGCTTTGCCACCGGCACAACACAATCCTAGTGTTTCCTAATGACATTTTAACGTATTACAATGTTGTCATATCACTTTTTTGGCCCCAACAATACAGAAACAGCCCGCTTTATTCACCCCTGAATTCATACAGGAAAGCGGCATGTTTTAAGTGGACATTCACGGCACTTCTTCTTTCCCGTTGATTGGCGTTCGAGCCTGCAAACCACGATTGCACTGCTGTCTCAATCGTTCAGCAGCCGAATGTGCTTTTCGTTTGCTTCACGGTTTGCTTCGCGGTCCTACGCGAATTCGGGACATTCCTCCGGTGCCTTGCTCACCATCGGATTGAGTTGTACGGCTAATCGCTAATCTTCGGGCCTTGTAACTGCGTGAAAAAGTGGTCAACCTTCTGAATAGTGGCATAATCTCTCTCGGATACTGAATGTTCAATTTAAATCGCAAATGCACATAGAATTGAAAACGATTTCACTTCAATCCACTTTAGAGGATGTCCCATTTGATTATGTTTCACAAATTACCGAAAAAAATCATTTCGAAAAATATTTTAATACATACAGCATTAAATGTAATAACAAGAAATCAATCTTAAACTACGAAGCAAATAGGGCCCCAGTTAACGTACTCAATTCGCGATGACTGAAGCAAAGGCGCGACACAAACCGTGTTTGTGACATAATTTATTAAATTTTTAATATTGTCAAAATTTACATAGTTACATAGTCACGTCTCTAAAAGATGCTTAGTATATCAAAAGAAAAGTGAGGTCTTATAAAAATATAAGTAACATACGTATAAATCATAAGCATAGGAGAATGGATTCAGATTTAAGCTTTTTTTTATTTTGTTGTGTTCGTCTCCGCTCAAATAAGAATGATACAATATTTCAGAACATATTAAAGCAAAATCGCATTAAAGCAAAACTCAAAAGAAAAACGATTATCCATATGCAAAGCGATTAAAAATTCACTATAGGTGTGCAATATTTTTCTGTACCATTATTATACAAATGGTTTTTAGTTCGTTTCTTCACCAAGTTCAATTTTGCAAAAAAAAAACATTGAACATGTTCACGTCAACACATCCACAAATTCGTTACAAATTCTCAACAAAACATCGTAATTCTGCCGGAAATATTATTTGTGTGAGTAATTTTGTGTATGGTACAAACATTCTAGCACACTTGTAGTAAATGGAAAACCATTTTGACCATATGTGAAAAGTTTGTCCCATTTGAATTCATTTCTCCAATTGAAATTTGCGTTGACGGCATTGAGCTTATTGTGAAGTTAAAATGAAAATGGATTTTCAAGTTTAATAGCCACACTTTCAAATGGGACTACGTCTAACCGGAATATATGGGGGGTAAAATGAAAGCCTAAACACAGAACATGCAGAAAAAATTAAAGATTTCGAATGATTATAACTCTAACATTTCTTAATAGGTAGGGAAGATGTTTCAATTGATAGGAAATATTTATATGCGTCCATCACAATGAATAAAATGTTATTTTTCATGAGATAAACAATTGAGTAACTGTTAAATGTCAAAAACGCCCTGACAGCCACGTTTTGATTGAACCGATTGCAAGTTTCCCTAACACAGACTTCAAAATCAATGTGCTTGGGGGAATCCGCTTTGCAAATACATGCAAATCAGGAGTATTTTTGTTCTCATCGAAACACGTTTCCCTAACCCGGAGCTCAAAATCAGGGATGCCAGGTTATTTTTCCAAATGTCTTCACATGGTATGGAAATAAGGTCTTTAAATGTCTTCACATTCTTATCGAAGGAAACTAAAATTCATAACTTACTTTTGAACAAAGTTTGATGTGTTTATTCTAATTGGCATTGTAATATACCGCATTTCATTTAACTTACCTTATTTCAATAAATGTAAACGAAGAATATGTTCCGCAGCTGCGAACTAAATTTTATAAGTTAAGATAATTGATAATTGCCTTGATATACCGTTGATTTGGTGAATATCGACCCAATTCATCCATGAAAAACGGGACTGTGATAACTCAATTTGTTTATTTAAGCTTTGAAGTTAAAACCATACCCATAAAATTAATTATTGAAACTGTATGTAACCGTCACAAACCTTCGTTTTGTGAAGTGGTCGTTTGAAAGGCCTAGGTTAAAATATTGCATATTACAGGTCCGAAAAAATAAAAATACAATGTCACAATCATTCAACTTCTCGAGTGCAAATGAACTAATGCCTTCTAGAGACAATATGTATTCAGACCACTTGAAGTTCTCCAGATTGGGAAGCAAAGTTTTGTTGTTGAATTCATTATATGTACTGATTTAAAATGTTTGAAAAAAAGCGAGCGAATGACCGCGAGACTAGCTTCGCGCAGTGACGATATCGTAACCAATGTGGTTTATCCGAGGTGCGATTATCGCTAGCTGAAAACTAAAAAAACCCGAGACGAAAATCTCCGTTGATTACTAAAAACTAAAGTATACAAGTGACACTGATAAAAAGCGAGCGAATGACACTGAAACATAAACCTTACTTCTTTTGACGATGTTTTCGAACAAAAGTTAGAATTTTATGGAAATAATATCTCTCGAAAATTCACATACGCTATCATACTAAAATGTCTTCACATATTTCATAATATCTTCAAAATGTCTTCACAAAATCGAATGTCTAATGTCTTCAATCCTGGCATCTCTGGTGCTGGTAGCTATGTGCGTAAGTATCCTCCAAGGCGGTTTTTCAAAATATCAAAATGACGGCTCTATGATTTTTTTAAAAAATTTTCGTCGCTTTAAAGTGGCGTGCTCAAGAAAATGAAAAAAATTTAGACGCTACCCGATAGAAAATATATGTTTACATGCTGAAAAAAGTAATAAAAAAACCGATCGTATTGTTCCTGAAATAAATTTGCCGCCAGGTGGGAAAAACACAATATTTTGAAGAAAACGCATCTTGACCTCACTTAAACTGCGATGTATTTTAATGAATGGCGTAAATTATTCACAGATAAGTTGCTTTATGTTGTTGGGTTAGTTAACATGCTCAAACTCGACTCGAATAAAATCGAATTTTTCCATAATGTGTTTGCAATTTGGAAAGCGGTTGATTTTTTTTTCTAACCATCGCAATCAAACGGATTTTTTTGCAATACATCAAATGAGAA
The DNA here is from genome assembly GCF_029784135.1 of Toxorhynchites rutilus septentrionalis. NCBI lineage: Eukaryota > Metazoa > Arthropoda > Insecta > Diptera > Culicidae > Toxorhynchites > Toxorhynchites rutilus. The sequence goes on from NC_073744.1 coordinate 66,965,625, forward strand.
ATCACATTTCACACCGACGAATTCATTCATGTAGTAACCATGGAAAAAAGGGGAGATGGGGATAAGACGGACATGTTAAGGAAAACTTCAATTGTATCTTTGGAAACTCATTTTTTCCAAAACCTAAAAGCAGTTTCTTACAGTTCAATATACTGGTTTTCGTAATAATTGGCCAAATGTTTTATGAAAATGTGTGTTTTCATGTTTTTTACTGAAATTAAAACAAGCCGAAAAGTAGAACATTTTTATCGATGCGGGATAATGGACATGTAGTGGGGGGAATATGGATAGGTCAGTAATATACGATTTTTAGAGGCGAATGAACTGCAAAGTTTAAAGCCTCTTAAAAACAAAGAAAGAAAGAAAGAAAGTAATATACGAAGCGTAGAAGTTTATCGCTCGCAAGAGGAATAATTTCGCTTTCTCTCAGTGTTTGTGTGTCCAGAACAAATAGAGAAAGCAATATAAAATAGACTTCAATTTTCTTCCCTTCACTTTACATCATGCATTGTATGTGATTATGGAAGTGACTCCATTCAACCCCCCAGTGCAATTATTTCAATAATTTAAATTTACCACTTACGAATGAATCTACTTTTCCGTACATACCTAATATCGCTTCAAGGCAACTCACAAACCGAAATATAACCATCAGCGAATTCAATTTTGCAATTAAACCACTCAAAATGCTTAATATCGAAGCCGCAAAAACTACATCCACACGTGGAATAATGTTTGATTTTCGGTTTTTGTTTCCGTATTCCACTTTTGATCAGTATTCATTGTCATAGGATGGTTTAAATATTCTTGAATAGCATGTAGAAGGGGTTCCCATCAACAGAAATTTGAAATTCATAATGCAACTATACAAATCAACCACCTACCCCAACTGTCCGTCTTACCTGCGGTTCCTCTACTACTTTTATCGAACTGATTCAATATTATTCTGGCGAAAGATAATGAAATAATCAAGCTTTGTTGTATTGTAAAGTTTTGCCAATTGTAAATGATATTTTGAATAAATTTCTGGTAAAAAAATTTAAACCGATTTGATACGAACGTTTGTTAAAAGGGCCTGGCCGGGTAAGGAAGTAAAAAGTGCCTCCAAATCAAATCACCAGTTGTATGGAAAATATTGTATAAGGTACTAAATATGAAATTTTGACAGTGTTACCATATATTTGAGTTCTTATATGGTACAACATAGGATCTATGGTGAAAAATACTGAAAGTAAATCTTACTACGGGGTATCGATCAATATTTTGAAACAATTGTTTTGTCAAGAAATCAAAAACTAAAAAAAAATTAAATTAATTTTTATTTTAATTTTAAATTAAATTTAATTTTTTTGATTTTGAGATTCAGTACTACTCTAGTTTGTATTCAAATTTCTTCCTAAGTCTATTTTAGATATATGTGATTTTTTTTCAAAATTTTTATAGTGTTTTCCGCGGTACAAAAAAAATTATATACATTTTTAGGCATTTCGAAATTAAAAAAAAAAGTTTTTTTGAGACCCACTTTTGCTCTAATTTTTATTTAAATGCGTTCGTATGTGTTTGTTTTTCCACATGTAGCGTAATTTTTTCTTGAATTTTTAAGAGGAAAGCGAGAAAAAAAAGATTTTGGCATTTTAAATTTATTTTGAGTTTAGAGACCCAGTACTGCCCTTATATTTATTTAAATTTTGTTTTTTATATGTCTAAATTATGTCGATATATTTAGACCATTGTGCTGAGCAAAGATTTTTTTTTCTCGTATCTTAAAATATATGATATTATCTTTACATTGGATTTAGATGGTTTACCAAATTTATAGGAGTCAGCAGTACGATAGAGCTCTGTGAGAAAAAAATAAAGTCCTTGTGGAAAGATCATTCGGAATAATGAGCAGAACACTTTAAGAAATCCAAATTATTATAATTTTTCTATTCCAATTTTACAATTGAGGGGCTTAGAATGAAAGGGATGTAAGTGATTTGATCGATTTCTCTACATCGACTCTCTCTTTTGGTCATAACTTAGCCGTAAACTCATTCCCAGCTGTATTTGACATTGTGGAAGACAGGTAAGAACCTCATCCATCGGATTCTATAGGAAACTCACATTTGAACGTTGAGTTATTAACTAAAGAAAAAGCCGATGAAGAGAAATCGATCAAGTCACTTACACCACTTGCATTCTAAGCCCCTCAATTGAAAACCACGAATGCAATAAAATAGTCGATTTAAAGAAAATAAAAATAATAATGCAGACGATGAAGAAAATTATTTTTGTGTCTCGCAATGCTTTTAAAAAATTCAGGAAAAAATTACGCCACATGAAGCAAAAAAGACACATACAAACGCATATTTTTTTTGTAACGCGTATTTTTTTATTAGATTTTTTGATGAAAAAATTGTTTGAAGATATTTATTGATACACCTTAGTAAGATGTACTTTATTTTTTTTTTTTAATTTCTGTCTCATAACTAATGGCGTGAAAAAACGAAAAGGTGTATTCCTCACCATAGATCCTATGGTGTACCAAATATATGGTACTACTGCTGAAATATTTTATTTAGTACCCTATACAATATTTTCCATACAGCTTTTGATTTGGTTTGGGGGCACTTTTTACTCTCTTACCCAGCCAGACCCTTTGTAAATAAAAAAAAAATATTTTTTGTACCGCGCAACACTGAAAAAAATCACACATATCTAGAAAAGCCGTAGGAACTCATTTGAATATAAATTAGAGTGGTACTGAATCTCTAAATAAAAACAAATTTCAAAATTTCTATATTTTTATTAGTACTTCAATTTTTGATAAAAAAATTTTAAAGTAATTTTTCTTGATACACCGTAGTAAGATGCACATTCAGTATTTTTTATCTCGAAGCTTTTGAGAATGGCGTGAAATAAACGAAAAAGTACGTGTTTCACCATAGAGCCTATGTTAAACCACATATGGGTTCAAAAAATCCGCCAAAATTTCTTATTTGATATCCTATACTATATTTGCCATACAGCTGGTGAGTTTGTTTGGGGGCACTTTTCACTCCCTTACCCGGCCAGGCCCTTTGCTAAGGGGGATCTTCAACTGAAGCATTAACGAAATTTTACCTAATGTCAGCAAAATTTTACAAAATCTGCGGCTGAATTTTGCTCATTTTTTTTTACTAAGACGATGCTTGATATTTTAAATTGGTATCGATCAAATTTCTGATGGATTAATTGTCTGGCGTAATAGTTACTTTGACTTCTTTTTCATCGGAATTCATATTTTTCTTTTTTCAACTTCAGTTGAAAGGTCATTATGTTTGAGAGATACAATGTTCAAATTTTGTCGTAATTTGATTGAAATTTTATGAGAATCGATGCTCTGGTTCGAATATCACACTCCAAACGACTTGCAACTGCTGACTCAGTCACTTTTTTCCAAAACTTCTGGATGTCAGATATCCGAAATTCGTTTCTTCACCCCTTATCACCTATGAAAAACGGTCTATAAAAGTTGAGTTGTAATTCTCAAAGTTGACGACGATAAAAAAGGTCAGGATAAGGCTATAGCCAGATTAAATGACCTGGATATCCGAGACCTTGCGAAAACTTCATGTTTGTGCTTGGGTAGACTGTACATCTCGTAGTTGTTCTCCGTGATTGACCTGAACCAGCGAAATATCACAAAAAAATCCCACTGAATGACGCCTGGAAATGGCATTCCATTCTCATTGGGCAAGTTTCGGTGATTCGATCTTCGAACAGTCAGTTACGACGCCGGCCACGACCTTACAGTCACCAGGGGAAGGCAAACATATAATTATGATACTCGTGGCCAGAGGGGTCACCTCTAAAGCGTGATTCACATGCTACTTTCATAGAAAGGGATATTTGTTAGTAGGAAGAACCTTATGAAGACTTCTGGTTTGTTTATACATTTGAAACTAGATAAGGACCAGAACATTAGTGACGAAATATGTCTCAATAAGTTCAAGATCTTACAACGAAACAGAACGTACAATCTTTTGTCAATCAAATCATTCTGAAGCTTCAAATAATCTCTTGGAACAAAAACGAATTTAGCAACGGCCCAAATCCAATTAGGTTCATAGAGTTTAGAAGCATGTACTCTTCTGTTATTTATTAGCGCATAAAATAGTAGCTAAAAAGTGAGGTTCCTCAGTTTTCCCAGAAGCGAGAGACTTCGGTTATCTCGTGCAGAAAATAGGAAAACTATTCCAATAGCTCACTGTGTAAACGAAACTGAAGATTGAAATACAAATTCTGTTGCCAAAATATGAACAAATTCCACCTCGTTATTGCATGTTTCTTGTTGAAAATCATTGTTCAGCGCAAAGATGTGTCAACGGCCGTAACGTAGCTTCTCTGAAATGATCGACAGGAGAATACAATTAGGAAAAATGCCATTCTTCTTACCTCAAACAGTTCCAATTCGGCAGAATCGACCAGGTTCTGGACGAAACTCTACTCGGCTGGGACGTTCGGTCGTCGGCCGCTGGTAGGCTCCATTGCCGGAGTGCAATGAGTAATTCAACTCCGTCGGAGTTGGGTTTTATATTTGGACAACACTTTCACTAACCTCAGCGCGCACCAGGCAAAACCTTCCAAATCATCCCACCATGACGCGAGTCGCTCGCGGCGATGCGGTAGACAGCGAAACCACCTTCAGAGGGACTCGCGCTTGGGATTCGCTTTCACCGCGCCAACCAGCAGCCGCCTCGCGCGGTATGGAGCGTGGAGCGTGGAGCCGAGTGGGTTCAAGGTGAAGAAACTGCCGCACCAAGCAATGTTCCCCGAGATGAGACGGCGTTAGTGCTGAGACCGTGTGTTTGGCTCGTTCTTTTTCCCCCCATACGTAGAAGCGATTAACTTTCACTTTTCGGGAGAACGCTGGCGGCGAAAAAAAAAGCGAGTTGGATGGGTTTTAATTTTATTTCAGGGGAGGGATTCGTTCTGGCGGATGATAATGACGATCAGAACTTGGCGGGGTAAGTCAGTGCCCTTTCGGAGGGGTTTTTGGATTTCATTGCTGGTATTGCTTCTAGGCGGTTCGGCCCAAGATCAGTTTGATTGCTTCCAAGAACAGGTTCTCGAACAAAAGAGAAAGTTAGTACTTGAGAAGATCGGTTTGTTTCCGTCCTTGAAGCTCGAGGTATCTTTGAAAAAAAGCGAAGTTCAACAACCCGGACAACTAGAATTATTGTTGATGTTTGGATGATCTGCATTTTTTCAAATCGGTATGCAGGCTCAGAAATATAACGCTGCAAAATTTTGATTAATATGTCTTATGTTTTAACTTTCTATGCTTTTTTTTGTACATTTTTTCAACCGAATTATTTGAAGAAATGATTTAAAACTTGTTTGAAAAACAATCCATAAAATTTGAGTTGGTGTTACATTTAATGCTGCATATCAAAATAGCATAAAGAGTAATTTTCATTTTTTTTTCTTGTTATTATTTCGTAATGTGGCGTATGTTTCAAAGTGAGATGTTTCAATGATAGACATTATTTGACTAGATCAGTATTTCCTCGATTAGATGTTGAAAATTTTTATTGAAGTGACTTCTAGCCGTTGGCTAGTTCCTCTCTAGTTCCTCAATTGAAGACGATTGCGATATTTATGTGTTTCAATGAGCGTTTTGAAAATTAAATACAAAGTGGACTCGATTATATTTCTATTGCTGATAATCGAATCATGTATATCACTTACCAACGTTCGAAAACAGACAAATGATATCTGACGAATGTCATTCCAACTCGACTGGCCGTTGGCAGCACCATCTCAGATCGCAGTGAAATGTTGTGGGAGTACAGACATAGGCCATTTAAGCAACTTTGCATACTTGAGATCTTTGAAAAATAATTAGACAACATTTTGGAAAAAGCCAAATTTTTTTTTCTTAAATTTTTACAAAAACAAAAACACTATGATACCTACAAAATTCATGTCAAAGGATGAAATGTGGGAAATTATTTTAATTTTTACGAAAAAATACCAAAAAATTTTTTGAAAAAAATTTTGCTGAAGAAAAAAGTTATTTTAAAAATTAAAACTCATTTTTCTCAAAAACGATTTTATTTAATTCCCAAAATATATATATATATATATATATATATATATATATATATATATATATATATATATATATATATATATATATATATATATATATATGAATAGCCCTTACAATTTTCAACAAGTCGTCCATACATCGGAAGATGGGCACTTTTACAGGGAAAAAGTTTTTCTAGCAACAACTTTTTTATATTTTCTTTGCAAAAAATACAGTCAATCCTAATGTTGTTTAAAGTCAATATAGTGATATAGTGTATTCGACAAAGTTTTAGATTTTATAAAAATGTGAACTATTGTCGAAGACGTCAACTTTCTATCTTTTACAGTTTTTGGAATATGTGTCATTTTTGTATGAAGACTCCTGGAAAAATAAAAATGAATTTTAATTTTCAAAATATTTTTTTTCAATGAATTTTTTTTTCCAAAAAAATCTTTGATAATTTTTAATGAAAACCTAAGTAATTTCTTACATTTCATTCTCTGACCATCCTTTTGTAGATGTGATAGTTTTTAAATTAAGATTTTTCTAAAAAAAAGTTGAAAAGCCCCAAATTTGAAAAAAAAACTACAAAAAAAAATATCAGACCTAAAAAATTTCAGTCAAAGAATGGAGTGTAGGAAATTATATTGGTTTTCATTAAAAATTATCAAAAAAAATTTGGGAAAAAGTTTCATTGAAAAAAAAAATCAAAAATTAAAATTCCTTTTTCTCGAAAACATATGCTTTCGAAATTCTGAAAGAAATATATATAAATAGCCCCTAAAATTTCCAACAAGCTTTCCATACATCGGACGATGGGCACATTTACATGGAAAAAATTTTTCGAACAACAAATTTTTCATGTTTTTCTTTGAAAAAATGAAAAAATGAACATTAATTCCATTCGTAACATTTTTTGTATAAATTATAGCATTTTAAATACTTTGCTAACTTTTCTCTATTTAGAAATATGTCAAGAACATGTCAAACGTGAGAATTTACACACAAAATTTTACGAGCAAAACATTATTTTTTTACAAAAATGAAAACTATGAAAGATAGGAAGTTGGTGTTTTCGTCAAAAGTTTATATTTTAACAAGATCTAAAACTTTGTCGAATACACTATTGACTTCAAACAAAATTAGGTTAAATTGTATTAAACATGTAAAACATGAAAAAGTTGTTTTTCGAAAAACTTTTTCCCTATAAAAGTGCCCATCTTTCGATGTATGGACGACTTTTTTTTCCAAAAGATATATTTTTATCAAGGCTCATATGGCGTTAGCCTGACGGGGCCGGAGTTCAATATTTTGACAGTTTTTCTTATTATCTATGTTAGTAATATGTAACCGATTACTCGCGGTCGGCTCGAGGTTAGTATTACAAGTGTTCTCGTAATTGGGATGTTGCTGTCTTATGGACGACTTGTTGGAAATTGTAAGGGCTATTCATATATGTATTTTTTGGGAATTTAAAAAAAACGTTTTTGAGAAAAATGAATAACTTTTTTGTCAGCAGATTTTTTTTCCAAAACTTTTTTGGTATTTTTTGTGAAAATTTAAACAATTTCCTACATTTCATCCTTTGACAAGAATTTTGTAGGTATCCTAGTTTTTAAGTTATAATTTCTTGTAAAAAATCAAGAAAAAAATTTGGCTTTTTCCAAAAAGTAGTCTAATTGTTTTTCGAATATTTCAAGTATGCAAAGTTGCTTAAATGAACCATGTCTTTACACCCACAACGTTTCACTGCTATCTGAGATGGTGCTGTCAACTCCTAAAACGAGTTGGCATGAATCTATGATTTTAAATTGAAAATAGCCAAAATTGTAATATTAAAAAAAAAGGTTTCTTCATTACAACTTTTTGAGTACTCAAACTTATGGAACTACATTTGGGTTGCGGAAGAACTGTAACCACAGACTACTTCTTCATAAGCAAATCCCTGGCAACACACCTGTTAACAAAAAAAAAAACTTTAGTTGGAGCAATCCGCTCAAAAAGTGATCACCAATAATTGCTAAAGAAGGATGATATTATATCATTGATATGGAGTTCTTTTCGTCGAAAATTTTAACAACAGATAATTGCATTCTCCCCATCTATAGAACTAAACAGAATAAAAAATTAGCTCTAAATATAAAACTGTGACAGTTGAAAGCAACGTTTATCTGAGACCATTTCGTATTACAGTAAAACAAAATTTGGTGTAGACATAATTGATAAAGTGTAAATCTTAGTCTCACATAGGATTTTTCCAGGTATTTGATATTAAATAACCTTAATTTGGCTGGTATAAATACTAGGAATTTGTACAAGCAAATTAAAATATCTTGCTTAAATTGTTTGCTGTAATCAACCTGATAAACTTTTTTCATCACAAGACGTGTCAAACAGGATGTTGCAATGACAATTCAACTAACAGAATTTGTTCCAAATGTGAAAAACATGTTTGTGGAAAATGTTTAAAGGGGACATGGGTCGTACTCGATTATATACAGTTTGATTTCAAACATGTCTTATTTCAAGAAAAAATATAGTATTTCAACGTTAAGGCGAAAGTTAATTGGCTACAATAAATACAGATGAGTAAAAATTGTGATTTTTGAAAATTATAATTGAAGACTCACCAGGTATTGTCTAAAATGATCTTGCGGCGAAATTAAGAAATATAAAAGGTGCAATTCCAAATGAAATCGAACTAAAAATTCAGTCTTCAAAAACTTGTGTTTTTGATTTGAACGAAAGTATGAGTTTTGCACAGCATTTGGGGATTGTTTGACTCAAGTGTAACTTTTGAAAAGAGCGTATCGATTTTAATAAGAGAAACTTTCGATAATTTATATCTCAAAAACTATGAGTCCTAGCGAAATAGTGTCTTAGAAAGAGTTATAGAGTATTGATTTACGAACGTGAAAAAATATACACTGAGAAGAAAAATTTGTACTTTTTTTTTATTTGCAAAAAAAACTTGCAATATCTAAAATACATATTAATTTTTTTTTAATTATTTCATATAAAATAAAAGTCATGTAGAAAATTCGAAAAATTAGTTCAAGCCATCCAAACTATTTTTGACAAACTTTTCAAACAATTTTTATTTTCGAAACTTCGAATTTTTGTATGTTATCAATCATTTTTAGCCACAAACTATGAATCCTGATGTGATTTAAAATTAAATTGCTCTTTATCAATTTCTTCCTAAATGCAGCCTTTCTCGAGATATGTGGAAAAAACATTTCTAATTTATTGTCTTTTTCAATTTTATAATTTTTTTTTAAATTTACACATGTATTTCTTAATTTTTTTTTTTTCATATAAAACAGTTAGTTGTAAAAGTTTAGTTTAGTTGTAGAAAATTTAAAAAAATGAGTACCAGATGGTAAAATTATTATTAACAAACTTTGTCGTTTTACAAATTTTTACGAATTTTCGAAACTTCGAATTTTTGTATATTAACAATCATTTTTAGCCACAAATTATGATGTGATTTAAAACAGAAAAGCTCTTTATCAATCTCCTTCTAAATGCAGCCATTCTCGAGACATTTAAAAAAATATTTCTAATTTGTTGTCTTTTTTTATAGTAAACTAGCTGACCCGGCAAACTTCGTCCCGCTCAACACTTGTTTTTGTGGTTTCATTTGCTTGATTAATTCTCGAGTAATGCAGAAATTTGTGTTTAATTTGTATGGCAGCCCCTCCTTAGAGAGAATATCATTTATATAATCATTTATTGCGCCCTATAACCTCCACATGCCAAATTTCGTTTCATTTGCTTGATTAACTCCCGAGTTATGGAGAAATTTGTGTTTAATTTGCATGGCAGCCCCTCCCCCCTGTCTCAAACTATCACGAAAACCTTCCCCGGCCCCAAAATCCCCTACATACCAATTTTCATGTTGATCGGTTCAGTAGTTTCCGAGTCCATAAGAATTAGACAGACAGACAGACAGACAGACAGACAGACAGAAATCCATTTTTATATATATATAGAAGAATAGGCTCTTTTAATATGTTTTTCGTGTTATACCGCCATGTTCATGAAATTTTATGAATTTGCTTATAATTTTCAACAACTTTTCCAAATACATCATTCCGGTAAAAATATATGTTTAGGAGTTACTTTGAAAAACATTATCGCTACGTTTTGTATTAACCCACATGTCTTCAATGATCAATATTTCGGTAGCACTCATAGTTTTTAAGATATAAATTATCAAAGATTTCTCTCACTAAAATCGGTACGCCCTTTTCAAAATGTAAACACTTGAGTCAAAAAATTCCCAAAGAATATCAAAGAATAAATTGTAGAGTGTTTGAAGAAATTCAATTTGGTTGATATAAAAAATCAAGCATTTTAGCAATAAAATGAATAATAACACCTTAAAACCACTAACTTCAAAGTTTTTCAATTCCAGAATGTTATTTAGGGTTGTATCTAGGACACGACCGCATATTTTCGACGTAGAACTGCGCAATTACATTATGCAATCCACTTGTTTGCCACTTCGACTATTTTTTAGATTGCATCGAAATTTTTGAAATAGATTATGTTCTTCGTTACTGTTAAGGAATCAGATTAATATTGTACCCCATTGTGAACATATAACAGGAGTAGAATATCTCAGTTCATTTAAAGCAACCTATGAACCACTGAAAATAGCATAATCACAGCAAACGCTGATTGCAAATTGTAACGAGAAAAAATTGTAAAACTAAACCCCAGTCGTTAATATAGAGTTGATGAAGACGGTCAAAAAAAATTCAGTATCTGAAATGACGAAATAACGTTTTAGGGAAACATATTCCGGTCTACACAACGACAAGCGACTACAAAAGTACCCAACACCAAAAAACCCCGACTTGCATGTATTTGCAAAGCAGATTCCCTCAGGCACATTGATTTAGAAGTCCGTGTTAGGGAAACACAACTCAGTGGAAAAAAAATACCCTCGACTTGCATGTTTTGACAAAGCGAATTCCTCCAGGCACATTGATTTTGAGGTCCGTGTTGGGGAAACACAGCTCGGTGGGAACGAAAATACCCCCGACTTGCATGTATATTTGCAAAGCGGATTTCCACAGGTACATCGATTTTGAAGTCTGTGTTGAGGAAACCGTAAATCGGGCCAATCAAAGCAGTTAGAGCGTTTAGATAACGCTTGACATTTTACAGTTATTCAATTGTTCATCTCATGAAAAATAATATTTTATTAATTGTGATAGACGCGTAGAAATATACCCTATCAATTGATGCAAACATCATTCCGATCTGTTAAGAAATGTTCGAGTTATAACCTTTCGAAATAGGGTAGGGTTAGCACACAAATCGACAGAACAAATGGATGGAAAAAAGGAAGTTTTTCCAGTTTTCATGAATTTAAACTGTTTAGAGATTAGCGAATTGTAATGTATAGCATATCAAACAAATCTTCCGATTCGATTGGTATGCAAATCATGAGAATTCGTTCACAGTGAAAATAGTTATTAACGTTAACTTTATTTCATAAAAATGTGACCTGTTTCCTGATTTGGCACCCTTCCTGAAAGACGTAGTTCTACGTCATAGAAATTTATTCTGATATCAATGTAATGTGGGTGAAGTCTCCATTTAACGAGGATGAGGCATCGAGGAGGCTCAAGCTACGCCATCTTGGCCGATCCGAGTCGACCGCTGACTCGCCGTCGTAAGCGACGGTCTCTCGCACACAAACCAGTATTCCACTAATTGTCCGGTCAGTTTGAAACATAGGATACGATCCTTTAGCAAGGCGTATAACGGCATAAGTTTGCTTGGTACATTACGTTTGTCCGGTTAATATTTTGAAATATATAATTCATTGGAATTCAAAACTAATGCACCACGATCTGAAGAAATTTCCAAAATTTTAGGTATTTTGGTTTGGACATTTAGCGCCCAAAATCATAACTCGTATACTCGCACACGATATCACAGATCGTCTTATCCTCACAATATTTCTAGCCTATTACAAATTTTCTGAGCGGTTTCTGTTGCAGTTGTTTTTTGGGGCACGAATATTCACTGCTTTAGTGTTTTTAAAAAGTCCGTGAATCCTAAGTATTATTAGTACTCTAAGTGGGGGAAATAAAACTTTCCTGCAAACATGTAAATGATGAATCACTCGAAAGTCGCTCGTTATTGAGATAAATCAACTAAAAAAAATATATTTTTTATGTGTTTGTTCAATCGGGTATATTTTTAATTACAAACAGAAGGCACTAATTACAGATCGAAAATCAATGCGAATTAACCTCTGATAGGATTTTACGGGTCCAAAAACTGACCAAGAATACTCTTCAAACCCGCCGAAAGATTGTAAAATGTATTACACCCCGAGAAAAAAAAGCCAAACCAAAGCATTGAATGTCACTTCCCATCAAAGGCCTGGCTGCGTAACCACTCAATATTGCGCAACCGGTAACCTGTCCGGACCCGAAAAATCCACATCTCCTCGAGCTTCGAGTTCGTCCCTTTTCGAGCGTTGCGCTCTTTTTGCTCGCTTTTGACGTAGGACTACGTCTAACCGGAAGATATAGGGGGTGAAATGGAAATCTAGGCACTGAACAAGTAGGAAAAAATGCAAGATTTGGAACGCTTATAACTCGAGCATTTCTCAATAGATCGCAAAGGTTTTTGCATCAATTGATAGGAAATATATCTACGCATCTATCATAACGAATAACATTTCATTTTTCTTGAGATAAATAATTGAATAATTGTGAATTATCAACCATTGTCAAAATGCACTATGTGCCCATTTTTGATTGGTCCATTTTGTGCTCCTCAAATCGTACCGACCAAAACGGGCAACCAGAGCAGCAGCGAAATATAATGAAGCACGATTGGAAAGGAAAAAGAAAAAAATGAACGAAACATTGGTCGCAGTCTCACACATGCGTAATTCTCGAGCCAGCCAGTCAGCTTAAAAATCCCCGCTCCGCTGCCGTAACGATCATTCTCATTCAAACCGTACACCACATCGGTTCGCATCACAACACATCAACAAACCAACCCAAGCAGCCATGTCTGGACATGGTAAAGGAGGAAAAGTGAAGGAAAAGGGAAATCCCGCTCGAACCGTGTTGATCTGGAGTTCCCCGCAAGGGTAGCTAGGCCGAGCGCGTTAGTACCAGTGCACCAGTCCACCTAGCCGGCGTTATATAGTTTCGGCCGCCGAAGTGATCGAGTTAGCTGGCAAAGCTGCTCGCGACGATAAGAAAACCCGCATTCGGAACAGAACACATTCGGTTCGGTGGACATCAAGACAACAGGCAGTTGCAGCGAGTAGCGAGTGCCAAACGCAATCGCAAAACGGCAGCTGGTAGCAGAAGAAAAAAGTTTGTTCTTTATACAATCTGTTTTGGTGGCAAATCCAGAACAAGGCGGCATCAAGGGCGTTCGAAATGGTTTTTTTTCAAAACCACGAGTACTAAGTTTTCTAAATTGGAACCTTCCAAAAAAGAGTTTAGGAAATACAGTTCAATGCTTTCTAAAACATTATGCAAAATAATAATAAAACACAAATTGATTTTTTCATCATTTGTTTGCCAGGATCTGATGAGTATGTGAATTTGGCAGTTGTTCTGAGCTTATTGATAGTTGGGGACTTTCCTGATTATTCAATTTTCACCCATTCTTAAATTGTTTCCAGATTGAAAGTACAGTAATTTACAATTAGTTCGACATTTAGCTAATTGGACGGACATGTAATGCGACTTATTTAGTTGGACATTTTTGTAAACATAGAGATCCAAATTATGACCCCACATTGAAAGTCGACACTGTACCACTGTCATCGCAAATGTTCAATTACAGGTTAAAATCGCCTCCAATGCGATACTGAGTGGCGCTTCGGCACGTCGCATTGAATGTAATTTACTGTACAACATGTCACAAAGCTGGATGGGAAGAAATTTTCCAACTGTGAAAGCTGTGGCGAGTGGCAACAAATCGCTAAACAGGGAGGTTTAGCCGAACAAGATGGGGATATCGAGTGATAACAAAACAATAAACTCTTTAGATTGAAGATAATTTTGTGATCCTGAAAAGGACCCTTTTTAGCCTGTATGTGAATCCAACGAGCGAACAAATCGTAATGAATGTATTTTTTTGCCATCGCTGCCTTTTAACGGTCATTCGTTCGTCTCGTTGGACTCGCCCCTTTGGCTGAGTCTGCCGATTTGTCTCTATCCTGTGAGTGTGTACCGCTCGAGTATAAAACACGCGGACCCCAAAAAAATATCTTATTTTCTTTCAAACCGTAAACCCGTGTGGTTGTACGGCATCGGCATCGTGGACGTAACAAAGGAGGACAAGTTAAGGGAAAGACAAAGTCTCACTCGAACCGTGCAGGTCTCCAGTTCCCTGTTGATCGCATTCACTGATTGCTCCGCAAGGGTAACTAGGCCGAACGGATTGGTGCCGGAGCACCAGTATACCTAACAGCGATTATAGAGTCTCGGCCGTCGGAGTGCTCGAGTTGGCTTGCAAAGCTGCTCACGACAATCAGAAAACCCGCATCAAGAACAGAGCAGCTTCGGTTCGGCGCTCATCAAGGCAACAATTAGTTTCAATGAGTGGCAAAGTGTTTCTCCGGCACGTCGCATTAAATGTAATTTACTGAACAACATGTCACAAGCTGGATGGGAAGAAATTTTCGAACTGTGAAAGATGTGGCGAGTGGCAAACGCAATAGCTAAACAGGAAGGTTTAACCGAACAAGATGGGAATATCGAGTGATAACAAAAACACAACACCAAAGGTTCTTCTCATAACCATCAACATATTCATAAAGAGTAAACAGTAAACTAATCCATTTTTCAGGTAGATAGGTAGGTATTCACGTAGGAGAAGAAAATAAAACAATACATTTAAAATATATATTTAACAAAAGCTGTCCCCTTTGTATAGTCCTACGTCACTCCGGTTATGTCCCCGACATTACCCACCCGTCTTTTTTGAAAGCGGATACGACTTTTATTGAATTTCGCAACGAGGAAACAAAAGAAAAACGCTCGAGCCGTCGTGTGGGACGAAGGGGCGTCGAAATGTCACCATCCATCGGTCGCGGTCGCGGAAGACTCTGCGGTCCCGAAGGGCGGGTTTGCCCCCGCTACGAAAAAAGGAAAGTTGTTTTCGATTTCTCCAAATATTTCGCCGCCATCGCCACCACCGCCGCCACCGTTGACTTCGTCGTTCAATCAATATTGAGGCGTTCGTGTCTCAATATTTATCATTTTTCTCTCTTATAATTAGCGCGGTCCGGCAAACGGCATTTTGTCACCCGGACAATGGCTAGCTGTGGCAGAGGCTTTGTTCGCATCGAACAACCGAGACTCCAAAGGTTATGAAAGATGATCGGCGAAATGCTGCGCTGCGTTGCAACAAGTGGACGAAGATATTAACGGTGATACTTACGATCGGCTCCGAATGTGTGTGTGTGTTTGTATTTCGTCCACAAATGGGAGGAGACTTTGGAACAAAAAGGGAAAGTTTGTGTCGAAAATGTGTTGTTGCGGTCAGATTGTATCCTTTCGGGAGTTCATGATGAAGGTGTTTTGGCTACGATTCAGGAGACTACATATTGCACAAGAATGTTGATTTTAACGGATCGACCGATTTCATCAGTTTCAATTTCAATTTTAATCGATTTCATCAATTATTCACGAACACATCGAAATCAGCATTCAGCTTTGATAAAGTACGCTATTTCATGCGTGAGTAATTTTTATGTACCGTAAACCGGGGGCAAATTGATCACTATCCTAATGTGGCCAAAAACCCTTGAAATACTCACGAATGAGCTAGTTTTGACAAACCAAGACGTTCGATGTGTCGCATGATGGGATTCGGTTCTGGTCATTCGTGGTGCTTTTTTGTAAAATATTTTTTTTCTGACTTGTTTGAATAGTAATTACAGGTATTTGATTACTTATTCAACTCATCAAGTACCTGCTAGAAGTGAATTAATATGTTTAGCGTCTATAAATATTGCTTTGATGTGTTGAAAATATGTTTCTTTACCATAATGAAAAATGGAAACGAAAATGCTATTCAGAAAAATATTAATTTTCATGCAATTTAATAAGTGATTCGTTGAGAACCATTGATTAAAAGATGGTTATTGAACATGTCAGATTAAAAAAGTTTGAAAATAAATAATACCTCTGAAAATTTATGTTTTTTTACAGTGATACGTTTCAATTTCACCCCGGTGATCAATTTGCCCCCGAATGACGGTACGACACAAACAAATCTAGCTTAACTGTAGTATATGTCAAACCACGTTGAACAAAAAACATCGATACATGCATACGTGATATATGAGAGGGAGAAACGAATTCATTCTGGGTGAAGTCACTTCAATATGTAAAGAAGTTCATTTGACGGGAAAAAATGAAATGAGATTGTCGAGTCGTAGAGTGAGATAGCAATTAAACTCCCAAATGACTGTTGAGTAATGTTGAAGAAGAAACTGCTGGAAGGAGCCACAACTCATTTCCAATTGAATACGAAGGCGGGCCATGAATTTCTATCCTCAGTTGAATATGACTTTGTCGAGCTCTGCTACTGTCAATAAGAGAGAAGAGAGGAAGTATGCGATTTAAGCTCCGTAATTTCCCGATAGATTGCAGAGATATTCGATTTGGTGGAAACGAAACCCATTATTTTTTCGTGAAATTAAAAACTTTATTTAGGATGTTCCGGGTTGTGCTATTTGGATCAAACATGCACCTTTTTGTTGTATAATTTGTGGTATAGGGATCGAAATTTGGCATGTGGAGGTTTTAAGGACAAGAAATGTTTGTAATGTGGTTCGACACCCCTCCCCGCTCTCTAAGGGGGAGCGGGGGGATTGCATAACTCGAGAACTATTCAAGCAAATGGAACCAAATTTGGCATGTGGAGGTTTGTTTTCAATGAAAACAATCGTTTTTTGGGCAAAGCTGCATTTGTTCCTCAACACAGTTTCCTTTAAGGGCAATACACTTGGTATAGCGAATTTCCAACATTTCCATTCCCCTTCTGTAGTACAAACGTCTAAGTCTTCGAAGTATACCTCAGTGCCACTCTGCAAACTGTCTATTAGACTCAGAAGTGTGGGAATGGATCCACGTATCTTCCATTGTCACAAAACGTCGACGCAATTAGACTTAGGTTTTTTTACGCAGGGGATACGTACCTCGTAAAAAAACCTCGTAAAAAACCGCGTAAAAAAATCTGAATGTATTCCTCTTTTTCCATTTTCTATACGAATGCACAGGTAGTGACACCTAAACAACTGTAGTTTGTGAACAAATAGCCTGATTGTCATGAAACTTTACATAAACTAGTGACAGATGATCCTGTCCATTGTTTAGTGGCGCCATCAGTTGAAAAATTCCGGGATTTTTCAGCCCAGAATCGCCAAATGTTTGCAACTTCTTCGCGAGACATTTTGCTTCCGTCTTTCAACCCGAGCCATCTAGCGATTCCGATGCTGAACTGGCTGCGTCTAACATCGTTGCGGATGCAGTAGATTTGGATACGTTTGAAATATTACCTGCAATGATCATCCACGCCTCCAAGAAATTGAAGAATTCATTTTCTCCTGGACCGGATGGTATCCCTGCATCTGTCTTCTGTCGCTGCATAATTGCAGTTGCAGAGCCGCTTGCCTTCATTTTCAGACACTCGTTTGAAAGAGGAGTGTTTCCCATGTGCTGGAAAGAATCATATATGTTACCTGTACACAAAAGTGGGGATCGACGTAATGTGAAGAACTATCGTGGAATAACCAGCCTCCCCGCTGCATCGAAAATTTTTGAGATTATCGTCAGTGATCAAATTCTACATGCTACTAAGTCCCATATTTCGTCCGATCAGCACGGTTTCATTCCCGGTAGATCCGTAAGTACCAATCTGTTGGATTTCACCAGTACTTGTTTCGAAGCTTTAGAACAAAAGGCACAGGTAGACGTGATCTACACAGACCTAAAGGCAGCCTTTGATAAGATCGACCACAAAGTGCTACTGTGTAAACTATCACGGATGGGCGCATCGAACAGATTGGTGTCGTGGTTGTCGTCGTACCTTACTGATAGGAAGCTTCGTGTCAAGCATGGCTCTAGCGTATCATCATCGTTTGTGAGCGTATCTGGTGTCCCACAAGGAAGCAATTTGGGACCTTTATTGTTCGTGTTATATTTCAATGACGCTGCATCTTCGTTAGGCTTCAAGAACAAACTTATGTATGCTGATGATTTGAAGATCTATGTCGTGGTACGTTGCATCGGGGATTGTCTACGTCTTCAAAGGCTACTCGATGAGTTTGTTCACTGGTGCCGCAAGAACAAACTTGTTATTAGCATCGGTAAATGCCATGTAATGACCTTTCATCGATCCAAGGACCCAATCATTTTTGACTATCACATCGTTGGAAATGTTCTTGAGAGAGTAGATGAAGTGGTAGATCTTGGCGTAGTGCTGGATCCTAAACTTTCCTTCCATTCTCATTATACCTGGACCATATCTAGGGCAAACCGACAACTTGGTTTTCTATTCAAGATTGCCAAAGATTTCAAGGACCCGCATTGCCTAAAAGCATTGTATTGCTCTCTTGTTCGCCCGATCCTGGAGAATGCATCTGCTGTTTGGGCTCCTAATGATGTCACGTGGAACCTAAGGATTGAACGAGTGCAAAAGAGGTTTGTACGGCTTGCGCTCAGAAATTTACCGTGGCGTGACCCATTGAACCTACCAGCATATGCTGACAGGTGTCGCTTGCTTGGACTTGAAACACTTGATCGGAGACGAAAGATTCAACAAGCGACGTTTGTAGTTAAACTACTCAATGGCGATGTCGACTGCTCGTATCTCCTATCGCTTTTGGACTTTCGAGCCTCGGGTAGGATGCTGAGATACCGATCCCTAATGCAGCCGGGATTTCATCGTACTTTGTATGGATACAACCAACCTGTTTGTGCAATGATCCGCATGTTTTCGTCCGTTGAATCAGTGTTTGAATTTGGAATGTCTACGTCACAATTTGTTAATAGTATTAGAAGACTGCATGTATTTTAAAACGTGATAGATTATTCATTAAGACTATTTCTGTCAGATGAATCAATAATAATAAAGAATAAAGAATAAAGAATAAAGAATGTTTTGGTAAGCTCAAAACTTCAGAAAAGTATAGTCCGATTTGAGCTGTAAATAATCGGCTCGAGAACAAGAATTTAATGTCACGCTTTCAGCAGGGCTAATGTACTCATCTCTGGTTTAGAAAAGCGAACTAATTCTCACACAAATACGAAAAAGTTTAACAGAACACGTGTACACCTCGTTAGCCAAAAAACTTGTTATTTGTTCCCAGTATTGGAAAAAAAAATAACATCATGTTCAATTGTCCTATGTTGATATTCTAAGCATAACTGTCCCACTATGAATTTTTGAGCCCGTAACCAAGATTGATCGATTAAAGTGAGGGGATCTTTTCACATTTCATTAAAAAAACAGTTTACTGCTTACAAAACACCCTGTGTATTGGTAAACTGAAACGCTTAAAGCTTCTTGTAGACAAACATGCTAGCAAAATTTGATTGCGTTTTTCTCAGTTGCTGATTTTGGAACATGGGGCAACTACACTGCGTTTCACAACTCTAGAACCACTCATTTTTCTGTGTTTCCAGAGATATGTAAGAAGTCGGTTGAATTGAAGTACATAGTGTAGAATACAATAAAATCCTTATTTATAAGACTGACCATTTCAACTTTATTGTTGTGTTCAGTCGCGAAACACTCAAAAAACAAAAATTTCAGTGTTTCATCCGATCGTCCGATCACTCCTCATAAGTTCCTCACTGGTTTTTGATTTGGTAAACAAGCTAACCATTCCAAAATCTGAAGCCCGCATTCATTAAACCACCTTCCAGATTTAATGAATTGATGCCAAATTACTCAATTATCAAATTTTTTTTTGATGTAAAAACAGCAGTAAATGATTCTGAAGTACTCCGCAGCACTTCTGACAGTTCATTCGTGCTATCTAAACCAGGAATTTTTGAGAAAATTCTCTCCAAACCATAAGCATCCCATTTTCAAAGCTGCGAATCCAAAAATCAATGTGGAAGCTAATCCCATGGGTTTCACTATTTCAGGAGAGCTTCTCTCATAAAAAGAAATACAACTTGAATGGAATTTCTTCATACTGGAGGGACTTACGGAACGTGTCATTTAATTTTTCAACTCGTAACTTTGCAGGCGGCATTTTGATGGTTTGGGAAGAATTTTCTCAAAGAGCCTGGTTAAAATACCTACATTCAAAGTTAATTTTTAGTACCAGTTATGGCATCCCGATTTATTACATTGAATGAGCTGGAAAAAAACAGAAAATGTTCTACTCCCCAATACATGTATATCATTAGTTTAATATATATGCTAGAGCAAATATGAGCGAGCGAAACAGGAGACACATTTAAATGAAAGCATATGAAAGCTTTTCGTATAGTTCGCCAAATACACGGCCCAGACAGAGAAAGATATATTCTCGTTCGTTTTCTTCTTTATCCTCTTAGAAAACACTTTCCAACTTCATTTTATGATGAGGTGTAATATTATCACGCTTCAATATAACCACGCTGACAGCTATATGGATAGCGTGGTCGTGTGAAATATCTTTGCATTCCAGCCGGCCTTGGTTCGATCCCCATTGATGTCGTATGGACTTTTTTTTTGGCACAATACCAATTCAAATGAGAAAAGAAAACAGAAAGAGATGCTGCTCGCATACATACAAATAATTTTTAAGCTTTTAAAACAGCTCATTATTTGCGCATTTCACTCTCCAGCGCACGAAATGGCATCCATTCTGCCAAAGATGAATTGTTTTCTGCCAACGCTAGTTTTGGTGTAGCGCTAGTAAACGCAAACATTGTTTAGCGTTCCAAAATGTTCTTCTCAGTAGATAGCACTAATGGTTCCTTGTTTTTATTAAACCTTTGAGTTGGATAAAATATTCAATGCTCATATTCATTCCCGGTACTTTTTTGATAGAATATACGTAAGCATCAAACGAGATTTAATAAGGAATTATTTAATTAAGGATGAATAATCACGACGGATAATCGAGTCATATTTTCGTGAACTTCCATATTTTCGGATCTAGTTCAAATAATATTCAAGAATATGTACCCTAGGGTGGCAATGGATTCATGGACAAAAAATCATCATCGAATTTCATATCCGACCATGTACATTTGTTTATTTGCCCAAGAAAATGATCTATGCAAAATTTCAGCTCAATCGGACATGATTCAGGGGTGCATCCAAGCAGCCAAAGTTATGATTTTTGGCCACTCTCGCTATGTCCCAGAAGGTCGATTTTCGACCAAAAAATTTTTTGGAGATGACATCTGATCTCGACGTTTTATGTATTTTTAAGTCATTTGGCATATTTTTTTTTGGATTTTCCAAATTTCATGTTAAGCCACCCCATCCCCTCCCTTCTTTGAAGATTTTCGAGGATCAAAAAATAAAAACTTTGAGCGATTTGAGGCACCCCTGCATCGTCCGACTAAGCTGAAACTTTGCACAGGTCATTTTTTGGGTCAATAAACAAAATTTACCGACACTGTAGGTTTTTGAAATTTGACATGACCATTTTCGCTGCCACCCTAATGCACACTGATAAATTCTTTCGATTTTTCAAATATTTTTTGAAAAAAAAAGATAATCTGAAACCAGTCATTGAAGAGTTGCATCCTATAATGCAAACAGAAACTGATTTCGTCACCAGCAGTTACACACCGAGACTATAGTTCATTGAAAGTGGTGATCCATTCACAGATCCCTCGTCAACACATAAACCGCTCGCTTGGTTACCCATTAACATAGTGCGAGAAGTAGGACTATAAACAAATCAAGACCGCCTCGCTTCAGGCGCGATCGCGAGAATCAACTCCAGTATTATGCATCTACCTGTTTTTACGATCGCGGGAAGTTCATTACCCCTTGCGTTTCTCCAAACGGCGCGTTGATGCTGGGAGTGAAGCGAAGCCGCATTTTCGGCATCGGAGAGCTTTCCAAACACAGCGCTTGTACAGCGGCATCTTGACGCGCCTATCGAAAACGATCACCTTGAACTTGACTAAAGCATCATCGCTTCCTTCGTATGTATCTTCGAATTAAAGCTTTCATATTCACACTCTGCGTCGCGATGAGTTCGTTCCCTTCACCGCTTTGGGAAACTTAAACTAATTTTCTCTTGTCTCGTTTGCTTTTCTCTCCTCGCTTTGAACAGAAGCTCGCAGCAGCCGTCTGAAGAAAGTTTTCCTGCCACTGCTGCTCGCCCTGAAGCTGAAAATGTCTATCATCTTGCCCATCCTATTGACCATCATCAAGCTTATCTCGATCAAGGGGCTGCTCGCTGGTCTGCTCGCCATCAAATTCTCCGGTAATTATCTCAGCTGAAATGAAAGCGAAATGTTTCTTCTCATCCATGATTATATTTTATTCCCCACTTCCGCAGTCTTCACCGTCCTGAAGGATCTGTTCAACAAGAAGCAGGAACGTGTGACCACCGCCTACATCACCAGTGCCCAGCCGGTGAACGCCGAAATCGTCCACCAGGACTGGCATCGCAACGGGCAGGCTTCGCCCCAGGAACTGGCCTACGGCGGGTACAATCCTTACGCCACCCTTCAGTGAAAATGTGGTCGGCCCGATCGCGACGATCGTCGAAATTGAATCAAGACTTACCGCGAACGATATGTTCCATTCGTTTTAGAAGTGAAACCAAAAACACGCAACGAAATCCCGCACCGATAATTTATTTATTTATTGCATTCAATTTACTATTTTGTTTAATTTTTCTTCTATATTCTAAAATCTGTTGAGTATGTACATAAGCATCGTTAAAATAAATTGAATTTAAAAACGAGATGTGTATCATTATTATATCATTGATTGACCCTCATAAATACATATTCGAAACAAAACATGCTTAGGCGTCGTGAACAAATTACGTAACGCAAAAATCCGGATTTTGGACCCCCCACGTAACGCAATTTCCTATCTCTAATATACAGTAAGTAACACAACCTCGACCCCTCTCCCCTTCCCGTTTCACGTTACGTAATTTGTGCACGACACCTTACCTCCTCGATCGAATTTGTGGAGAAGCTTTCATCAAACTTTCTTTTACGAAGGAAACTTTTGACGAAAACTTTCGTTGCTATGGCTGTGAACAATCCCCTTTATTCCGCGCGGCGAAAGACGTGCGATGGCGGCTCAAGTCACGATGTTCCCAAAGGCAAATGGCGTGACTTTAGTTTGTCACTAGATGAGATTTGAAGTCATGTAAAAAATAGGAGCTGTAAAGTGAGGATAATTTTCTCTCAGACAAAAAATAGAACGTTTTAATGTTCTTTCGAATGTTATTCGATGTGATGGAATTATGATAAATGAATCACATGTTTTAATAACATTTTTAATAACCATCATTCGCTATCCAACTCTTGACGAGTAAAGTTCAGTGTCGTTATTGTGCGTTGCCACTTTTACTATTATGCGATTGGTATAGTGTACGAGTGAAGGTCATTGCTGTCCGCTTTCGAATTGACCTTTTGTGAAGTGGAACAAAGGAAGCAGCGCTCTTGCAGCTTGCAGCCCTTGGCGGCTGTTGAACATCGGCATAACGGGATCGCCATTGTGTGGCTGTCGTTAACGGGAATTATCATCACGTGACCGTGTGAGCTATTCTTGCGCTATTGTGTTGATCCATAGCGCGTAGCCTCTGTCTCTCCCTGGTTAGGGCAGTAGAGCGCAGTATTGGAACAACTTTTATATTAAGGTACACATATTTAATATCAATATTATTATTCAACTCATTTGTTCATTGTTTAATATTATTATCATAATTTATTTTTGTTTTGTTATTTTTTTTTTCGAGATTATTGTTAAAATCAATAATATATTAGAAATAAGACAGAAATTTTTGTAAAATGGAGGATAGTGGAGGATCTCCAGAGATGGAGATCTCCGATAATTAATCCCATTTAAGATCTGGGAAAAAACATAAACGAGTCCCTCAAAAAGAAGATAATTCTTCTGGGGACGAATCTGCTCATCCTTCCAAGCCCCCCTCTAAGAAAATAGCAAGCCTCCCTTCTGAACCGACTGTTACTTCCACTCCCCCTCTCCCATCATCGATTTCGCTTCCCCCTTCTGATGTTTCCGATCCAACCCAATCCTCGTCCTCGTCCTCGTCCTCGTCTTCTCCCTCTGTTGTTTCCGCTCCACGTGTCAGAGTTTATCCAGAAGATGCACCTGGAACTGGCCCGTGGGTTGTTTTCCTTCGGCCAAAACCAAAAGGAAAAAGCCTTAACGTGATTCAGATCATGAAAGATCTGGCCAGATACACTTCTGTATCTGAAATTCGCAGGGTTAGACCGAACAAATTGCGGGTTGTCGTGAATGAACGGAAACACGCAAACGAGATTGTTGCTGACCAACACTTCACTCTCGAATATAGAACATTTATACCCTCCCATAACGTAGAAATTGAGGGGGTGATAACTGAAACGGGTCTGACGAGCGAACAAATAAAAAAAGAAGGAAAAGGCAAGTTTAAGAAGCTTCCCTCAATGGAAGTAAAGATCTTGGACTGTCGCCAACTTGGGAAACTCTCCCATGATGGGGACCAAACTAAATTTACGCCGTCAGACTCGTTTCGAGTCACCTTTGCTGGTGCCGCCCTCCCTGACTACGTTATGGTGGACAAATTGAGACTACCTGTGCGACTCTTCGTGCCAAAGCCCATGACTTGCAACAAATGCAAGTCAGTTGGTCACACTTCAGATTATTGTGCCAACAAGGAGCGCTGTGCCACTTGCGGAGAGCAACATGAGGGGAAATCCTGCAGTGCGACTGAGCATAAGTGTCCATATTGCGGAGGATCCACACACGCGCTCTCAGCTTGTGAAACTTACAAGAGTCGCTGGGAGAAACAGAAGCGCTCTTTAAAGGAACGCTCGAAGCGCAATTTTGCGGAAATTTTAAAGGGCGCTTCTCCACTGGCCCAACAACAACAACAACCAATCTCAACACACAATAGCTTTTCCACGTTGCCAGTTGATGAAATGGAAGCGGACACAGCTAGCGGGGGCACACCGTTTATTTTCAAAGGGAATCCCCGGCGCAAAAATGTGACCACTCCCAAAGTTCAAGAACAAGTCCCCCCGGTGATACCCCCAGTTAGCTTGCCTAAAAAATCGAGTGCAGAGGACAAGCAAAATCAGGTTCCTCCTGGCTTCCGTGGGAATAGTTCACCTTCGAACGACCCAGCACTCGAGGGGACATCAAAAACCCCAACTGTCCCTGTTTTTCCGTCCAGCTCAACTTCCCAATCGGGATTTATAAAGTTGTCTGACCTTTTGGATCAAATCTTCAAGTGTTTTAATGTTTCCGACTCCATCAGAACCCTTGTCATCTCAATGCTTCCAGTATTAAAGACAATTTTACAGCAATTGATGCAAACATGGCCCCTCCTTGCAATGATTATCTCTCTTGATGTCTAATTTAGATAGAGAGGTCGGAGATATCACTGTTCTACAGTGGAGTTGTCGTAGTCTTATCCCTAAATTGGATACATTCAAATTTTTAATTCATAACTTCAATTGTGATGTTTTTGCTCTGTCCGAAACTTGACTTTCTTCGCGAGATGATATCTCTTTCAACGATTTTAATATTATACGCTTGGACCGCGATGACAGATACGGAGGGGTACTATTGGGGAACAATAAGTGCCACTCATTTTTTCGAATTGACCTTCCACCTATTGGAGGGATCGAAGCTGTTGCTTGTCATGCAAACATCAGAGGCAAAGACCTCTGTATTGTCAGCTTGTATTGGCCTCCGAGAGCTGCGGTTAGCCGCAAACAACTTGATGACATGTGCTCACTCCTTCCTGAGCCACGATTGATCTTGGGAGACTTCAACTCTCACGGAACTGCCTGGGGGGAACAGTACGACGACAATCGTTCATTGTTGATATATGACCTTTGTAACAACTTCAATATGACCGTTTTGAACACTGGTGAAACAACACGTGTGCCTAAACCTCCTGCTAACCCAAGTGCTCTTGACCTCTCGCTTTGCTCGAATTCACTATCGTTAGATTGCAAGTGGAATGTAATCCAGGACCCCAACGGTAGTGATCACTTGCCAATCAAAATTTCCATCACCATTGGGTCGAATTCTTCTGAATCTATAAACATGGCATATGACCTCACAAGACACATTGACTGGAAAAAATATGCGGACGCGATTGCTCTAGCCATCAATTCCAGAGATGGTTTACCTCCATTGGAGGAGTATAACTTCCTTTCTCGTTTGATCTATGACAGCGCGGTTCGCGCTCAAACGAAACCCATCCCAGGTTCCACTATTCGTCGAAGGCCTCCCAATCTATGGTGGGATAGCATATGTTCCAAGCTTTATGTAGAAAAATCGAATGCATTTAAAGCTTTTCGGAAACGTGGAATCCCTGAAAATTTTCAGACGTATTTGGACCTTGAAAATCAATTTAAAAACTTGATCAAAGGGAAAAAACGTGCTTATTGGCGAAATTTCGTGGGAGGTTTGTCACGAGAAACGTCAATGAAAAAATTATGGAAAGTGGCTCGAAACATGAGAAATCGCTCTTCAACGAATGAAAGCGAAGAATATTCACATCGATGGATTTTTAATTTTGCACGGAAGGTTTGTCCTGATTCCGCTCCTGTGCAAAAAATTGTTCGAGATATACCACAAGATAGGTGCGATCTTGATTCCGAGTTTTCGATGGTAGAATTCTCTCTTGCTCTGCTCTCATGTAACAATTCTGCTCCGGGATCGGATAGAATTAAGTTCAACTTGCTGAAAAACCTCCCTGATGTGGCGAAACATCGCTTGTTGAATTTATTCAATCGGTTTCTGGAGAATAATATTGTTCCAGATGATTGGAGACAAGTACGAGTTATAGCTATTCAAAAACCCGGAAAACCCGCGTCCGACTTCAATTCGTACCGCCCAATAGCAATGCTGTCTTGTATACGTAAATTGTTGGAGAAAATGATCTTGTTTCGCCTTGATCGATGGGCTGAAACGAATGGCCTACTCTCAGATACACAATATGGGTTCCGCAGGGGCAAGGGGACGAATGATTGTCTTGCGTTGCTTTCTTCAGAAATTCAAATGGCTTACGCCGAAACAAAACAAATGGCTTCAGTATTCTTGGACATAAAGGGGGCCTTCGATTCTGTTTCAATAGAGGTTTTGTCGGACAAATTACACTCTCGGGGTCTGCCGCCTCTATTGAATAATATGTTATATAACTTGCTTTGTGAGAAACATTTGAACTTTTCTCACGGAGATTCGGCAGTAAGTCGGGTCTCTTACATGGGCCTCCCCCAGGGCTCATGTTTAAGCCCCCTTTTGTACAACTTCTATGTAAGCGACATCGACAATTGCCTTACACAAAATTGCAGCCTAAGACAACTTGCAAATGATGGAGTGGTGTCTGTCGTAGGATCAAACGAATCCGACCTGCAAGGACCCTTACAAGATACTTTGAACAATTTTTCAACCTGGGCCATTGGGCTAGGGATCGAATTCTCCACGGAGAAAACAGAGATGGTGGTTTTTTCTAGGAAGCATAGACCAGCAAAACCAAAGCTTCAACTTTTGGGTAAACCGATCACTCATGCTATGTCATTCAAGTATCTTGGGGTCTGGTTCGACTCCAAATGTACTTGGGGGGCCCATATTAGGTATCTGAGTAAAAAATGTCAACAAAGAATAAACTTTCTCCGTACAATTACCGGCACCTGGTGGGGAGCCCATCCCGAAGATCTTATTATGTTGTATCGAACAACTATTCTCTCAGTGATGGAGTATGGCAGTTTCTGTTTTCAATCAGCTGCCAAAACACACCTCATTAAACTCGAGCGAATTCAGTATCTTTGTCTCCGTATTGCGTTGGGATGTATGCCCTCAACGCATACCATGAGTCTCGAGGTTTTGGCAGGCGTACTCCCACTAAAAGATCGCTTCAATTTATTATCTCTTCGGTTCCTCATCCGGTGTAAGGTTATGAATCCATTGGTGATCGGAAATTTTGATCAATTGATCGAGCTAAATTTTCATTCTAGATTCATGAGTTCATATCATGAATTCACCTCTATGCAGGTTGTTCCTTCTTCGTATATTCCCAACCGTGTTTGTTTTCCTGACTACATCAATTCCTCTGTACATTTCGATCTGTTCATGAAGGAGAAAATCCATGAAAATCCAGATTATCTTAGATTGGGGTTCGTTCCTACAATCTTCAATGCAAAGTATGGGCGTATCAATTGTGATAATATATACTTTACTGATGGGTCCTCTATGAATGAGTCCACAGGATTTGGAGTGTTCAACGTATTTTTTAGCACCTCACACAGTCTTCAGAATCCTTGCTCGGTATATATTGCTGAATTGGCAGCGATATACTGGGCGCTGGACAGCGTCGCCTCACGACCTGTTGAACACTATTACATTGTAACGGATAGTCTTAGCTCTGTCGAAGCTATCCGTTCAGTGAGGCCGGAAAAGCACTCGCCGTACTTCCTTGAGAGAATACGAGAAATTTCGAGTGCTTTATCCAGACGCTGTTATGTCATTACCTTTGTCTGGGTCCCTTCACATTGCTCAATTCCGGGTAATGAGAGGGCTGACTCATTGGCAAAGGTAGGTGCAATTGAAGGCGATATATATCAGCGTCAAATCGCCTTCAATGAATTTTATTCTTTAGTTCGCAAAAATACCATCGCTAACTGGCAACGCAAGTGGAATGAAGATGAATTGGGCCGGTGGTTTCACTCGATTATCCCAAAGGTTAGCCTCAAACCGTGGTTCAAAAGTCTGGATTTGAGTCGGGACTTTATTCGCACCTTCTCCCGACTCATGTCCAATCACTGTTCGTTAGATGCACCACTCTTCCGTTTCAATCTTGCCAGCAGCAATCTCTGCGTTTGTGGCCAAGGTTATCACGACATCGAGCACGTTGTTTGGTCGTGCGAGGTGTATCTGGTCGCCAGATCGAATTTAGAAAACTCCCTTCGGGCCCGAGGAAGACAGCCCAATGTGCCGGTGAGAGATGTGTTGGCTCGGTTAGACCTTGATTACATGTCCCATATATATGTTTTCCTTAAAGCTATAGATCTTCGTGTGTGATTGTCCCTACATCCTTATACCCTCCTTTCCTTCCTTTGCGGGTAATTCGTCCCCTTGCTATAAATAGTAGAATAAGTTGAAATGTAAATAAACTATAGATATACGAATAGATTTAAGAATTGAGTGCTCATCAACATTGTTACAATTTCCTTATATCCCATCCTTCTCCTAAAAATATGTCACCCTTCTAAACTCGAGTACACCGCAAGTAATCGGTTTTCCACCTTACTAACCATAGATGTAAGAAAATGGTTTATATATATATATATATATATATATATATATATATATATATATATATATATATATATATATATATATATATATATATATATATATATATATTTATATATATAGTTTTAAAAATATATTTAAGAATTCGGCTCCTTTAAACTTAAGTAACTGAGCCTGTAAAAATAAACGAATTAATAAAAAAAAAAATTTCAATAATGTTTTATTCCGGCAAACATTTGTGAAAAAATTTCAAAGAAAAAAAGGTGGTATCAACTGATGTTTCCCAGCTGGGACTGAACTTATTAGGATGGTACGATTGGGAGATTTTCTCTTTTCTTATTTTGTCATTAGCTATCATGTTTTATGACTATTTATATAATGATAAATATGATATAAATAGGACTATTTCCTACACTCGACAGAATTTATTTTTCTCTCTATTATGGTGACTTTCAAACACATTTCGGCTGGTTCGTCACTTTTACTTCCATTTTTGGTGTTTATTCGAAGATTTTGCCCACTTGTCCACTGTACGAGGCTAATTTGTTGCTTAGACAAAAATAAACGGGATGGTTGTGTCCGAGACACAACCACATAGCGACGTAGAACTACGTTAGGTTATTTGTATCATACTGATTTGGGATATATTTGAAAAATCACATTTTATTTATTTACTATGACTCTACATCCAATTGAGATTAGATCTGATTCACTACTCTTCTCCAATAAACCCGGTCCATGGCTGCAGTTCTCCAACTCCCGGCTGCACCGATTCTTGCCAAGTCCTGCTCCACCTGGTCCAACCACCTTGCTCGCTGGGCTCCTCTCCTTCTTGTTCCTACCGGATTAGATGCGAACACCATCTTTACAGGGCTGCTGTCCGGCAATCTTGCAACATGCCCTGCCCATCGCACTCGTCCAGCCTTGGCGACTTTCTGGATTCTGGGTTCGCCGTAGAGTTGCGCCAGTTCGTGGTTCATTCTCCTTCTCCATACTCCGTTTTCCTGTATACCACCGTATATTGTTCTGAGCACTCGGCGTTCGAAAACTCCGAGCGCTTGTGAGTCCTCTTCAAGCATCGTTTATGCTTCGTGCCCATAGAGTACAACCGGTCGAATTAGGGATTTGTACATGGTACACTTCGTACGGGGTCGGAGCTTGTTGGACCTCAAGGATTTGCGGAGCCCATAGTAGGCACGACTTCCATTTACAATGCGTCTTCGAATTTCACGGCTATTGTTGTTGTCAGTTGTTATCAACGAGACAAGGTAGACAAATTCCTCCACCACCTCGAGCTCGTCGCCGTCGATCACAACACTACTACCAAGAAGAACTCGGTTGCGATCAGTCCCTCCAGCTAGCATGTATTTAGTCTTAGACGCATTGATCCCAAGCCCAATCAGCCCTACTTCGTGTTTCAGTCGGGTATACAAGTCGGCTACCGCCGCATGTGTTCTTCCGATTATGTCCACGTCGTCGGCGGAGCAGATAAACTGACTAGACTTGTTGAAAATCGTGCCCCGCATGTTGAAGCCCGCTCTCCACATAACACTTTCCAGCGCCACGTTGAAGAGCAGACAGGAGAGTCCATCGTCTTGTCGAAGTCCCCTGTGAGTCTCAAATGATTCCGACAGCTCACCTGAGATCCGCACACTGCACCGCACACCGTTCATCGTTGCCTGAATCAGTCTTGTCAGCTTTCGGGGAAAGCCGTGTTCGTCCATGATCCTCCATAGCTGTCGTCGGTCGATTGTATCATATGCGGCCTTGAAGTCGACGAAGATGTGGTGTGTAGGGACCTGATACTCGCGGCACTTTTGGAGGATCTGCCGCAATGTAAAAATCTGGTCCGTCGTCGAGCAACCGGGCATGAATCCGGCCTGATAACTTCCCACAAATGTACTTACTTTTGTCGATAGACGGCGGAAGAGGATCTGAGACAAAATTTTGTAGGCACCATTCAGGATTGTGATGGCACGATAGTTCCCACAATCCAACTTGTCGCCTTTTTGGGGCAGATTACCCCGTCCTTCCACTCCTCCGGTACCTGTTCTGTGTCCCAGATCCTGACTATCAACCGGTGCGTACACTCTACAAGTTTTCTCCGACCTCCCTTGAAGAGCTCCGCTACGAGGCCATCCTTACCAGCTGCTTTGTGGTTTTTGAGGTGTTCAGGTGTTCATCGTAGTGCTGCCTCCACCTTTCGATCACCTCGCGTTCGTTCGTCAAGATGCCTCCTTCCTTGTTTCTGCACATGTCGGCCCGCGGCACAAAGCCTTTGTGCGAGGTGTTTAGTTTCTTGAAAAAATTATAGGAGGTTGTGTCCAAGATACGACCGCATTGTTGACGTAGAACTACACTGTTATTTTATATAAGTCGCCATACATTGGTGGCTTGAAACTACTAGGAATATAAACACTTCTCATCATTTTGCGCTATTCTCAAAAGAACGCTTATGTTAATATTACTGGCCTCGAAAAAAGTTGCATAACTTTCTCATGCTCGAGGGAAGCGCAGCTATCAACTTTAGTGGAGAAGGTTTTGCTACTGGCAAGCGAAACCTAATCACATACAAAATTCCAGAACGACATTTACTTTCTTGGTGACTAAACAAGCGAAATAAACTCTTTTTGTTAATAACAACCTCGAAAACAGTAGCAATGATTCATTATGATCAATATTAGCGCAAATGCAATCCTAGTTGAAGGCAGTTTTGCGATTGGCACGCGAACCCAACTAACTTATAACATTCCAGTAAGACATTCAAGATGCATGGTATGCCCCAAATAATTTTTTGGCGCTCAACCTTACCGCCTGCTTCGCCATAACGTCAGTTTAATGCATTGATGCATTCTCAAAGGCACCAACGAAGCCCTTATGATGACGGAAAACAAACAATGTTAACAGCTTGGAAAAAGATTGAATTATGCCACACAGCTTGTTCTTTGCTGTAACACCCATCGATGCGAATTCGCTGATGACTTTGTCAAGAGCGACCGCCTTCATCACCAGCGGGGGGAACTTAATTTTGGTTACTGCTTGGGTAACGGCGTTTACATTTTCGATCGACGCGCCGAAATCGCCTACTTCGCTGTTGTTCGATGCGGTGTCACACTCGCAAAGGCTCGGTTCAGTGCGAGCGCTTTTCACTGCACCAACATCGCGTGCAGCAGTAGATGACGCTTGCCTCGAAATTTTATTGCCCCTGGCAATGCGTTCGTTTTTTTTTTGCAGGACTCGAGCCTGCCTTCCTCTTCTTCTTGCTCATCACACACTACGCGAAGCGCCCAATTTATGACGCGGAAAACAAAACACACGATACGAATAACGCGAAAAACGAACAGAAAAACCAAACGACGATATCCAAGTTGGATTACCACTGGTGGGGTCCAATCTTAGATCGAAGCGCAGCGAAAGCAAAGTGAACTGGATTGCTCAACAGTCCGATGCCGAATGAAAGTTTGCCTCAGCGAAATCCACTGTTTATATTGTAGGCAAGTATTCCCCTCCATCCTTCTATCTTTTCCTTTGTTCACGGAGACTTTCAATCCTACGATTTCCCCTCCGTTGGTCGTCGATAAGTTGCTCGTTATTGACAGCTCTGTTCGGGAAAGCACACAAATGGACAGAACTAATGTATGGGAAAATGGAAACGCTTAAAGTTTTCATTAATTTCAACCATCTACAAACCTGAGGAATCTAATGTATAGCATATTAAACAAATCTTACGGAATTTCCGATTCATTTAGTATGTAAATCTCCAAA
This sequence comes from Toxorhynchites rutilus septentrionalis, assembly GCF_029784135.1. Taxonomy (NCBI): domain Eukaryota; kingdom Metazoa; phylum Arthropoda; class Insecta; order Diptera; family Culicidae; genus Toxorhynchites; species Toxorhynchites rutilus. The sequence continues at coordinate 66,998,941 of NC_073744.1, forward strand.
ATCCGTTCGCGACAAAAATAGTTATTAACGTTAACTTTATTTCATAAAAACGTGACCAACAGGTCACGTTTTTATGAAATATTCTGATTTGGCACCCTTAATGAAAGACGTAGTTCTACGTCAAAACTTCCGCGATTCTCGAGAACGATAAAGCAGCTCCATCTCCTCACACTCTTTCTCTTCCAGGCGGCGCTTTTTTCCCGAAAGAGATGTGTTTGCTGCCTTCGCTTCAGTTTGTATCGTTCCACGTTTTGTCGAGTCGCTCGTTGCATCATGGTTGCGCGTGCTGCATCCTTCTCGTTCAGGAGCGTTCGGCACTCGTCGTCAAACCATTCGCTCCGTTGTCCTCGTTGTTCATGCCCGATGAGGGTCTCTGCTGTGCTGCTAATTGCTGCTTTTAAGGTGTTCCAGCATTCATCGAGGGGAACAGCATCCAGCTCGTCTACCCCCGGTAACGCAGCTTCAAGACGCTGCGAGTATGTTGCTGCAATGTTTGGCTCCTGTAGTCGTCGTAGGTGATACCGTGGTGAGCGCTGGTGTCTTATGTTATTGACGACTGACAGTTTAGAACGCAGTTTGACCATCACCAGGTAGTGGTCTGAATCGATGTTAGCGCCACGATAGGTTCTGACGTCGATGATATCTGAGAAGTGCCGACCGTCGATCAAAACGTGGTCAAATTGTGTTTCTGTTTGCTGTGGTGATCTCCAAGTGTAACGGTATTGGAGGCTGTGCTGGAAGAAGGTGCTACGTATGGCCATGTTCTTGGAGGCAGCGAAGTCGATAAGTCTTAGGCCGTTTTCGTTGGTTCGCTGATGGCCGCTGAACCTATCAATTACCGGGCTGAATTCCTCCTCTTGGCCGAACTGAGCGTTCAAATCACCAATGACGATTTTGATGTCGTGTTTTGGGCAGCGATCGTATTCACGCTCTAGCTGCGCGTAGAATTCTTCTTTATCGTCATCGGTGCTAGCTAGATGGGGGCTGTGGACGTTGATAATGCTGATATTGAAGAAGTGGCCTCTCATTCTCAATCTGCACATTCTTTCATTGATCGGCCACCAACCAATCACCCGTTTTTGCATCTCCCCCATCACGATGAAAGCTGTATCCAGCTCGAATTTCTTTGTGAATTTTCCTGTGCGTTTTATTTTTACGGATGGCTTGCAGGGCCTGCACCAACCCCCTGTCTCGCCGGAGGACCGTCGTGCACAGTACTTTTTAGAGTCCCCTGGCACGAAGACAGTGATCAGCCGCCCCTAACATGGGGATCAACTACTGAAACGATCGACCTGAAATTTGGCGTGTAGGGGTTTTGGGGGGAAGATTCTTATGATAGTTCGAGACCCTTCCCCCTCTCTAAGTGGGGGGGGGGAGTATTTGCTTAGTGCTGCCATATAAATGAAACAAAAGTTTCTACATTACTCGAGAATTAATCAAGCAAATGGAATGAAATTTGGCATGTGAAGGTTTTAGAGTGCAATAAATGATTTGGGGAAAAGGGGGGAATTTGGACCACCTAAGCAATAAAAAATATCACATTGTATACTAAGCTATACTTGTTTTCTCTCAATAAATTATGTTTAATCTTTATATTAAGCTTTAAACTACCAGATATATCATAAAATAAAAGAGATGATTTTTGGACAATTAAATTTGATGCGAGGTGATTTGGACCAGTGTGGGTTTCATCGAAAAAAAACATACTTATGTTTATGTACAGTATTTTGGAATGATGTTACAATCAGTAACAGTGTTCTGGGATCGAAACCAGGTGTCTTGGCCAGATTCCATACCAGAAGAATTGGATTGAGACCATCCCGAATGCATGGATTTTTTCACTGTTGTTTGAGAAATTTAATAATAATTTAACACTCACATTTTTTGACAATCAAAGTGCTTGCTGTATTCATGTTACCGTTTCCTTTCACCTGTCGAATTTTACTAAAGTTTTTTCTACGTTAGTTACATACGGTTCAACAATAAAAGAAGATGACATTATAAAAAATCCCAGTTGAGCCGTACTTTTTGAGATAACGGGGTGGTCCAAATCACCCCGTGTTACCCTATATGGTGGTTAGATATTCCTCCACCCTCCTTATGGGCCGACTGCCATACAAATGACACGCAAATCTCTGCATTACTCGAGAATTAATCAACCAAATGAAACCAAATTTGGCATATGGAGGTTTCAGGGTGCGATAAATGTTTCTACGGTGGTGACACTCCACACCACTCTCTAAGGTTGGGCTGTCATACAAATAAAAGACAAATTTCTGCATAACTCGAAAGCTAATCAAGCAAATGGAGCCAAATTTGACATGCGAAGGTTTTAATGGACACGAAACGTTTCTATGGTGAAAAGACACTCCTCCTGTCTATGGTGGTTAGACCCCCCTCTCTAAGGGGAGGCTGCCATACAAATGAAAGACAAATTTCTGCATAACTCGAAAACTTTTTTTTTTATTATAGTGACTTTCAACACATTTCGGCTGGTTCGTCACTTTTACTTCCATTTTTGGAAGAATGTCGGGAGTGAGAATTGAACTCGTGATCTCTGCGTGAGAGGTATGGATGTTACCACTACGCCAGATCGCCTCCCAGGAACCAAATTTGGCATGTGGAGGTTTCAGGGGGCAAGGAAAATTTCTAAGGTGGTTCAACACTCCTCCCACCTTTCTAAGGGGGGCTACCATACAATTGAAACACAAACTTCTACATCACTCGAGAATTATTCAAGCAAATGAAACGAAATTTGGCATGTGGAGGTTTCAGGGTGCAATGAATGTTTTTACGGTTGTTAGACACTCCACCCCCTTCTCTAAGGGGGAGCTACCATACAAATGAAACACAAATTTCTTCATTACTCGAGAATTAATCAAACAAATGAAACGAAATGTGGCATGTGGAGGTTTTATGGTGCAATAAATGTTTCCATGGTGGTTAAACACTCCATCCCCCCTATAAAGGGGGGCTGTCATTCAAATAAAACGAGGTTTTAGTGTGCTATAAATGATTCTATGGTGGTTTGATACTCCTTCCTTTCTCGTAGGAAGGGGGGGAGTGGATAACGGTATTCGGTATAAACAAACAAATATTAGCGTGGAAAGATAAGGCGACCTCTTCGAAGGGAAATTAATTTCGACCGTAAAGGGTAATAGGGGACATATTTTCACTACTTCCTATTAACACATTAAGGACCGAACCTTTTGGGGCAAACTTGAACGCTTCATTTGTTCGGATTCCACTAATGAGATAGTTTCCTTCGATGTGGATGAGACGAAGGCGAGCCATCGGTAATCCTCGTTAGATTCTTGGCAAACCAAGGATTTAACCTTCAAGTGTAGAATACACGGTTTTTTTCGTGATCCATCCGTAACAGACGGAACGCGAAACACGAGAAATCTCGTGAGCGGTCCGCAATGTGTTAATAATACTTAATTGTAGTACAAATAGTTATTATATTTTTTAGACTCGACAAAAAATTTAGAGGAACAGAGTGCGAAGTCGGAAATTTTTAGTGATTTTTGATTAAATGCTTCTCTAATTTACTCCAAACTTTGGAAAATCGGCTAGAAAAACGGCTGAACGTATCAATATGGAACATTCACAGATGTTTAGGGAATACATTAGGATAAAAATTAGCCTGCAAACATTAGAACTTAATGCGATATTTTCAGAATTACAGTAGATTTTGTAAAGTACTATAAACATAAACATTTCCCTCGAACTTCTAGGTGGATTGACACTATTTTCGTAACTCAAATAATCATTCAAGACACTGACATGTTGTCAAATTATTGAGAATTTGATTTCTAAACATAATTCTCAATATAAATTAATATTCACAGCTTTGACACATTGTCACCCCTTCTAAGGGGTGAGATTGGGTCAACTTTCATTTAATCGCAGTTCAGTGAAAAATTAATATTATTCAACAATTCCCTCAACACTCGTAAGTTTATCATTAGAGAACATATCTACGTAATCGAAATTGCGTTTTACTCTAATACACGATAGTTATTCAACAAAAAATTAGAAAACTACCTTCTTTGACCCATTCTCATCCATTTGGTACGGATGTTCAGCATAAACGATTGTTAGAAAAACTTTTCTTCCTTAAGGGGGTTGTTCGGAATAACGGAATGACGGAAACTTCTTGAGCAGTCCTTTTTTAGTGGCAACTTAAAGCTGTAAGTATATTTTATTTTTGAGTTATCCAGTAATTTTATAATTTTATCAATTCTTACAAATTGTAGTTTCCCTTTAAGAATTCCTACGCAGATAAATTGCTTGACTGATTTGCCGGAAAATTAATGAATCCTGATTAAATTGAAAATTGAGAGTTATGAACATTTTACTAAAAAATAGATCTTACTTTTTTCTATAATTTCTCTTATTTTTGCTTCTATAATTTCTGTGTTTTTCTCAACTTTCACCATATAATTTCGCTTTCTAACATCTATAGCTCATGATTTCACCTTTGTTCTTTATTCTATTAGCGGATCAAAATCCTCTGTTTCACCGACCATCGATGATCGAATCGAGACTAGGACATCGATTCTAGTGAGGGGCATTATCACTGCCCTGCGGTTTTGCGTTTAACAGGGGTTGTTTACGCAACGCGTAGTTTCTGGACGGGCCAAACCGCTCGAATAGGTCTAGATAGCACAATTTTTCTAACCCACGAATAGTTTCTATTTTTTTACCCACTCAACTATCTTCCCGTTTCACGGTATAAAGCCGATATTAATAAGCAAATTGGTCTTTTTTATCTCATTTGTTTATTTATTTAGGCTCATCAGCGTTTAGCTGTAACAGAGCCGGCTTTTAATCGTGTACATGTTACATGTTTTGTCGTATCTATAAATTATACATTACACAGTAGCCATTTTCTGGCGTAAGAGTATTCCTTCTGTATCATTGCATTCACCACAATGTTACTATATTGTGGTTACATAGTAATCATTTAGGTGTATGAGTACTCCTTCTATTCTTCCATTGTTAGACCACCAGACAGCGAAGACAGTTGATATGATCAGTGTTGTGTTATTTATAGCACAACAGCCCGATGTTTCTTGCAGAGCAGAGCAGTTGTATGGATGAATCGATCCCCATTCGACCGTGGATCGATCTTCATCGCTCCATTGTTGCGTGGACGTAGTTATTCTATAACAACACAAAGATTGTCAATTGAGGGTCTTGAGTTTTGAACTCACGATCGATCGCTTAGCGGACGCACAACCAATGTGGCTACGAAAATCCCATTGGCTAATCGGTCTTAGTCTACATCAGAACGTTGAAAATACAACAACTATCCATCACTCCGAATATCGTTATTCAGGGTTTTCCAACTTTAAATTCCGAAAGTAAATTGAAATAAAACACACCTAGAATTCGAATTTCGATGAAACTTTTATTTCAAATTAAAATTTGGTTTATGCCATTATGTGTGAAATACAACATCATTCAAATGTCCACCTAGGGCTTCCTCGCACACCTTGATCCGGAGCAGGTAATTTTCGATGACTTTTCGGCACATATGGGGCGGTATCTCGGTCATAACTTCACGAATGTTGTCTTTCAAATATTCAAGAGTTTGCGGAGAGTTGGCATAGACACGGTCTTTCGCATAACACCACAAAAAAAAGTCTAGCGGGTTCAAATCGCATGATCTGGACGGCCAATTGGCATCACCAAAACGCGAAATTATGCGTCCCTCAAATTCGTTCGCAATATGGCCATGTTCGGTCGTGTTGTGTGGCACGTGGCGCCGTCCTGCTGAAACCACATGTCATCCGTATCCATATCTTCAATTTGTGGCAAAAAAAAATCGGTTAACATGCGGCCATTCACAGTTACCGTCTCGCCGTCCTCATTTTCAAAGGAATACGGCCCGATGACTCCACCAGACCATAATGCGCACCAAACAGTGACTTTTGGCGGATGCAATGGCCTCTCAACAATCACGTGTGGATTTTTTGAGCCCCATATACGGAAATTTTGGATGTTCACATAGCCACCGAGCTCGAAATGTACCTCATCGCTGAAGAAAGCAGCAGTTTTTTCGAAATTACGCACTACATTAGCGATTGTGTGCTCTGTAGGCCGTCCATGACGACCAAAATCCGTCCGTAATGTTCGAAAAACATTTGCCGGTTTTCCATCATTTTTATAGTATAATTTAACAAAATTAACACGTTGTGCGATGCTAAAACGATCCATATTGTAAAATGGCAGACATTCAACTAACGATATGACGCTTTGGTTGACAGCTATGTCAAACGGTTGTCAGCGCAGGGCTGTATACAGGGAAACTTCGATATAACGTACCCTCGGTATAACGTACCCTCGATATAACGTCACTCGTTATAACGTACATTTTACCTCGATATAACGTGCACATTATCAATGTCCAAATAAAATAATTTTTTGAATATCTTTTTCTGAAAGAACAATAAATTATCTGTATTTTGATACTAGAGATTGTATTGTAACTTTAACCAACCCCGAAATACAACTGTTTTGTGATTCCGGATTCTAAATGAATCAAACTTCAATCAACAGAACGAAGGGAAACATCATGAGAAAAGTTGGCTTCGTCTTCTTATTGATTTTATTCATCGACCTCACTCAAACAGCAACACAATGAAGTAATATAAGCTGCGTTTCAGAGTTCTTTATTATGCTTCGATACAACGTACAATTCGATACAACCTACAATTTTGAAAGTAAAATGTACGTTATATCGAAGTTACCCTGTACTTTCGGAAGCCCGAAATGGAAAACCCTGTATTATACTCGAAAGAGAATAAAGTTGTGTTGCTCCAATCTCTCAATCAAAAGCACTGATTCCCAAGGTTCGAAGGGTGATCGCGGTGACAGTAGTAACCGTTTAATACGTAACGTTTTAAGCAGCATTTTTTTATCAAACGATCGCTATTTTGTCAAAAAACATGTTTTTGGCTTTTCCGAGGTTCATACGATGCCGGCATCTTTACTGATTAAGAATCTGTTCGATTTTGTACGCCATGGCATTTTTTTTTTACTCCCTCACTTCACCAGCTTGTAACTATTCTAATTTTGAATATTGTTTCCGTTTAGTTCTTGTTGTATTGTAAAAGTTGAATAAACAAGTAAGGAAATAATTTATCGTAAAATTTTGTTCAGACCTTGAAAAACGTTCGAAATGTGCTCTCACACTAGAATATTCAAATGCATGTTTAGAATTGTATAACAAACATCTGTCTAGCATGAAGCACTTCAATCTTTTTTCTCGTCACAAATCATTCTTGCAGACAAATCTTCACTTATAATTATTATCATTCCGAATCAATTTCTTCAATTTCGAATTTTTGGTACCCCTCCGGTTCCTGTATAGACGCATTTCCTGTTGCTGTTGACGCCGTATTTCCAGAAGTATGAAGAACAGAAGACATTACATAGTATAATTTCCCGGAAACCTTCCCGTTGGAACTAACCATTGAAATCCCCTCAATAAGTCGACGATGAGAATTAGCGCGATTTAGACACATAAGTATGTGGGAACAGGAAATAACGAAAAATGGAAGGCAAACGCAACACGTAACACATACAGAATGTAGATGTGTATAAAAATTATTCGATCAACAAAACGAAACATTCCTTCCGGGTTCGTCGCAGGTGACATATTGATATTTTGATTGCAAAATGATTTTTTTTTCAATAGTTACCAGAGGAAATCATAAAAAATGTCAAAATCGCATTATTAATTTAAACAAAAATAAACATTTTTCATCGACGTGTTTGTGAAATGTGTAAGTATGTACTAAAACTATTCATCATTCTTCACTGTATCTACGTCAAACGATAGGAAGAATGAAAACCAACCTGCGGTATATTCAATTTCTCTTTAAATTTAACCCAGTGAACAGAAAAACGATCGGAAACAAGCACGGTTAGACGGCGCCAGTGGTTGTATGGTTAGCGTAACAGCCTCACAATCCGATCGGCCTGGGTTCAATCCCAGCTGGCGTCGTTGGGATTTTCTGAGGCGAAAAATCTCTGGTTACGTCTTCCTTCGGAGCGGAAGTAAAAGAAGTTGGCCCGGCTCATGAGTTGTTGAGTCTGATAGGTAGGAACAGGTGGAGTCGCCTCCCTGATGTCGGTGATTGGCACTAAAGTGGCGGAAATAGGCCGACGAAAAATAAGCGAAGATAAAAAAAAAAAAAAAAAAAAAAAAAAAAAAAAAAAAAGCACGGTTAATCTAATTCGATTACTTTAACCTCTAGCAGATTATCTTCGTTTCCGCAAACCCCATAATTTCGCTGAAATAACGCTTCATCTGGCCAACACCACCGACAAATTGCTGGAAGCAAAAAGAGCGATTGGAATGAAATAAAAAAAACACATCCAAATTCACCGAAATAGGTAGGTTTGCATATGAATTCATAACCAGCTCAAAACACGGCGGACGCTGATGCGAAGCAGCATTCAATAATTGCACATTGTAAACAGTTAATCGAACCATTCTGCACCAGCAGTCTGGGTCATACAGGGAGCTGTAGGGCTGGAGCGAGGACTACATGCCATGACTGGCGATTATCGCTGTTGTCTCTTAGATTTGGCCTCGATCATTATGCTGTGTACTTACTGACTTAGTTACACAGATTTCTCAGGTTTACGTGCGCACATCAAAACGAGCTGCAGGTTTCGGAATTTGAGTGAGAGGTAAGGAGTTAGTGCACTCGTTTGTGTACTGATTTTTCAATTCGTCGGAAACGCGTGCTATCTCGCCGGATCTGCTATTAAACTGATTTTAAGTTTTTTTTTCATTTCCCAAACCTTCGGTAACATATTTACATTTCATTTAATTTTTTCTCAAGTTTTTCGTTCGTGTCGCTGCTGACTTGATTTCGGTGCTTAATTTTGTTGTGGTTAGAATCATGAAATAATCGCTATAAGGTTGCCGAGGAGAGAGTATAAATATTAAAAACGAGTCAACCGTTATTTCTTTTGGCATCCGACTTTTGTCGACAAATATTGCACATTTTCATATTATGTGACAGTCACTTCCTTCCGAAGAAAACTCTTTTCGAGGCAACAAAAACTTTTTTCAGCGTGACGTCACAACGTTTTGACTCACTACACCGTGATGAAAAAGTTCGGTCACAATTTCGTTGGAGTGCCAATAACCTCTTAATAAGCATTCGTTTCATACTGTATGTTAAATCTGTATGTCAAATGGAATCCATGTGCATTTTGTTTGCGAAAATGAACGGGTACAAAGAAATTGTAATCGCTGAATATTATAAAGGTTTTAAACCAGGAGATATCTTTAGACGCCTCAAACACCTCGGAATCAACAGAAGATATGTTTACCATACCATAGATAGCTATTAGTGCTCCCGTGTCCGAGTGGCTAGCGTCACACCTAACATGCCGGGTGTTTGGGTTCGATTCCCGTTCTGACAGTGTGTATTTTTGGTCAGAAAAAATTCCTCCGACTTGCAATGAGGTCACGCGTATTATAGAGCTTGCCACTCAAAATGCATTCAAGGCGATGTTCTTTGGCATAGAAATCTCAACTAAGTACAACTAATTTATGTAAGTAAGTTTCATAAAGACCTTTATGTCAAATGATAAATAAATAATAAAGACAATAAAGACTAATAAAAATAACGCAAGTAATACTACGTTGAGACGGCGAAGTTCCTCTAGGAACGTTAGTGTCATTTAAGAAGAAGAAGATAGCTATGTACAGACCGGAAGTAACGAGGATAGACCATGATCAGGAAGTAAAAGGACTGTGAGAAAACCAAAGTTAAAAGAGTTTGTACGGGAACGACTTCGCCGGAATCCTGCTCAATCTGCTCAGAAGTTGGCTAAGAACCCCAATTTCAATCGAGAATCCCTCCGATTACTCCTGCGGCAAGATATATGACTCCAAGCATACAAAAAACGTAGGTTCATGGTGTTTCTGAAGCTGCAGAATAAAAAAAAGTATCAGACTTGCCAGACTTGCTCGGTTGGCGCGCAAATTTAAATTTACATTTACATTTACATTTACATTTACATTTACATTTACATTTACATTTACATTTACATTTACATTTACATTTACATTTACATTTACATTTACATTTACATTTACATTTACATTTACATTTACATTTACATTTACATTTACATTTACATTTACATTTACATTTACATTTACATTTACATTTACATTTACATTTACATTTACATTTACATTTACATTTACATTTACATTTACATTTACATTTACATTTACATTTACATTTACATTTACATTTACATTTACATTTACATTTACATTTACATTTACATTTACATTTACATTTACATTTACATTTACATTTACATTTACATTTACATTTACATTTACATTTACATTTACATTTACATTTACATTTACATTTACATTTACATTTACATTTACATTTACATTTACATTTACATTTACATTTACATTTACATTTACATTTACATTTACATTTACATTTACATTTACATTTACATTTACATTTACATTTACATTTACATTTACATTTACATTTACATTTACATTTACATTTACATTTACATTTACATTTACATTTACATTTACATTTACATTTACATTTACATTTACATTTACATTTACATTTACATTTACATTTACATTTACATTTACATTTACATTTACATTTACATTTACATTTACATTTACATTTACATTTACATTTACATTTACATTTACATTTACATTTACATTTACATTTACATTTACATTTACATTTACATTTACATTTACATTTACATTTACATTTACATTTACATTTACATTTACATTTACATTTACATTTACATTTACATTTACATTTACATTTACATTTACATTTACATTTACATTTACATTTACATTTACATTTACATTTACATTTACATTTACATTTACATTTACATTTACATTTACATTTACATTTACATTTACATTTACATTTACATTTACATTTACATTTACATTTACATTTACATTTACATTTACATTTACATTTACATTTACATTTACATTTACATTTACATTTACATTTACATTTACATTTACATTTACATTTACATTTACATTTACATTTACATTTACATTTACATTTACATTTACATTTACATTTACATTTACATTTACATTTACATTTACATTTACATTTACATTTACATTTACATTTACATTTACATTTACATTTACATTTACATTTACATTTACATTTACATTTACATTTACATTTACATTTACATTTACATTTACATTTACATTTACATTTACATTTACATTTACATTTACATTTACATTTACATTTACATTTACATTTACATTTACATTTACATTTACATTTACATTTACATTTACATTTACATTTACATTTACATTTACATTTACATTTACATTTACATTTACATTTACATTTACATTTACATTTACATTTACATTTACATTTACATTTACATTTACATTTACATTTACATTTACATTTACATTTACATTTACATTTACATTTACATTTACATTTACATTTACATTTACATTTACATTTACATTTACATTTACATTTACATTTACATTTACATTTACATTTACATTTACATTTACATTTACATTTACATTTACATTTACATTTACATTTACATTTACATTTACATTTACATTTACATTTACATTTACATTTACATTTACATTTACATTTACATTTACATTTACATTTACATTTACATTTACATTTACATTTACATTTACATTTACATTTACATTTACATTTACATTTACATTTACATTTACATTTACATTTACATTTACATTTACATTTACATTTACATTTACATTTACATTTACATTTACATTTACATTTACATTTACATTTACATTTACATTTACATTTACATTTACATTTACATTTACATTTACATTTACATTTACATTTACATTTACATTTACATTTACATTTACATTTACATTTACATTTACATTTACATTTACATTTACATTTACATTTACATTTACATTTACATTTACATTTACATTTACATTTACATTTACATTTACATTTACATTTACATTTACATTTACATTTACATTTACATTTACATTTACATTTACATTTACATTTACATTTACATTTACATTTACATTTACATTTACATTTACATTTACATTTACATTTACATTTACATTTACATTTACATTTACATTTACATTTACATTTACATTTACATTTACATTTACATTTACATTTACATTTACATTTACATTTACATTTACATTTACATTTACATTTACATTTACATTTACATTTACATTTACATTTACATTTACATTTACATTTACATTTACATTTACATTTACATTTACATTTACATTTACATTTACATTTACATTTACATTTACATTTACATTTACATTTACATTTACATTTACATTTACATTTACATTTACATTTACATTTACATTTACATTTACATTTACATTTACATTTACATTTACATTTACATTTACATTTACATTTACATTTACATTTACATTTACAAGCGTTTATTTCCTTTTTGGATTATGCTTTTCCAAAGTTACCCGACGGTCCAAAAAATCATTCTCCAAATCAAAGCATTCAGCTATTTTTTAGCGGCGGTCAAATTGAATTTTTCTAGATCATGGAATACGCAGTTTTATAATGACAGTAGAATTTAATGTATGTTCCAAATTTCAGATCAATCATTCAACAGGAACGGGGTCAATATTCTATCAATATGGGACAACCCTACAAAACACTCAAACATACGTACAAACAGGGTAAGCTGAATGGAACCATTAAAAAAGTAATTGTTTATTTGGGAACTGCGGTTATCTTGGATTTGGATTTTTCATGATCTACTGTATTCTACCAGTCAAGCCCTTTCATTTAATACTGATATTGATGGGGCTGTGAAAAATATACATATGACGCTATCTGATGGTGGCGGCCATTTTGGGTTTACACTTTCCAGAAATAACTGTGTTCAACACCCAAATTAGCGTTGGCAGAAAACATGCCATCTTTGGCAGAAAAGATACCATTTCCTGGTCATCAGAGTCAAATGCGCAAATAATGAGATATTTTGAAGCTTTAAAATGGTTTGTATGTATGCGAGCAGACATCTCTTTTTGTTTTCTTTTCTCTTTTCATTTGGTATTGTGCAAAATAAAAAGTCCATACGACGTCAATGGGGATCGAACCAAGGCCGGCTAGAATGCAAAGTTACTTTACACGACCACGCTATCCCTATAACTGCCAGCGCTATTATAAAGGAGCCGATAAAGAAGAACATGAAAGAGAATATATCTTTCTCTGTCTGGGCCGTATATTTGGCAAACTATACGAAAAGCTTTCATTTAAATATGTCTCCTGTTTCGCTCCCTCATATTGGCTCTAGCATATATATTATACAGATGATATACATGTATTGGGGAGTAGAATATTTTATGTTATCTTCCAGCTCATTTGATGTAATAAATCGGGATGCCATAAAATGTGCTAAAAATTAACTTTGGGTGTACTAGTCAAGCCCTTTCATTTGATACCCATATTGATGGGGTTCTGAGAAAATATGTAATCCGCCATGTTGTAGCGGCCGCCATCTTGGATTTATATTTTTCATAAATAATTGCATTGTACTAGTCAAGCCCTTGGTTGAAATATGTGTATTATTTGTATGGGACTCTCTCTCCATTCCAGAGGAGGGAGGGGTGGCATACCATCGTAGAAACATTTCCCAAAAACCCTCACATCCCAAATTCGGCTCAATTTACTTGATTATTTCTCGAGTTATGCAGAAGTTTGTGTTTTATTTGTATGGCAGCCAAATCTGGTTTCGTTTGTTTGATTGATTGCCGAGTCATGCAGAAATTTGAGTTTCATTTGTATGGCAGTCCCCCTTAAAGAGGGGGAAGGAGTGTCTATCCACCATAGAAACGTTTATTGTACTCTAAAACCTCAACATGCTAAATTTGGTTTCGTTTGTTTGATCATTTCCCGATTAATGCAGAAATGTGTGTTTCATTTGTATGGCAGTCCTTCCCCCTATAAGAAGGGGGAGGAGTATCTAACCACCATAGAAACATTTTTTGCACCCTAAAACCTCTATATGCCTGATTTGGTTTCATTTCCTTGATTAATTCTCGAGTAATGTAGAAATTTGTGTTTCATCTGTATGGCAGCTTCCCCTTAGAGAGAGGGGTGGAGTGTCTAACCACCAAATAGAAACGAGATTAGTTTCCCACTAAATTTATCATTATAATATCAAATTATGTTCAGATGAAATTTTTGTGTGAGATTATTATATCACATGAAGAAAACAAAGTTTTCCACTCACATTGAATACCAGTTTGATACGAAGAAGTTAATTTTGATTAATGATTTTTCATTTGAAAAGTGCTCATTCTGCCTGAAAACTCATCATTATCTTCGACACTTCACTAACTCGTAAAACGTAGTTCAATGGCGTGCCGTTTGTTTCGTTTCCACCGTGAAGTGTATTCGAGAATCAGGCCCCATATATCACTGCCTCTTATCGAACGACAAAACTTATTGTACAACATTATAGCTATAACTGTGAAAATTGTGAAAAATTTTATTTTTTTTCAAGACGGTCGAATATCCCCACCAACCAAGGCCAACGCGCAAGTGAAACCATTTTGAAAGAAAGTAAAATCTGCTTGAGCTCTACGCTCCAGTAAACAAATTCAATGTTTTCGTATCTTTTCATCTTGCCACCACACCGGCGCTAATTTTATTTATTTCAAATGCCCTTTCAACACCTTTCAATGCAACGGATTTACTTCTGCTGCTACCGGGGCCAGAGACCCGCCAAAACCATCGGTACGCGACGTTCGCGAAGTTCGAACATTATTTGTGCATTGTTTGGTTCCACTATTCTTGCTTTCCTGCTGCTGTTTATAATTGCAGTTCGATAAAACCGATTATTTGTGCATTTGCTTTCTTCTCTCGTTTTGGAATGATTTCGGAGAAGAACGGAGGAAACCAAAGATTGGGCTACTAGGTATTCGTCGGCTGGAAGACGTGGACCGTGTGTTGGGATTTACTTGAAAAATAATTTTCTGCGTACCATTGCTTCATATTCGCATGAGTTGGACCAAACCTTCATTCTGGCATACCGAACTGAGGTTGTTTGCAAGCGCAGCCCCCGCTAAATACGTTCACGTGCGCAACGAATCAGGCACTCCTCGTCCATCTAACGGCAACCATACCCCTCCAAGGCCAAGTTCAGTTCAGCGCCAGCCGGTCTCGTGGCGCCAGGCGTAGACCAGTGGCAGTAGTTCGGATAGAGCTCGATCAGCTGAATGAATCGACCATGTATCCAATCAGGCATCACAGCGGCCGTAACCACTTGGCCGGGGGAGGGAGAGAAATACCGTGGAATCGACGCATACTTAGCGAAATTGGTCTTTTCACTTCCCTCCGAGCCGTTGCGCCCGGTCACGGTCCCGGGAACTGCAAAGTCTAGTTTTTTTTCGGGAGAACAGCTATATATCGCAAGCTGCTGTATAAAAGTTGAAAATCTATCGGCGAGCGCTGACAGTACAACTTTGTGGGCTGTGGAATACCGATCGATTATTTATTTCGCTTATCGACGCAGTGCAATTTGTGAAATGGCTTTACTAGCGTACGGTGTGGTGATGTGTGCTATCCTGGTGACCGTTTCCGGTTCGTTCAGTGAACATTCGAAAAAAGCGTGTGAGAACAGGTACAGTGTGACATGTTTGAAGCTGGACATTGTTTCGTTTCTGGAACGGATATCAGATCAGAACGAATACAACATAGTGTCGGGTGTGAGTGTGGTGAAGGACGCGGATAAAAATATAACCAAAACTTCGGAGATTATCGCGGAAGTGTCCAGAATATTCCCCACGGACCCCAACAAAAGACTGGATGAATTCTTGATAATGAGATTGAACGATTACCTCAGAAGCCACTCGTTGAGACTCAAGTTGATGGATAAAGAAACCGTTGCGAACGCACGTGCCCTTTTCGAAAGTCGCAAGAAACACAACAAGAAAGGACATTTCCACTCGATGATGGCCGCTGCCATGATGATGAAAGGTATGTAATTAGTTTTTGACGAAAGATTTGTGATGAAGAAAAAATCATGCGTGTTTATCCTCAGGAACACTAACCACGATTGCCATCGGATCGATAGCACTAATCGCCGGGAAAGCACTCATGGTGGGCCTGCTGGCGATGACAATCGCATCGGTAGTCGGAATCAAATCGATGCACGATGCAGGAAAGAAATCAGCAACGTACGAAATTGTGGCGAAACCCGTCCATGCATACCCCGAGCAGGAAGATCTCAGCCGTATACCCACCGGATACAGCGCGGGCTGGGGACGATCACAAACACCGGAGACATACAGTCACACCGAAAACTCGCACTGAAACCCACCGGCAGATGGCTCCCCGAGAAAGCTTTCGTCTGGTTTCTCTTCTGCTTATCTTAGCTCGACTTAAACGGCACTTTATAACTCTCTTCTCTCTCTTCCGTTTCACCGCAAAAGTTTTGTGATGAAATCGCCTGAAATCTAGTCTTCCTTCATAGTCCTGTAACCAATGTGAAAGCCTTTCAAAAGAAGATTCAATGTTCAAATTGGAGATTCTTAAATTTCGTTCACATTTTCCTCTCTTGAAGTGTACTGATGTAGAATAGAATTATTTATTGTGATAGGACTGTAGCAAACTCAATAGAAGTCGGAATGCAATGTTTTAGTTGTAAGAATGAATAAACAAATTTTAAAATGTATAAACTCTGCGTAAGAAAGAGATCCAATATAATTTAGTCATGCTTTGGCAACAGTTTCATTTCATCCGAAAGCATCAGCTCAGTGCTGTTGGAAACAAGAATTTCTTTCATTCTTTGGCGAATGTGCCAGCTTCAATAAAAAATAATTATGATCCAGCCACTGACTCTTGCAAGGGTCGATGTCGGTTTCCCAGGAGTCGACATGAACGAAAACTGTTTTCGGGGTCGACGAGACATAGAAATCGACCCCTATTAGTAAACACTTATTCTGAAACTTTCAAGATACTGTATAAGTAGTGTTACGTGAACCTACTTGCAAAAAAGGATGGCTAATATTATAGTAGAAAGTATTATTGTAGTAATTTGTATTAATAACTATCAATTACAATTGAAATTTACTGAATTTTGTGTCTATTTATTTATGAAAAAATGACATCAAGTTTACTCACTCAACTAACCGCAAAGTTTTTGAATTGGTAAGTATTTTGTATGAAAAAGTCACAGGAGGGTTGTGTCCGAGACATGACCGCATAGTTGACGTAGGATTACGTTAGGCTATCTGTTGATGCGAATTTAAATTGGACTAACAACACCTAATCTTATATGTAGAACATATGGAAAATCACTTTCTAATATTTTCTAATATTTCTTCACTTTTCCAATTTTTCTCATTGTATAAACATTCTTTGGGTGAGAATGAATACAACAAAAAAGACAGCTTAGACCAAACGACCCGTTCTCGAGCGGGAACACACCATGGTTTTTATTTATGAAAATTAAAATAAATCGTTTCATGTATCAAGTTCTCGTGTGTGATTGTCCCTATATCCCTCCTTTCCTTCCTTTACGGGTAATTCTTCCCCTTGCTCTACACTTACATTTGTGCTAAATTTTTCACAATACACGATCGGTCATTGATATGAAATTTAACGAAGCAACCAACATTAAAGTTCCAAATTTAAATTTTATTTGCTAGAATTAATCGTATCACTCACCCTACTTGCAATACAAAAGTGCCCCCGACTTGCATATATTTGCAATGCCGATTTCCCCCAGGCAGCTTGGTTTTGATGTCTCTGTTAGGGAACACATTTCGGTGGGAGCAAAAGCTCCCCCTACTTTTATGTATTTGCAATGCCGATTTCCCCTAGGCAGCTTGGTTTTGATGTCTCTGTTAGGGACCCGCCGCATGTGTCCTCAATTTCGACCAATCAGAAGTTGGTATTTCCTTTAGGGTAGGGGTTGAGATTTTTCAATTGTTCGATAGTTAGTTTCATGACATATATTATTTTCTTCAATATGAAAAATTGTTATGGAGTGCCGAAATCGATTGAAGCAAAAATTTCATCAATCCATCATCGAATGACTGAGCAATAAGCGTTTGAATTTGGACAATATGTTCCCGAAAGACGTAATCTTACGTCAAAAGATAAAGATCTTTTTATCTTCATCTTTAGATATAAATACCGTCGAGCGAGGATACTTTTTCTCTTTCTCTCTCGCTCTCTCTCTCCCTCTCTCTCTCTCTCTCTCTCTCTCTCTCTCTCTCTCTCTCTCTCTCTCTTTTTTTTTATAAAATCCGCCACCACGGCTTCTCAAATTCGTAAAAAGCCCCGGCATTGTTAGTCAACAGTTCCATTGATTACTAGCTGACCCGGCAAACTTCCTCCCGCCCAAAACTTATTTTTCGTTATCACATTCACGTTTTCTTACTAAGCGCAAGTTCCTGGGTCCAATCACAAAACTGTTCATTGATTGATCTTTTAATCTACCTTTTAAAATTACCTTTTACTATATAATTCCTAGTACTTCTACCAAAACTCGTCATTATAAAATCAGATTATTTTCAGATCCAATTCTTGTTCAAAATTTTTCAACCTCTTACAAATGAGGGGCTTAGAATGCAAGGGGTGTAAGTGACTTGATCGATTTCTCTTCATCAACTTTTCTTTTAGTTAATAACTCAACTATAAAAACGTTCCAATTTGAGTTTACTATAGAATCCGATAGATGAGGTTTTGACCCATCTTCCACATTTTTAAATACAGCTGGGAATGAGTTTGGAGCTAAGTTATGACCAAAAGAGAGAGTCGATGTAGAGAAATCGATCAAATCACTTACACCCCTTTCATTCTAAGCCCCTCAAATAATATATTTCTCCGTTACATGGATTGAATGTTTGATACCAGTGTTATCCATATAAGGGTTATGCAGATGATGGCGTGTATGAGTTGGATTGCTGCGATTTTTCAATCTTCATTTTTCCTCGTTACAAATTGTCACGTCACTATTCGTGTTTACATTTGAAATATTTCTGCTTCCAAGTGAAAACGCTTTCTCAATTAGTTTCTATCGCTATTTTAATTGGAAAAATATTCAATTTTTAACATTAGTGAATCAAATATTAGCATAATGCCAAAGTGTGCTGTGAATGTTTGTGGAATTACGTCGAGAAAAGCGAAAAAGACGTAATTTTAGTGTGTTTCCATGCGTACCCAAAAGATAGTGAAAAGCGAGCGAAATGGTTAAAATTTACCGGTATTTTAACAGATCCAGGAACATCCTGCTCTAAACATTTTGCACCTGAAGCGTTTGAGCATAATGCTAGCGCTCAGGGACAACTCATAAATTATGGACGAAATAAGTTGGTCAAAGACGGTAATCCGTATTTAATTCCTCATCTTCGTAGTAACAAAGATAAACATAATTATAATGATTTTAGCGATTCCAACTATCCGCATTACGGCGGTTACCGGAATTCTGATGAGCCTCAAGGTAATATGTATTCAAGATATGATGCAATCTAAACCTACTAACGCAGGTCAAATTCATATTTCAGAGGAAAACGTTGACTCGAACATGAAAGTCCTGCTAGAGGCTATCGAACTAGCCGTGCCATTACCAGTGACAAGGGAGAGCTGCGGAATGGGCTGTACGGACGATTCTGGATGGGAGGATTTACAGCATCCCGACTGTCCTGACGGTAATACCCAGGACGTGGAGCTGTTTGACAAATCTGTAATAAAAACGCTGCGGGAAAAATTTACGAAGAAAATTAACCGTCTGGCGCAAGTTTCCGTGAAGCAAAAGTCTACAACAGCTACGCGTACAGGTAATGCCATTTCTATTTAATGCTAAAGACTTCAATCAATATAATCAACATGGGCTGTTGATCAGAGAGAAGGAAAGACATCTCCAAATGTTGTCCAACATTATTAAACAGAGAAACAAGAAACTGGAAGAACGCAACCAGGATATAGAAGCACTTCGAAATGATTGCAGTAAGATTCAGGAAGAAGTACAGCCATGTTCAGATCAGCTCGTTAAAAAAGAAGCAAGAAAACACTTCAATGAGGTTTTCACGAACAATAATGTTGCATTAATTCTCGGGGAGAAGAAGAGAGTTGTATGGTCGACTGATGAGATTGCTCGAGCTTTTTCGTTAAGGTGAGCTTTGTATGTATGGTTAAGGGTACCAAAATCATATGAACAATTCTAATAGCGACAGATTTTCTATAAAGCCTCATTAGCAATATTGACCAAAAAATAATCATTAATATTTTCTAGTTTCACAAGTAAGGTCGGGTGTTCGGTAGCTCATTGAAGCTACGTATAAAGCATAGCTTCTACGCCTAAGACTTAATATCAACCATTATAGAGTTGTCCCTCTTTTTTAGTTTTGGGCTATGGTTGACTTAGAAACGTTCTAACTTAAAAATATACTACTCAGTATAATTATAATGCCAATTACAATAACGTGCTAAATGAATAACTCTTTAAAATCACTAACTAATTTTATTAGTGGGACTTTTACAGCTTTTGAGGAAAGCCCTAAGAATTTATTTGACTGAAGTTTGTTTTTTAGAATTAGAACGAGTGCGAGACAAACACTCAATATATTAATATATAATTATTCAATAATACACTTTACTTCGTAGGTAGGGTAATTATATTACAGTATAATAATTATTCAACAAACATTAAACTTTCGAAACAGTCCACTGTTTTCTTGAATAATTTAGGACAAAATGGTAAATAATCTCAAGTATTTTTTATCATTTATTTGTATTTTCTATGTGAACTATCGATTGAATGCAAATAATGACGACACCGTGTTTTCCGTTCACCAATACATGTATACATGGCCTACTGCTCCACCTCTATATGTACCTCATTGGTTTGATACAGAAAATATGACAGAATAAAGACAGCCCTAAATCGGACAAATCCTTTCTCGAGTTTTGCTCTCATCAACACATTCGCTGATCCATTTTAATTTATATACTATCTGACCCGGCAAACTTCGTCCCGCCCTTAATTTGTGTTTTTGTTATCAATACCTTCAAACATTTACGTTTTCTTTTAGCAAGTTCATGGGTCCAATCGCAGAACTGTTCATTGATTGATATTCTAATCGACCCCATTGAATTTTTCTCCTACTATATAATTCCTAGTATTTCTAACAAAACTCTTCATTATAGTATCATATGTTTTATACAGAAAATATGATAGAATAAAGACAGCCCTAAATCGGACAATTCCCTCCTCGTGTTCTGCTCTTATCAACACATTCGGCGATACTTTTCTGTTGGTATAGATAGAAGAAGATATAGGAGTGCGTTTCATCACATTAAAATCCATTTCCAGTTTCGAACCAAGAACAATTTCGCTAGCGCAAACATCAAATGGACTAACAACACTTGTCACTATGTAATTGTAGAACATATGGGAATTTAATTTTACAAAATTCCCTTTTTCCTTCAGAGTCATGCCAAATTTGGTTCCGTTTGCTTGATTAGTTCTTGAATTATGCAGCAATGTATGCTTCATTTATATGGCAGTACACCCCCCTAAGAGAGAGGAGTGTCTATTCACCATGGAAACGTTTCGTGTCCCCTAAAACATTCGCATGACAAATTTGGCTCCATTTGATTGATTAGTACTCAAATTATGCAGAAATTTATCTTTCATTTGTGTGGCAGCCCCCCTCACATAGGGGGTGAAGAGTCTAACCCCCATAGAAACATTTATTGCACCCTAAAACCTCAATATGCCTAATTTGTTTTTTATTGCTTGATTAATTCTCGAGTAATGCAGAATTTTTGGTTTCATTTGTATGGCAGTCCCCCCTTAGAGAGGGGGGTGGAGTATCTAATCATCATAGAATCATTTATTGCACCCTAAAACCTCAATATGCCTAATTTGGTTCATTTGCTTGATTAATCCCCGATTAATGAAGAAATTTGTATGGCAACCCGCCCTTAGTGAGGGGAGTGGGGTCTCAAACTATCACTAAAACCTTCCCCGGCCCCAAAAACCCCAACAAACGAATTTTCATGTTGATCGGTTCAGTAGTTTCCGAGTCCATAAGAATCAGACAGACAAACAGACAGACAGACAGACAGACAGATTGGCCGTGGAGTTGCCGGCCTAGAATAGCACTTCGGGTTTTGGTCCCTGTCCCTGTCGTATGAGGCGACTAATCGGGTGACAACGCGAGTAAGGGCGCGGTAAAGTCTATTGGAGATTGCACGGGGGAAATACCGTGTACAGGAGCCACGAAAGGAGTGCCAAGCACATCAGAATTGACGCCAGTAAGATCCTGATTACGACATACTGGTTACGACATAGAAAACGGACACGATACGGAAACGATTTCAGCACGACGCTAAAGGCTGACAGTCGTACTATCCTGTTCCCTGAGTAAGGAAGGGTGACACCTTCCTGAAACGGCGTGTAGGCTAATAGTGCGATTGCCCCCGTCCCGGTAATAACTTGGCAAGTCTTCGGGTACGTTCGATGCTCGTCTAGGCTCAGGCACTAGGTACTAGGCGTCAGATGTCACATTCCTGACTTGCGCTGATCTGGCTCTGAACACGGTCCCTATGAAGGACCGTGTCAACCCCTGCATGGCCTCACTGCTTGCATAGACAACCATGGGATCACTGATAGCGACTATGTACAACGAGCGGAGATAGCGGCCCGAAGTTGGGACCCAACAGACATGAATACCATCGAACAAATTAACAGACGAAACGACGGTAATGAAGACACACCAACGGGAGAGGCGAGCGTGTTCGCAAGGAGCGGTAAGCTCCAGAGATCACCAATTCGCAACCAGGCAGCCATAGCGAATCCTATAGGACACCAACAGCATCCACAACAAGGAGAGACTAGCCTGATACAAGTGCTAACGCATAAAGCCAACACCACCACTTCTTTAGAAGGGCTGCAGGTCGGGAGGTCAAGCTTGATGGAGGTCAAGAAAAAAGTGAACGAGCTCTACGAGTTCATTAAGGACAAAAACAATGTCCATACTAAGATCAAACATTTAGTCACAAGCATCAAATCCGCCGTTACGGCTGCTGACCGCGAACAGAAGGAGATGATCACGCGAGCAGAGGTTGTTGAAAAAGCACTCGCTGAAGCAAGGGAGAAGATGTCCGTCGAGATACAGGAGACGCCTAAGACGCCACGAAACCCACGATCGGACAAAATGAAGAGGGATACCCCAGGGGATGAAGAAGACCTGAAGAAGGTTAAAAATGACAACCTGGGAAACAAAAAGGAAGGTGAAGGCAGTGGATGGCGAACTGTCGAAAAACAGACGGAGAAACGGAAGAAGAAAGAAGAAAAGAAGAAAGGTGTGCAGGAGACAAAAAAAATCAGGCCCAGACGCGAGCGAAGTAAGGGAGATGCTCTGATCGTCGAGGTGAAGGAAGGATTGACTTACGCATCACTCCTGCGGAAAGTGAGAGACGATCCGGAGTTGTAAGAACTGGGAGAGAATGTGGTGAAAACCAGGCGCACCCAGAAAGGAGAGATGCTCTTCGAGCTCAAGAGGGATCCGGCGGTCAAAAGTTCAGCCTTCAAGGAACTGGTTGCGAAGTCGCTCGGTGAGGAGGCGAAGGTGAGGGCTCTATCCCAGGAATCAGTGGTCGAATGCAGAAATCTCGTCGAAATCACGACAGACGAGGAGTTAAGGCGCGAGTTAATAGAACAGTGTAAGCTGGACAATACACCAATGACGATCCGTATGAGGAAGGCGTATGGTGGCACGCAGACGGCGTCGATACGGCTCTCAACAGTCGCAGCCAATAAGATGGTAGAAACGACCAAAATAAAAGTTGGCTGGTCGGTTTGCTCGCTGAAGATGGTGACCCGGGTGGCCATGCGGATGGAGAGATGCTTCCAGTGCATGGGCTTTGGACATCAGGCAAGAAGCTGCACAGGCCCCGACAGGTCTGAACTGTGCAGGAGATGCGGTGAGAAAGGGCATGTTGCGAGAGACTGCACGAAGCAACCGAAATGCCTGAAAAAAGGCAGATATCCTATCCAGGAAGTGGTTGGAGGTTCACATGAAGGTTTCGTAATCGCCAAAATTAATGGAATCTTCATGTGTAGTTGCTACGCACCCCCGAGATGGACAACTGAGCAATTCCACCAGATGCTAGACGCAATGACCGAGGAACTAATCGGTAGAACACCGATCGTCATTGGAGGCGACTTCAACGCCTGGGCGGTGGAGTGGGGAAGTAGATGCACCAACATCAGAGGGTACAGTCTACTGGAAGCTCTAGCAAAGCTGGAAGTAACGTTACTGAACGAAGGTACCACCAGCACTTTCTGGAAAGATGGGCGCATCGACGTTACTTTTTGCAGTCCGTCGCTGTTGGCGAGTACGGAGTGGAAAGTGTGCGAGTCGTATACGCACAGTGATCACCAGGCGATCCGGTACAGAATCGGTCAACGAAACCACGTGCAAGTTCGGAGGACAACAAGCGGTGAGCGGAAGCGGAAGACGAATGCTTTCGACAATGACCTTTTCGTCGAAGCACTTCGTCTAGCTAGCGGAGCTTCAGATTGGAACGCAGAAAAGTTTACAGATCTACTGGTGAGAGCATGCGACACTACCATGCCGAGGAAAGTTGTACCAAAAAATGGAAGACGCCCAGCTTGCTGGTGGAACGACTCTCTTCGCAACCTTCGCGCTAGCTGTCTTCAAGCCAGAAGACGCGTTCAGAGAGCACGAAATAGCGCTGATAGAGAGGAACGTAATACGGTGTACCAAGTAGCTAGAGCCGCCTTGAAACGGGGAATTACACTGAGCAAAGCGAACTGTTTCAAGGAGCTGTGCCGAGATGAAGATGCCAACCCATGGAGCAACGCGTATCGAGTCGTGATGGCGAAGATCAGAGGACATGTGACGCCCGTTGAATCGTGTCCCGAGAAGCTGAAGGTCATTGTGGAGGGTTTATTTCCGATGCATGATCCTACGATATGGCCACTGACACCGTACGTCGAAATAGCTACCGAACGTTCTCAAGTTTTCAGTGAAGAACTGGTAGCAGTGGCGAAGAGACTGCAGGTAAACAAAGCGCCCGGCCCCGACGGAATCCCCAACGCGGCCTTGAAAACGGTGATTCAGGCGTTCCCGGACATTTTCAGGATAGTGCTACAGAAATGCCTGGATGATGGTCACTTTCCTAAGAAATGGAAGATCCAAAAGTTAGTGTTGCTGCCAAAATCAGGAAAGCCCCCGGGGGTACCAACATCCTATAGGCCTATATGCCTGCTGGATACTCTTGGGAAACTCTTGGAAAGGATTATCCTCAACAGACTGACGAAATGTACGGAGAGTGACCATGGTCTGTCAAAGATGCAGTTTGGATTCCGGAAAGGTAGGTCCACCGTTGATGCTATCCGGACAGTGGTTGAAAAGGCAGAGAAGGCGTCACAGCAAAAGCGGAGGGGCGACCGACATTGTGCTATAGTAACGATCGACGTGAGGAATTCTTTCAACAGCGCTAGCTGGGAAGCCATTGCCGAGTCCCTACATCGTATGAAGGTTCCTGGGTACCTGTGCAGAATTCTAGGAAGCTACTTCCAGAACCGCGTCCTAGTCTACGAGACGAGCACGAGGCAGACAACGTTGAATATAACGGCCGGAGTACCACAAGGCTCTATCCTGGGCCCAACGCTCTGGAACGTAATGTATAACGGAGTACTGAATCTGAAGCTTCCCAAAGGCATGGAGATCGTGGGCTTCGCGGATGATATCGCTCTCACAGTGGCAGGCGAGACACTCGAAGAGGTGAAGATGCTTGCAACCGAGTCCATCGTCTCAGTAGGGAACTGGATGCAAGCAGCGAAACTGCAGATTGCTCATAATAAAACGGAAGTATTGTTAGTGAGTAACTGCAAAGCCGTGCAGCGAGCGGAAATCACAGTCGGGGAACACGTGATAACTTCTAAGCGAAGGTTGAAATATTTGGGAGTTATGATCGACGACCGGCTGAATTTCAACAACCACGTCGACTACGTCTGCGAGAAAGCAGAGAAGTCCATTAGCGCGATAGCGAGAATAATGCCGAATAACGCAGGACCTTGCAGTAGCAAAAGGCGTCTCCTGGCTGCTGTATCCTCGTCCATACTGCGGTACGGAGCACCAGCCTGGTCTGCGGCTCTCGAAACCCACCGGAATCGTAGAAAACTGGACCGTACGTTTCGGCTCATGGCGATGCGAGTTGCGAGCGCGTATAGGACGATCTCGTTGGAGGCAGTCTGCGTTATCGCCGGCATGATCCCTATTGGCATCACTCTGGCGGAAGACAGAGAGTGCTACAGACGAAAGGAAATCAGGGGTATCCGGAAAACAGCGAGAGTAGAATCACTCTTGAAGTGGCAGCAGGAATGGGACACGGAGGAGAAAGGCAGGTGGACGTATGGGCTCATACCGGTACTATCGACCTGGCTGAACAGGAAGCACGGGGAGGTGAATTTTCATCTGACACAGTTCCTGTCTGGACATGGCTGCTATATTTGCACCGGTTCGGGCACGCAACGTCGCCACTCTGTCCGGAGTGTGAAGATGTGGAGGAAACATCAGAACACGTGATATTTGTGTGTCCCAGGTTCACCGCAAGACGCGAGGGGCTGCCTGCCCTTCATGCCGGGAACATAGTGGAGAAAATGTGTCGCGACGAGGGCACCTGGAACGCTGTGAACAGTGTAATCATACACATCATGTCCGAGCTACAGCGGAAGTGGAGGGCCGACCAGCGTAGTAATAACCCCTGACCATAGAAGAGGAACAAATGCGAGGGCTGTTGCAAAGTGTAGTACCCCACGAGAGTCGTTGTGACGGAGAGCGCGTTATGTTGGAGGGCACTGCCTCATCGGCGCTCCGTTGGGATTTATTGATTTTCTATTCGACCCCGTTAAATTTACCTTTTACTGTGAAATTCCTAGTATTTCTAACAAAACTCATCATTATAATATCAGATTATTTTCAGACACAATTCTCGTTCAAGATTTTTCAACCACTTGCAAATAACATGTTTCTTCGTTACATGGAATAAATTTTTTATACAGAAAATATAATAGAATAAAGACAGCCCTAAATTTGACAATACCTTTCTCGAGTTCTGCTCTTATCAACACATTCGGCGATACTTTTTTTTTGGTATAGATAGAAGAAGATATAGGAGTGCGTTTCATCACATTAAAATCCAATTCCAGTTTCGAACAAAGATCAATTTCGCTAGCGCAAACATCAAATGGACTAACAACACTTGTCACTATGTAAGTGTAGAACATATGAGAATTTAGTTTTCCGAATTTTCCCTTTTTTCTTCAGAGTTTTCCGAAAATTTTCAATTGTCATGTTTGGTTGGAATATTTTTGGTTGAAATATGTGTAATATTTTTATGCGACCCCCTATCCATTCCTGAGGAGGGAGGGGTTTCATACCATTATAAAAACATTTCTCATACCCAAAAACCCTCACATCCCAAATTGTGCTTGATTAGTTCTCGAGTTATCAGAAGTTTGTGTTTCGTTTGTATGGCAGCCCCCCCCTTAGAGAGGGGGGCGGAGTATCTAATCATCATAGAAT
The DNA here is from genome assembly GCF_029784135.1 of Toxorhynchites rutilus septentrionalis. Taxonomy (NCBI): domain Eukaryota; kingdom Metazoa; phylum Arthropoda; class Insecta; order Diptera; family Culicidae; genus Toxorhynchites; species Toxorhynchites rutilus. Next base: position 67,026,665 of record NC_073744.1, read on the forward strand.
CATTTATTGCACCCTAAAACCTCAATATGCCTATTTTGGGTTCATTTGCTTGATTAATCTCCGATTAATGTAGGAATTTGTATGGCAGCCCCCCCTTAGTGAGGGGAGAGGGATCTCAAACTATCACGAAAACCTTTCCCGGCCCCAAAAACCCTTACATACCAATTTTCGTGTTGATCGGTTCAGTAGTTTTCGAGTCCATAAGAATCAGACAGACAGACAGAAATCCATTTTATATATATAGATTTAGAAGAAACTATAGGAAAGAGTTTTATCACATTAAAATCCATTTCCACTTTCGAACACAGATCAATTTCGTTAGCGCAAACATCGAACGGACTAACAACGCTTGTCACTAAGACATTGTAGAACATATGGGAATTGAATTTTCGCAACTTTTCTCATTTTCTTCAGAGTTTTCCGAAAATTTTCAATTGTCATTGGAATATGGAATATGGAATATGTTGGAATATGTTTGATTGAAATATGTGTATTAATTTTATGGAACCCTCCCTCCATTCCACATGAGGGAGGGTGTCATACCATCATAGAAATATTTCTCGTACTCAAAAACCATCACATCCCAAATTTGGTTCCATTTCTCGAGTTACACAGAAGTTTGAGTTTCATTTGTGTGGCAGTAGAGAGGAGATAGGTGTGTCAAACCACCATAGAAACATTTATTGTCTCGTACAACCACCACATACCGAAGTTGGTTCCATTTGCTTGATTAGTTCTCGGGTTATGCAGAAATTTGTGTTTAATATGTATGGCAGCCTCCCCTTAGAGAGGGGGAGGAGTGTCTACTAACCATAGAATCGTTTCTTGCCCCCTTCACATGCCAAATTTGGCTCCATTTGCTTGATTAGTTTTCGAGTTATGCAGAAACTTGTGTTTCATTTGTATGGCAGCCCCCGTTAGAGAGGGGGGAGGAGTGTCTAACTACCATAGAAACATTTATTGCACCCCAAAACCTCCACATGCCAAATTTGGTTTCGTTTGCTTGATTAGTTCTCGAGTTACGCAGAAATGTGTGTTTAATTTGTATGGCAGCCTCCCCTTAGAGAGGGGGAGGAGTGTCTACTCACCATAGAAACGTTTCTTGTCCTCTAAAACCTTCACATACCAAGTTAGGCTCTATTTGCTTGATTAGTTTTCGATTTATGCAGAAATTTGCGTTTGCATTTGTATGGCACAGACCGAATGTTAAACTTCTCTGTAATATTGCTGTTGTGTACTTTTTAGGATTTACAGGGTGACTTCGATATAACGTACATTTCACTTTCAAAACTGTACGTTGTATCGAATTGTACGTTATATCGAAGCATAATAAAGAGCTCAGAAACGTAGCTAATTTTACTTTATTGTGTTGCTGTTTGGGTAAAGTTGATGAATAAATTTAACTAGAAGACGAAGCTAGCCTTTTTCATGATGTTTTCGTTCGTACGGTTGATTAAAACTTGATTCATTTAGAATTCTGAATCACAAAATCAGTTGTGTTTCGGGATTGGTTAAAGGTACAAAACATGTTCTAGTATCAAAATACAGATAATTTATTGTTCTTTCAGAAAAAATATTCAAAAAAATATTCCTTTACACTTTAAAAAAGGTGTACGTTATATCGCGGGTACGATATAACGAAGGTACGTTATATCGAAGTATCCCTGTATTGGTATTTATTTGAAGAAGAGGATATGATTGAATGAAAAAAAACCTTAGACATTTTTTTTTATTCAATATCATTCAGTTTTAATAATCATATAATTCAGCCTCCTCAAAACAGAGTAAATTTTGATACTTCAACACAAATAACGAGATTAGAATATTTCGTGTTATTAACTGAAAGTAAGCAGCTAAATATAATTCATGAAAGTATAAGGAGCTAAGAAATAAAATAAAAAACGTATTAATCGATTCCATTCGTGTAATCATAACATCCAAAACTGCACAGGATAGGGCCGCGGTAAGTTGGTCATAGGGGTAAGTTGGTCAGTGACGATATCTTGAAATCTGAGCGTCCAAAAATTAGCAATCTATGGATGAAAATTAGCGAATTGCTGATGCAATAAAATGAGCAAATTGGAAAAACTTTTTATTAAGCGGGTTAAAAAACACAAACATGGTGCCGATTTTGCCAGAAAATAATTCACTGTTTACGCATTACGTCAATACCACATGAATTCCAATAAGTTTCTAATTCGTAGGTCATCTTTAGTTCTCAATCAGTTCAAATAACCCGTTTGGGGGGGTTTCGACCAAGCTGTGCCATATTGTAGTGTGTATCTCGTGCTACGCAGAGGATACTGCTCGTTTAGGCTCTTCAAATCACTCATACTGCTTGTAAGCTGCATCTACTATTCGTATGATCACTCCTCATAAGTTCTTGATAGGGTTTTGATCTTGTAAACAAGTTGACCAGTCCAGAATCTGAAGCCCCTATTCATTAAACCATGCCATGACTTTCCGGATTTTATAAATTGATGCCAAATTACCCAATTATCGCATTGTTTTTGATACCCCTATATATGCAATGCAATAAATGTTTTTACCAGATATGTTGGCTACCACGACATCGAACATATTGTCTGGCACTGAGAGCAAAAGGCAGACATTCGGATATCCCCGTCCGGGATATCTTAGGTAGCCGTGATCCTGATCTTCTGCTTCATCTATACCTGTTCCTCAGAAACGCCGATGTCAACGTTTAATGATGCTTCCTTCGTTGTGTCCCTGTATCATATCCCTCCTATCCGATCGATAAACTTTTACTTAGTCGCGGCAATACATACACGTACTCTTTACAGATACACGGGCCGAAGGTTGTGCAGTCCACTGATCATTCAACAAGAGCCAAAGGTTGTACCGCTCATGACAACTCTACACGAGCTGATGTTTGTGCCGGCTAGTGACCATTCTATCCTGGAATCCTCGAGTCAAGAAGACGCACCACGCTAGATATGGGGTACATACTAGAGGGGAGTTGCTGATTAATGGTCAGCTGCATCCCAATAGGAAGTATTCCGTGTCGGGCACACGTACAGAGCATTGGAGACAGCAACATCACAATTACGAAAACACTTGTAATACTAACCTCGAGCCAACCGCGAGTAATCGGTTACATATTACTAACATAGTTGTAAGGCAAACATTGTCGAAATATTGAACTGCCGGCCCCGTTAGGCTGACGCCATATGAGCCTCAATAAAAATATATATTTTGAAAAAAAAAATATGTTTTTACGGTTGTTAGACACTCCACCCCCCTCTCTAAGCTGCCATACAAATGAAACACAAATGTCTGCATTACTCGAGAATTAATCAAGCAAACGAAACCAAATTTGGCATGTGAAGGTTTTAGGGTGCAATAAATGTTTTTACAGTGGTTAGATACTCCTCCCCCTCTCTTAGTGGGGCTGCCATGCAAATGGAACACAAGTTTTTGTATTACTCGAGAACTAATCAAGTGAATAAAACGAAATTTAGCATGTAGAGGGTTTAGGGTTCAATAAATGATTCTATGGCGGTTAGATACTCCTCCCCCTCTCTTTAGCATGTGAAGATTTTAGGGGGCACGAAACGTTTCTATGGTGAATAGACACTCCTCCCTCCATCTCTAAGGAGAGAAGAGGGGAGGGGTCTGTTTTTATTCTATCATGTTTTCTGTATCAAACATTTGAACATTAAACAGAAACGTGTTATTTGCAAGTGGTTAAAAAATCTTGAACGTGAATTGTGTCCGAAAATAATCTGATGTTATAATGATGAGTTTTAGTAGAAGTACTAGGAATTTCTGAAGTAAAAAATAAATTCAACGGGGTCGATTAGAAGATCAATCAATGAACAGTTCTGCGATTGGACTCATTAACTTGCGCTTAGTAAGAAAATGTGAATGTTTGAAGGTATTGATAACAAAACAAATTTTGGACGGGACGAAGTTTGCCGGGTCAGGTAGTTATATAAATAAAAATAGATCGCCAAATGTGTTAGTGAGCGCGAAACTCGAGGGAGGAATCGTCTTCATTTTATGATATTTTCTGTATCAAACATGTATTCCATGTAACGAAGAAACATGTTATTCGAAGGTGATTGAAAAATCATGAACGAGGATTGTGTCGAAAATTAATTCTATATTATAATGACGAGTTTTTGAATAAGTACTAGAAAGTTTATAGTAAAAGGAAATTGTAAAAGGTCAATTAGAAGATCAATCAATGAATGGTTCTGCGATTGGATCCATTAAAGTTCGCTTAGTAAGAAAAGTGAATGTTTGAAAGGTATTGATAACAAAACAATCCGGTTTGTCGGTTCTGCTGTTATATGATTTGAAAATTTCATTAGAAATCATATGAATGATTTTAAAAAAGATGGAGCCAGTGAAAACTCATAACAATGCGTGCTGCAACCCCCAACGAATACCGTTTGCGATATAATTTATTGACTGTGAATTAAGTACAGAAGCAGAAACCCTCACTAACTTCATCAAACGTGCGTTGAACTGAAGCTGACTATCACCTTCCAACGTTACGATATCCAGAAGAACAAAAAAATCCTGGCGGAGAAAGTTAAACTATCAGTCATCCCCATTTACTGACAGTTATGTGATGAATTAAATTTGCATAACCTCTGATTTATCGATAAAAATCTGTACCCATCAAACTTAAGAATGCAAAAACGACGAAGTACAAAGCAATGAAATGGTTTTGCTATCAACAAAGAGATTCACATGATAATTTCATGTGCCCGTAGGGATGGTTGCGGTTGAGTGTGCATAACATTTACCTGACATGTGTTGTTTAGGATTCAGTTTCAGCAATGTATGAATGCTACAATATGACAATCAAGCCACAACTTACTGACAACAACAACGGTTTTAATTGTTTATCTCGGGGAACAGTTTTGTATATTTTATAAATAAACCACCATTTAGAATTGCATTGTTAAACACCATGACACTGTACAACATGTCGCACGGTTCAAAAAGTATTGGATTCATCCGGTCGGCAACCGCGTAATTGAGTGCGATATTGCAGCCTTACCATGCCTGACCTGGGTGGGAACTCAACCGCTAGCGCATTTTCGGTATGGTGGCAGCCTGAAGTCATCACGCAAGTGCATCATACTCGTGCTCATCCCATCGTCATCATCATCATCGTGCCACACAGATGCGTTTAGTAGACCTGAAACGAATAATGATGTCTCTCACACAGGACGTACCAAACATGGTCCAAGAAAAAGTGCGCTCATATCCGATCACCGAATCAATTATTGTTTGCTCTCATCATGTTCACCATAAGTTTTACATTGTCGACCATCGCCAACAGAATGGCAGCGAAAGTTTGGCCGAGTGACGAACGGTGGATGCGCTGTTTTTGTTTTGATTTAAAAACATAACTTGTCCAGCTGCTGTCATAATTATACGCTGACTGTGGTGAAGAGATAAATGTATCTACCGCGAGACACCCCCATCTGCGTGATGGAATTGCGGTATAGTGGTATTGAATTTACACGCCGGCTATTCCGAGCAATTATCTCAGGAAAAATGACAAAATAATCTATTATCATTTTCCTTCCGATTCCTGAAAACAAGCTCGTTGAACAAAACAATGGAAAATATGTCAATATGTATGTGGTGTCTGAAATTGGGTGAGTGGTGCCAATGAAATGCATATGATTTGATCTCAATCTATTTATTTGGCAATTAAAGACAAATGTCTATCGTCGGTCAACTGGAACTGACGAGAAACAGACAGAAAATTCGTTGTCGGTACCCTAGTTCGATCAGGGAATACGAGATTACAGTCAATCAATACGTTTTATGCAATTTTAAGATGTTTGGCACCAAACAATTTTTCTTAAACCCCGATATCATGGTATATTGGGTGATTTTTCGGTTTTCAAAACACTCAAACTTTGACGTCTTTACGACACTAGTAGATGGAGTCCGATTGAGCATAAATTCTACATAGTGTATTTTGTCGTGCAGCTTATTAAGCGATATTAACCTTTTTGCTAATGATATTGTGTTATTCATTACAGCTAAAATGTATATGAGGCCGTTTACACTTGAATGGAGATTTACGTTCTTTAAGTACAGGGTTTTCTATTTCGGGCTTCCGAAAGTATACAGCCCTGCGCTGACAACCGTTTGACATAGCTGTCAACCAAAGCGTCATATCGTTAGTTGAATGTCTGCCATTTTACAATATGGAACGTTGTAGCATCGCACAACGTGTTAATTTTGTTAAATTATACTATAAAAATGATGAAAAACCGGCAAATGTTTTTCGAGCATTACGGACGGATTTTGGTCGTCATGGACGGCCTACAGAGCACACAATCGTCAATGTAGTGCGTAAATTCGAACAAACTGGATCCGTAGCGGATATTGTGAAACCTGTGCATCATCGCAATGTGCGTTCGGCCGAAAATATTGCTGCTGTTGCTGCTAGTGTGGAGGATGCTAAGCAATTGGGCTTGTCAAACACATCATTGTGGCGAATTTTGCATTTGGACTGGCACCTACATCCATATAAAGTCCAACTGGTACAAAAATTAGAGCGTGGTGACCATGGAATGCGTCGGGCATACGTCGATTGGGTGAACGAACAACAACAGCAAAATGCTGAATTTTCGCATCAAATTTTCTTCAGCGATGAGGCACATTTCGAGCTCGGTGGCTATGTGAACACCCAAAATTTCCGTATATGGGGCTCAGAAAATCCACACGTAATTGTTGAGAGGCCATTGCATCCGCCAAAAGTCACTGTTTGGTGCGCATTATGGTCTGGTGGAGTCATCGGGCCGTATTTCTTTGAAAATGAGGACGGCGAGACGGTAACTGTGAATGGTGAGCGCTATGGCCGCATGTTAACCGATTTTATTTTGCTACAAATTGAAGATATGGATACCGATGAAACGTGGTTTCAGCAGGACGGCGCCACGTGCCACACAACACAACCGAACATGGCCATATTGCGAACGAAATTTGAGGGACGCATAATTTCGCGTTTTGGTGATGCCAATTGGCCGTCCAATCATGCGATTTGAACCCGCTAGACTTTTTTTTGTGGGGTTATGCGAAAGACCGTGTCTATGCCCACTCTCCGCAAACTCTTGAACATTTGAAAGACAACATTCGTGAAGTTATGACCGAGATACCGCCCCATATGTGCCGAAAAGTCATCGAAAATTACCTGTTCCGGATCAAGGTGTGCGAGGAAGCCCTAGGTGGACATTTGAATGATGTTGTATTTCACACATAATGGCATAAACCAAATTTTAATTTGAAATAAAAGTTTTATCGAAATTCGAATTCTAAGTGTGTTTTATTTCAATTTACTTTCGGAATTTAAAGTTGGAAAACCCTGTAGATGGTTGAAGTATAAGCAATTGAAATTGAACATAAGCAAAACTAAATATATGGTAATCACGCGAAATCGAATAAATGAAAACATCTCTATTGTAGTTGATGATGAGACCATCGATCGCGTTCGGGAGATTAAATATTTTGGCGTGATTATTGATGATGAACTTAAGTTCCATACTCACATTGACAATGTCATCAAGAAAATTGCCAAGAAGTATGGAATCTTGTGTCGACCAAGAAACGATTTAACTATTTGCAGTAAAATACAGCTATACAAATCAATCATCTCTCCTCATCTGGACTGTTGCCCTTCCATTTTTTTTGGCCAATGAAACACGAATATCGAGATTACAGTGCTTGCAGAATAAAATAATGCGTTTGATTTTACAATGCAACAAGTTCACTTCCTCATATTTGATGCTGGACGCTTTGCAATGGTTATCTGTGAAGCAAAGAATTGTTTATTTAACTATGGTGTTCATTTTTAAAGTAATAAACGGTTTTCTGCCTCGATATTTGTGTGATCGTGTTGAAAGAAGAAGTGACTTTCATAGATATAATCCTAGAAACGCGGAAGAAATAAAACCACATTTCTTAACATGTGCTTCACAAAATTTGATATATGTTAAAGGAGTAAATGTTTTCAACTCGATGCCATATTAAACGTGCAACAACACTAACAGAATTCAAGAGAAACTGTATTTCACACGTTAAGGCTGTATTTGCCTGGCAACCGAAAGATTTCTTTTAAATTTTTTTTATTGACAAAGATTTCGACTGACGAAGTTTTATACGAACGGGTATCTTAATGTGAACAGTTTTCTTTTGCTTTTTTGTTGTTTTTATTATTTGCAATGTATGACCTGACGAAGTTTTTTTCAACCTGATTATATTGTTTAGACAATTTTTGAACAATTTTTCATTTATGTTATAATTTATATTCGTCTCTATTAGGGGAAGTGGGGGCATAGTGGTCACCCTAAGGAATATGTCCATTTCCTGGGTCCACATACCGCAACATTTCTCGTGTTTCTAAGAATATTATAGCTCAACTAATTGTTGTTCAAGATAGCATACGGCTTTTACTATGAAAATTCAAAATATTCATTAGAAAAAAAGATGAAAATAGAACTTTTTTCTTGCTTGGAGGTAAAGTGGTCACCTAGTGGGGGCAAAGTGGTCACTTGCACATATCGCACCTATGGTCTATTCGCCTAGAGTCTCAATTAAAATTTTCTCATGCATACAAAAATGTTGTAAGAAACATATAACGTTCCGCATAATGAGGCTTGATTTAGTTGGAGTGGCATATTTTTCCAGGGTCAAAGCCACAAAAGGAACCTCTTTAAGAGCAGAATGTGATGAGGTATATTAGCTTTAGAAAACATAACATTGTAAGTCGTTATGCACCTATGACCACTTTGCCCCCAAACATCAAAGCAATTTCTATGCTAATTAATTGCTGAGATTGAACACAATTTATGTTCACCTCTCCTAGAATATGTAAACAGTCGTCCAAACTGATGATTTGTCCAACATATCAGATTGAATAAAAAATAATAATTGCACAAGAAATTCCTTAGATACCATGCGCACAGAACTACGGCCTAATGGCTATCGAGAGAGCAATTTCTGTTTTGACGTAGGACTACGTCTTTCATTTCTGTGTGTAAGTGTAAGTTCAAAGTTTCGAAAACAAGAGAGTGACGCTGGACTGCAAAGTTTTGAACGTTAATACCTCTTTACCGACTGAATGGAGTGGTATAATAATCACTTAATCCTAAAGATAAAATGTCAACGAGTTATATGATTGTCACTTATATGTCCAAAAAATCGTTTCAATAGCTTAAAAATTACTTTGAAAGCAAGCTATTCAAATCATAACAATCTTGCTCATTGATGATGATTGGCGACCGCAATGTGTTCCCGAACACGGACGCAAAATCTAGGCACCTGGAGAAACCGTCATAGCGAATACATGCAAGCTGTGATTTCTTTTGCTCGCTTGCATTAGTGTTCGGGAAACCATAGCGGACACATGCAAGGCGTGAGTACTTTTACTCGCATCAGTTTCTGTTCTACTTTCGCATGGAACAGTCATGTGAAATTGCCACATCACGATAAAAACGAAATGAATTTTATGCAAGGTTATATAGACTTTATTTTGTTTTCACCGTGAAATGACGCCCTCAATTTCTATTCTGCGCATGGAGTGATCATGAAAAATCTCGTGTTATTCTCACGGAAACAAAAAATGAAACATATATCAAACATCGTCAGTTGCTTTTACATAGCCACTCAAATTTCATCGGATTCCAATACTTATACTCATCCACCCACACACTAACAAGAAAAACTTTCAGCAATATTTCAAAATATTCATTCATTCATTCATTCATTGAGATTTGATTCAGATGCAATTCCAAATAAATTATTACCGAGCCAACTGTAGTCCTACGTCTACCTTGTGGTTATATCACAGATGTAACCCAATTCTTGTTTTTATTTATATTTCGACATGCGACAGCTCTACTGAAGCACAGGGTGACTCAAAATTCATTAAATTCTTCAAACTTAAGGTGCCTATCAATACGGTGTCAATAGTCAATAGTAATACAGGTCAGACTCGATTATCCGGAGACTCGATTATCTTGGATTCGATTATCCGGAGTATTTTATTTTCGATTTTCGGAAAATTCGAATAATTTGTATAATAATTCTATATTGAATAGCAAAATGGCGGATTACATATTTTCTCAGAACCCCACCAACATGGGTGTCAAACGAAAGGGCTTGACTAGTAGAACACAGTTATTTATGAAAAAAGCAAATCCAAGATGGCGGCCACTACAAAATGGTGGATTACATATTTTTTTCAGAACTCCATCAATATGGGTATCAAATGAAAGGGCTTGACTAGTAGAGCACAGTTATTTATGAAAAAAGCAAATCCAAGATGGCGGCCACTACAAAATGGTGGATTACATATTTTTTTCAGAACTCCATCAATATGGGTATCAAATGAAAGAGATTGACTAGTAGAATGCAGTTATTTATGAAAAATGCAAATCTAAGATGGCGGCAACTACAAAATGGCGGATTACATATTTTCTTAGAACCCCATCAATATGGTTATCTAATAAAAGGGCTTGACTAGAAGAATACAGTTATTTATGAAAAATTCAAATCCAAAGTGGCCACCACCACAAAATAGCGCCAAATATATTTTTTTCACAACCCCATCAATATGGGTATCAAATGAAAGGGCTTGACTAGTAGAATACAGTTATTTATGAAAAATGCAAATCTAAGATAGCGGCCACTACACAATGGTGGATTACATATTTTCTTAGAACACCATCAATATAGGTATCTAATGAAAGGGCTTGACTAGTAGAATACTGTTATTTATGAAAAATGCCCAAGAATGTATCAAAAGAATGTTCTCGGCTAGAAGAACATAGCAGATAATGAAAAATCCAATTTCAAGATGGCCGCAGTCCCCAAACAACTAATTACTTTTTGAATGGTTACATTCAGCTTGACCTGTTTCTATGTATGTTTGAATGTTTGTTGGGTTGTCCCACATTAATAAAAAATTGACCCCGTTCCTGTTAAATGATTGATCTGAAATATGGAACATACATTTAATTCTACTGTCATTATAAAACTGCGTATTCCATGATCTTGAAAAATTCAATTTGGCCGCCGCAAAAAAAATGGCTGAATGGCTTGATTTGAAGAATACACTACACTATGAATAACATAAATTCGAAAAGGTCGTCGCCACAAAATGGTCGACTATGTATTTTTTTTGCAATTTCCTCAATATTGGTATCAAATGAAATGATTCGACTAATAGAATACAGTACAGGTCGGACTCGATTATATACAGATTCAATTATATTTGATTCGATTATATACAATTTAGGACTCGATTATATTCAGTTTGGAAAAAAATAATTTTTTTTATATTTCAAATATGACCTATTTCATGAAGAAATGTAACCTTTCAAC